>NC_133328.1:320945-641890 GCF_042186555.1 Aquarana catesbeiana | reverse complement strand
TGACACCCCAAAGTGTAGCGCCCCTCTGACACCCCAAAGTGTAGAGCCCCTCTGACACCCCAAAGGCAGGAGAGCACCCCCAGAGGCCAAGGGAGGGATAGCATTTCACCCCAGCGCTGAGTCCATGGCTATAATGGGGGGATGAAGAAAGAATACTGGGCACCAGTCACTTTTTGTCTTTTTAAAGTTTTATTGCGGAATGGGTAAGGAGGTGGGGGTGGGGGGGGGGGATTAGGGGTCCCATATACCGTAGAAGATCCTTTACAGACTTCTTCCCGGTTCTCTTCAGTTAGGGCCCCCCCTGGGTCTCCTTCTTGGACAGCTTCCTCCAGACCAAGCAGGATGGCTTCAGCACACGCTGGGTCCCAAACCAGGCTATACAGCAGATTTCCATCCAGCAGCTCCTCCCTAGACCACAGCCCAGGGGATGAGAGAGAGCACATGGCCTGTCCCAAATATTTATTTCCTCCCCCAGCATGCACCAGTGGATTGGCTGACAGAAATATACATATTCATAACTTAGTTTTGTTTGTAAAATCTCATACTATGACCAATGACACCTGCTGGTGACACAACCCAACTTACGCCCAGGTGAAAAACTATACAATCAGCCTGAGCTAAGTACAGACCAGCCAAAGACTACATTGACATAGCAGCCCGTTTAGGGCAAGGAGGTTACACTAGTGAAACACTAATGCCCCGTACACACGATCGGACATTGATCGGACATTTCGACAACATAATCCTAGGATTTTTTTCCAACGGATGTTGGCTCAAACTTGTCTTGCATACACACGGTCACACAAAGTTGTCGGAAAATCCGATCGTTCTGAACGCGGTGACGTAAAACACGTACGTCGGGACTATAAACGGGGCAGTAGCCAATAGCTTTCATCTCTTTTTTTATTCTGAGCATGCGTGGCACTTTGTCCGTCGGATTTGTGTACACACGATCGGAATTTCCGACAACGAATTTTATATCCTGCTCTCAAACTTTGTGTGTCGGAAAATCCGATGGAAAAAAGTCCGATGGAGCCCACACACGGTCGGAATTTCCGACAACAAGCTCCGATCGGACATTTTCCATCGGAAAATCCGACCGTGTGTACGGGGCATAAGGGTTGTGTACACAGGTATTTATTGAGGAAATTGGAATGCAACGATAAAAAAAAAAGTCTTGCACAGTTGTCCCGGGTCCTCTCCTGGACTGGCCTGTGATTGACAGCCTGAGCTCTGTTCCTGTGCGCTGTGTGAAGGGAGGGGGTCCCTTCCCTTCAATCAGATCTCAGAGCTCCCCTCAATGAGTTCTGCAGAGTGTGACTTCCCTGTCCCCATTTTTTCTGACAGCTCAGACAAGCTTGATAAATTCTGGACTTTGAATGGCTGTAGAGAAGAGAAGACTGCAGATAAACAGGTATAACTTATGAAGGTGGATGTGTTTCCTCTCTGTGTATCACCTGAGGCTGGTCACTGCACTGGGTGTATGGAAGGGTTTACATCAGAGGTAGGCAACCGTAATGAGGTGGAGATCTACATGGGAAGAGTCAGAGATCACCTTATCCGAGCACGCAGCCCGGCAGGTCAGGAAAGGGGTTGGGGACGAGCAAGCGCCCCCCTCCTGGACCATACCAGGCCACATGCCCTCAACATGGGGGGGGGTGGGTGCTTTAGGGGCAGAGGGGGGCCTGCGCCCCCCCACCTCAAAGCACCTTGTCCCCATGTTGAGTGACAAGGGCCTCTTCCCAACAACCCTGGCCGGTGGTTGTGTGGGGGTCTGCGGGTGTGGGTGTTTAACAAGGGGGGGCCCCAGATCCCAGCCACCTGCCCTATGTGAATGAGTATCGGGTACATTTTACCCCTACCCATTCACCCCAAAAAAGTGTCAGAAATAAAAACAGGACACAGGTTTTTGACAAGTCATTTTTCTTTGTTTCTTCTATAATCTATTTAAATTTTCTTTTTTACAAACAAATGACAAACATTGAAAAAACTACCTTATACAAATCCCCCAATACAGTCACCCATTCATATAAGGAAAAGGAAAGGGGGGGATCCCTGAGTCTTTTTATACTGCAACATAATAATAAGATTCCTGAATTCCCAATACAAAGAATTCCACATCTGGGAGAATAAAGAAAAGGAATGTCACCTCCCTTCCATGGAGAAGGGAACTGTAGACTCCTGTTCGCTGTACTAAAATGAATCCGTGGTTTCCATTTAGCATGAAGGTCTTCAAGTCTATTACTATTGGTACAGGCCCATTTCTCATCTTCCATGATCTTGTTGACCCCTTTCACCCAATGTTCTATAGTAGGTGCTTGTGGCTTCTTCCAATAGACCGGAATTAGCCCTTTAGCTGCATCCAACAGATGTGGAACTTTACTCTTCTTATATGCCCTGATGGAACTTTGAGTTCCATGAAAGAGGCATTGCGAAGGGTCATCCTTGATCAGGGCCGTTGTTATTTTAGAGATCAAATTCCTGAGCTCAGCCCAAAATGGCCTAATCTTGGGGCATTCCCACCAGATGTGGATATGAGAGCCTTGTTGTCCGCAGCCCCACCAACATCTATTCGAGACTGAGGGGGGGTGCGACGGCCAACATCTTCGGGACCCTGTACCACCCAGACAGAAGTTTATCATTTGTCTCCTGTATTTTAGTATTTATAGAAGATGTATGTACCAGTCCTAACATATTCCATTTCTGTAAGCTTGTGAGGTGACAGTCTAACTCTTCCCACTCCCCCCTCCAAAAAATCTAAGGCCTGTGGTGACACTACGTCTCTTCAGCAATGTATAAGAGATAGAGAGCAAACCCCTATCCAGTGACTGTTTATGCCATAGAGATTCAAAATCAGAGAGAAGTTCCCGCCATTGTAATCCCAGGCTTTGGGGTAGTGTGGTGTCTCCAACTAAGAATTCTAGTTAAGGCAATATTAGTTTCTCAAGTTGGGTAGACCTAATCCCCCATCCAGTTTAGACCTCGTGAGAATATGATATGATATGTAGGTCCTGATTTAGTCTTTCGCCATACAAAGTCAGTAAAAATCCACTGAATCTTAACAAAAAATGAGTTTGGAAGTCAGATAGGAATCATTAGTTACAGAGTAATTTATTAAAGCAGCTCCGGCCTCTCTTCTCCTCTCGATTTATTCTCCCTCTGACGATGTCTTCATCCTCCGGTTCTTCTCCCTCCGCTGATGTCTTCTTCCACAGCCGGTTCTCTTCTATCTGCTGTCTTCTCCCTCTGCTGGTTCTTCCTCCCATCCTTCTCCTGACCACTGCTGCTGCTGTAATGCCAGGGCCACCGTGTGCCATTACTTATACAGCCATGGGGTGTGGCCATCCGGTGATGTCACCTGGAGGCCCCGTCCCCTTGTGACATCACCACTTGGGGCATGATGGGAAGAGGAAAGGGAACAGGGAAGAGGGAGGAACCGGGGAAGGTGAAATATAATTTTAATAATATTTTTATCTAATTCCACCTTTGTATCAACACCCATGGAGGACCTTGGTCTCCTGGACAAATCCATCCCAATGTTCTCTTTTAGAATTGTGGTTTTCTATCTTCTGATCCCTATCTTCCTAAAAGCAGGATGCCAGCCAAAAAAAAAAAAAAAACACATTAAAAGACAGGAAAAAAGTTTGCTGTAATAGTCAACATTAATTTAGAGCTGGCCCCTGCAGTACTTCTTTTCCTGGTCACTAGATGTCCTCAGCTCAACACAATACCTTATAACCCAGGATGCCATATGCCCGCCCCCAGCTTGGGATTGGACAGTCAAAGCAGAAGCAGCACAGTGATGAGCTCATCTCTCCTTCACTCTGCACTCACCTCCTATCAGCATGCCTCTTGTCAGTGATTGGATCCTCCAGTGGCCCCTATGTCTTCTAGCCTGACGCCTACTGTACAGGGTTCTGCAAGAGGTGGATACCCCGTCATATGCAAGTGCTTACACTGCTTGAAATAAAAAATATATAGATGTATCTATAAATATGAAGCTGTATTCTTTTTATACCTCCCTGAGGTTCAGCTCTGAAGCTCTATTCCAGGCTGGACCCCTCCCCCCTCATTTGTGCCCCGCCTATATTTATTTGTAAGGTGTAGACACTCCTTTATTCCTACGCTCTTCTCTCCCGGGACCTCAGAGGTCCTCTTCTCCATATCTATATATCTTCTATATGTTCTTCCTGTGTTCCTGAATGACCCCCTAGAGCCGTTATCCTGAGAGCCAATGGCGGAGAGTTTTATTATCCACCTGCCGACCCCAGTACAGATCTGTATCGGTTGTGGCTTTCTAGTGGTTTACCGGGGTTATAGATGAAGCCATCAGACAGAACTACAGTATTTTTTTTTCCAGCCAGGGATTGGCTTTTTCATGAGTGGCTAATTAGCCTCCGGATCGCTTTCAGAATCAGCAGGAGGGGTTGCACCCCCTCCCCACCGCTGCCGATTACCGGTGTTTACCATTTTTACCAGTGCGCCCGGGAAACGGTCTGGAGGTTTTTGCAGCTGGCCATAGAAGTGAAAAGAGACCTGTGATCACCTCTATGATCTAGGAGGACTGGAGCGACGTCATGACATCACATTCAGTCTAGGGCGGAAGTAAACCTATAGCAAAATGACGGCCGGGTGGTGGCTCTCCTGTTCTGACTGGACGTCATAAGACATTCTTCAGAACAAGCCGCTCATACGTTCCCCTGGTGATCGGTAGTGCGGTGATCGGTAGTGTGGCGATTGATAGTGTGGCGATCGTTAGTGTGGCGATCGGTAGTGTGGCGATCGGTATTGCGGGGATCGGTAGTGCGGTGATCGGTAGTGCGGTGATCGATAGTGTGGCGATCGGTAGTGTGGGGATCGGTAGTGTGGCGATCGGTAGTGTGGTGATCGATAGTGTGGCGATCGGTAGTGTGGGGATCGGTAGTGTGGCGATCGGTAGTGTGGCGATCGGTAGTGCGGCGATCGGTAGTGTGGCGATCGGTGGTGTGGTGATCGGTAGTGTGGCGATCGGTAGTGCGGTGATCGGTAGTGTGGCGATCGGTAGTGCGGCGATCGGTAGTGTGGCGATCGGTAGTGTGGTGATCGGTAGTGCGGCGATCGGTAGTGTGCTGAGTCGCTCTGACACACCGCATCTCAGATCGTGGTAAAGAGCCTATGACGTGGGCTCTTTACCATGTGATCGGCTGTGTCCAATCAAAGCTGAGCACAGTGTAACTAGGAGGTGCCGGTTATTGTCATTCCTCTATTCACACTGACGGTGCGTGAGGAGAGGAGAGCCGATAAGCAGCACTCCTGATGGAAGGATCTGCACTGATAATCGGTGCAATGATTATCAGTACAGCCCCATCAGTGATGCCCATCAGTGCCGCATATCAGTGCTCATCAGTGCCGCATATCAGTGCTCATCAGTGCCGCATATCAGTGCTCATCAGTGCCGCATATCAGTGCTCATCAGTGCCGCATATCAGTGCTCATCAGTGCCGCATATCAGTGCTCATCAGTGCCGCATATCAGTGCTCATCAGTGAAGCAGAAAAATTACCTATTTACAAAATTTTATAACAGAAACAAAGAAAACCTTTTTTTTTTTTATCATTTGTTTAAGAGCCGGTTCACACAGGGGCGACTTGTCAGGCGACTTAGCTGCCTGACAAGTCGCCTCCCGTTCTGTACAATGGAACCGTTCTAATCGTCGCTCCGACTTAGAAGAAAGGTTCCTGTAGTACTTTGGAGGCGACTTGCATAGACTTCTATACAGAAGTCGTTTTGCAAGTCGCCGTGGCAGTCGTGTGCAGGTTGCCTCGGTGAGGCGACCTGCAAGTCGTGCCGCTTCTAATGTGAACCGAGCCTAATGGTGATTAAATACCACCAAAAGAAAGTTCTATTTGTGTGAAGAAAAAGATGAAAGTTTCATATATGTACAGTGTTACGTGACCGCGCAATTGTGGCATTCGCACCACACAAGCGAGGTATCGCCACCAATGTCAGAGCGAGAGTAATAATTCTAGCAGCAGACCTCCTCTGTGACTCTATACTGGTCACCTGTAAAAATGTAAGCGTCGCCTATGGGGACTTTTAAGTACCGAAGTTTGGCGCCATTCCACAAGTGTGCGCAATTTTAAAACATAACATGTTATGCCGCGTACACACGAGCGGACTTTTCGACCGGACTGGTCCGACGAACTTCCAACAGACTTTCCGAATGAACGGACTTGCCTGCACACGATCACACCAAAGTCTGACGGATTCGTACGTGATGACGAACACCGGACTAAAATAAGGAAGTTGATAGCCGGTAGCCAATAGCTGCCCTAGCATCAGTTTTTTGTCCGTCGGACCGGCATACAGACGAGCGGATTTTTCGGACTCGAGTCCATCGGAAAGATTTGAAACATGTTTTACTTGTAGGTCCGTCCACACACGATCGAATTGTCCGACGGAGTCCGGTCCGCCGGACCAAGTCTGCCGGAAAGTCCGCTCGTGTGTACGCGGCATAAGGTATCTATTTACTCGGCGTAACGTCATCTTTCACATTTTACAAAAAATTGGGGTAAATATTGTGTTTTTTTTTATTTTATTCATTTCCAAAAAAATTGCTGTGCAAGTACCATGTGACATAAATCGTCATTTTATTCCCTGAGTTCTCTGCTAAAATATATATAATGTTTGGGGGTTCTGAGTAATTTTCCAGCCAAAAAAAAAGATGATTTTTACATGTAGGAGAGGAGTGTCAGAATTGGCCTGGGCTGGAAGTGGTTAATACAAATGTCAGTCACAAGTGGATACAAATACTAAATAAAAAAAAAGAAAAGTATCAATTTATGTAATGAAAATGAGAGAGAATTCCTGTTATGCTTCCCCTTTAAAGCCGACGTTGGTGAGCGGAGTCTGGGCGGCTCTGTGTGCGGCGCGGACTGCGATTCCTTGGTACATATGCCCGCAGTCCATCCTCCGACATATCACAAATGTTCAGGAATCTCTTCTTTCTAGTTAATTACGGCACGGATGATACTTTGCTGTCGTTGCCCGGAGCGTGCATCACGGATCATCAGAATTCATTAGTTCATCTCATACATACACGGCTATGAAGCGTCCGCGGTTTATGAATTCGCCAAAATGCTTCTTAATGAGAACGACATTCAGATTTCCTCCCCAGTCTGTGGTCCGTCCTCCAGGAACCGAGCGCACAGGGACCCCGGGGGCACCTTCCAGGATCCATTAAAGGGGTCTCTTCTCTCTGCTGAGACTTTTTCCTCAGAACTTCCCATTCAACAAAAACCATCCCATGTATCCATTGGTCCATTTATTGTATCTTATCCATCTGATTTACCAGTAAAATCCTCCCTTTTGTAGACGACCCAAAGCCCTGACACTTCCACTGGGTGCCGCCATCTTGGATGTGATGTCAGCGGCCCTGGCAGACTCTGAGAACTCACATCTTTAGCAGTCTATCTCAGCCTTCTTCTTGTGTTTGACCCCAAGCCTGGCTTCTAACCTTGCTTCCTACCCATCTGTCAAGATCCGCCGGCACCTCCAGAGAATCATCTGATGAGACTACTTCTCTGCTCTTGGGTCTCCTCACATCTGGAACCATCAGGCAACTTCACCTTCAGGCAACCTGTGCATCCTTGGGCATAGCACCCTTTGTCACCACCTTCAGGGGCACTCAGCCGCAGGGGAAGCCCTCTCATCACTTCAGCCTAACTCTACATCGGTGACCAGTGGTAACACTAACTTTACATCGGTGCTCAGTGGTAACACGAACTTTACATTGGAGCTCAGTGGTAACACTAACTTTACATCGGTGCTCAGTGGTAACACAAACTTTACATTGGAGCTCAGTGGTAACACGAACTTTACATTGGAGCTCAGTGGTAACACTAACTTTACATCGGTGCTCAGTGGTAACACGAACTTTACATTGGAGCTCAGTGATAACACTAACTTTACATTGGCGCTCAGTGGTAACACTAACTTTACATTGGCGCTCAGTGGTAACACTAACTTTACATTGGCGCTCAGTGGTAACACTAACTTTACATTGGCGCTCAGTGGTAACACTAACTTTACATTGGCGCTCAGTGGTAACACGAACTTTACATCGGTGCTCAGTGGTAACACTAATGCCGCGTACACACGGTCGGACTTTTCGTCTACAAAAGTCCGACAGCCTGTCCGACAGACTTCCGGCGGACTTTCGGCGGACTTGCAGCAGACTTTCTAACGAACGGACTTGCCTACACACGACCACACAAAAGTCCGACGGATTCGTACGTGATGACGTACACCGGACTAAAATAAGGAAGTTCATAGCCAGTAGCCAATAGCTGCCCTAGCATGGGTTTTTGTCCGTCGGACTAGCACACAGACGAGCGGATTTCGGGGTCCGTCGTAGTTACGACGTAAAGATTTGAAGCATGTTTCAAATCTAAAGTCCGTCGGATTTGAGGCTGAAAAAGTCTGCTGAAAGTCCGGAGAAGAACACACACGATCGGATTACCAGCCAGCTTTAGTCCGTCGGCGTCCGTTGGACTTTTGTAGACGAAAAGTCCGACCGTGTGTACGCGGCATAACTTTACATTGGAGCTCAGTGATAACACTAACTTTACATTGGAGCTCAGTGGTAACACGAACTTTACATTGGTGCTCAGTGGTAACACTAACTTTACATTGGTGCTCAGTGGTAACACTAACTTTACATCGGAGCTCAGTGGTAACACTAACTTTACATCGGTGCTCAGTGATAACACTATGTCAGGGAAGAATTCTGAGAAGACCTGGCAAATATGGCAATGTCCAGTATGGTCGCTCGAATTCACGCATGTGCATTACCGAACGGCATGCAATGGCGAGTCTGTGTGTGTGACAGGGCAACGGTGCAGACAAAGCACGATAATTGCCAGTGTCCTCTGGCCTATATAAGGACTGCAGCTCCTCCCATAAATTGTTGGATTATCGTCAGCCCTGTATCCTGTGTTCCTGTGCCTTGTGCTTCTGCTTGATTACCTGTTACCGACCCGGCTTACCCATGACTTCTGGCTTCTCTCCTGGCTCTGACCCTGGCCTGCTCCACGGACCTGCTTCTACCTCTGTTCCTGATTGACTTCCTGTATTTGACCCTGTCCTGATCTCGACCACGCTTCTGCCTCTGCTCCTGACTGACTTCTTGTGTTTGACCCCCGGCCTGGCTTCTAACCTTGCTTCCTACCCATCTGTCAAGATCCGCCGGCACCTCCAGAGAATCATCTGCTGAGACTACTTCTCTGCTCTTGGGTGTCCTCACATCTGGAACCATCAGGCAACTTCACCTTCAGGCAACCTGTGCATCCTTGGGCATAGCACCCTTTGTCACCACCTTCAGGGGTACTCTGCACTCAGCCGCAAGGGAAGCCCTCTCATCACTTCAGCCTAACTCTACATCGGTGCTCAGTGGTAACACTAACTTTACATTGGAGCTCAGTGGTAACACTAACTCTACATCGGTGCTCAGTGGTAACACTAACTTTACATCGGAGCTCAGTGGTAACACTAACTTTACATTGGTGCACAGTGGTAACACTAACTTTACATCGGAGCTCAGTGGTAACACTAACTTTACATTGGAGCTCAGTGGTAACACTAACTTTACATCGGAGCTCAGTGGTAACACTAACTTTACATTGGCGCTCAGTGGTAACACTAACTTTACATCGGAGCTCAGTGGTAACACTAACTTTACATCTGTGCTCAGTGGTAACACTAACTTTACATCGGAGCTCAGTGGTAACACTAACTTTACATCGGAGCTCAGTGGTAAGTGTGTAGCCGGGCTGGGGGCAGGGCCCTCAGGTTGAGGGTGGAGAGAGTAGAGAGGGAGTCAGGAGTAATTTGGTATGAGGAGAGGAGGACTGATTTGGGCCCTGGTGGTAGATTTAGGACCTCAGCAGAGACCATGTAGAAGATATAAACGTTCCCACTGTGCAGATTTTCCCTTGGATGGAATGCTATCCAATCTCAGAGCGGGCACCACCAGGATAGCTGGAAGTTACAGCTATGAAAGAAATATCTTTACAGAGCAAGAAATCTGGATTTGTCCAGGCATGGAAGATGTAAAAATGTTGTCTATGGACTTTGTGATACAAGTTGCTGTACAGTAAGATGGAGAAAATAAAGGAAATGGACTGAGTGTCTTTATTTCTATGGGACAAAAGGTAAGCCTATATCTGGAGAAGATAGACAGAGGTCAGCTTGGTCAGGAAACAGATGGTGGCCTTGTGAAGGTTGGTCAGCCAAGTTGGCAGTAGTTTGATGGCTGTGAGAGACCACAGCCCTTGTAACCCTCCACCCTGGTGGTTTTTTAGTTGTATTGGTGTTAAGAGCAGAACCTTTAACTTTGCATTGCAGTTCAGACGTGTCACAGACTGCTTGAGGATAAAAACCTTTAAAAGTGCATTCCTCTATCAAGGTTGTGAAGATAAAAGTCTTAGTATTACCAATAAAACGAGGTAAAAAAAGCAGACATTCTGGAAGCTTTACCACACCGTACTAAGTCAAGGCTGGCATTATCAACACAGGCTGACAACATACCCGTGATAGAAGAGCATACTCCTTACCTTACTTGCCTTTGCTGTGATGCAAGAAATCTAAGCACCCTCAGGGGATGAAGTGGCGCCCAAAAACAGTGCCCAAAATAGTTGCTTACCCAATAAATAAAATTAAAACAAACTAACAACAACTGTCAGGAACATCATTCAAGCCATCAGACTCATGAGTGTGAGCATTCGCATGCACATCTTCAGGTGCAGAAAGGCCTAGGCAGACACACAAGCGCCTTTAGCTTGCATGAATGCAGGTCCACCACAAATACTGGTGACAAGCAGGTTATTTAAAGTCCCGCATGGGCTCATTGCTGAATGGTCTTTCAGTCTGTGTTCCTGTGATTCCTGACCCTGAGTTTGTACCTGACCTTTGTTGTTGACCTGGCCTCCACCTGACCTGTTCCCAGATTCTCCCTGTCTGCTCATGACTGCTGATCATCTCCATTACCAAACAGCCTGGACCACTGACCAAGATTCTGCATTTCCGTTTGGTACCACACATTGCCAACCTCTGCTTGTTCCTGACCTCGACTCCAATTTGACGCTTCTCTGCTCATCAGTGACCCAACTCTGCTCATACCTGGACTTGGTGTGCCTGTATTACTAGCTTTACCTCTGAAAATCCAGTCCCCGGTTCCAGCACCCAGGTACTTGTATCCGTCTTTCATCCTTGTAGGCCCTACTGAACTTCTAGATGTACTCAGATGGGAATTGTGCAAGAGGCCACCCTCGTCACCTCGGGTTCCTCAATCAGGTACATGACAACACACAAAGCCATCCACAACTACAGCTACATCACCAACCTCATCTCAGAATCTCAGCCAAAATGACTTTTCCAGAGCCTCTCCCATCCTGTGAAAATCCTTATCCCAATCTTTTCCAAGCCTCTACTATCCTCTGGAACTTCCTACTCCGGAGAGCATCTCACATACTCTGGAACACCCTACTCCAATCTGTACAGAGCCTCTCCCAACCCTCTCATAATGCCTTACTTCAATTTTTCCAGAGCCATTTCCATCCTCTGGAACTCCCTACCTCAGTCTCTTTAGAACCTCTCCCAACCTGTGGAAATCCCTACTCCAATGTGTCCATAGGCTCTCCTCTCCTCTGGAACTCCCTACTCCAAAGAGCATCTCACATACTCTGGAACACCCTACTCCAATCTGTCCAGAGTCTCTCCCATCCACTGGAACTCCCTACTCCATTATGTCCAGAGCCTATCCCACCCTCTGGAACGTCTTACTTCAATTTTTCCAAAGTCTTTCATATCCTTTGGAACTCCCTACCTCAGTCTCTTTAGAACCTCTCCCAACCTCTCGAACACCCTACTCCAATCTGTCCAGAGCCTCTGCCATTCTCTGGAATGCCTTACTTCAATTTGTACAGAGCCTTTCCCATCCTCTGGAACTCCCTACCTCAGTCTCTTTAGAACCTCTCCCAACCTGTGGAACTCCCTACTCCAATGTGTCTACAGCCTCTGCCATCCTCTGGAACTCTCTACCCTAACATGCCCAGAGCCTTTCCCATACAGTACTTTGGAACTCCCTACCCAATCCCGCCAGAACCTCTCCTAACTTCTGGAATTCCCTACCTCAGTCTCTTTAGAACCTCTCCCAGCCTCTGGAACTCCCTAATCCAATCTGCCTATACCCTCTCTCATCCTCTGGAACTTCCTACCACAGAGACTTTCCCAACCTCTGGAACTCCCTACCACAATGTGTCCAGCTATCGTCTACTCCATCTTCCTTTTTGTCTACCCTGAAAACTCTTCATCCCACCTCCACCTAACAACTGAAATTTTTATTTTTCCATCAACTCATCCCCCTCATGGTCATTGCATTTTTTTTTTAACTTGCTCCTCCCTTTTAGATTGTAAGCTCTCCTTTCAAATTTGGCTGTTAGTGAACGTAACAAATACGAATTTATCCGAAATAACAATTTCCACATCTAAACAAATGGAACAGAATGAATTGATAATAAATAATAATGATAAAAAGTTTTTATTATTGTTATTTATTATTATTATTATTATTATTATTATTATGAATGCGTTATATTACATTAGTTTAGTTTTAGTTTAGGGCATTCGTTATTTTGGATAATTCGTAACTTCGGATAAATTCGTATTCATTATGTTCACTAACAGCCAAATTTGAAAGGAAATTCCAATACCTATAATTTAATAGTTAGATATTATTTCAGATTTTGAAATTTTTGGGTTTGTAATTTTTGAACATTCGAATTTACGAATATTGGGAAAAATTTGTTAAACGGGTTTTTGCCGTTAAAAAACTAATTTGTAACGAAACGAATTGCACATGTCCACCCGCCAGAGCTCTTCTTCACCGCTCCAAATACTGCAGAGGGAGGGGCCGGGATCCCCGCTGATGTCACCCCTGTAAGGAGAAGAGAAGAACTTTGGCGGGTCACGTGACCTGCTGTAAATAAGGTATTTTCCACAATAAAGTTACAAAAGGAGACACGCGACACATTATATCATCTTTTTACAAAACAAATTACATAATTCTACTAGGACTTTAACTAGGGCTTATATTGCAGAAAATCACGCTAGGTCTTATTTTCGGGGTAGGGCTTATTTTCAAGGAAACAGGATAGGAATAAGGAATGACAGGTCCTCTTTATGGAGACATCTCGGGTCAATAATACACCAGATATCTCCTTTAACCTGGAAAGCACCAGAAAAAAATAAATAATTGATCTCTGCTTTGTAGGGGGAAAAAAAATAATGGTGTTTACTTCTGCCAGAGCCGGAAGTGATGCCATGACGTCGCTTACGGCCTCCCAGGGTTATAGAGATGGGCGGGGACGTCCTTGACCGGCTCTGTGGTAACCCACCGAACTGGAGAGCCCCGAGGGACTTCGATGGGCGGCGGGAAGGGGGGGAAATCCCCTTCCGCTGCCTGTAAAAGCAATCCAGCAGCTAGTTAGTAAACCTGTGCACTGCTGAAAAATGTGTTTGTTTTTGTTTCATTGTTTTTTTTTTTTTTCATTTTTCAAGTCATTTGTTATGACCGAAATTCGTGAATTTGAAAATTCGAAATTTGAAAATCCGAAAATCCGGAAATTCAAAAAATGTGAAAATTCATAAATTCTAAATTTTGAATATAATGTAAATTCAAAAATTCAGAAATGTGAAAATTCAGAAATTCGAAAATTCGAAAAAAAGAAAGAAATCTGAAAATTGGAAAGAACGAAAATCCGAAAATTTGAAATAATAACTAACTATTAAATTATATGTATTGGAATTTCCTTTCAAATTTGGCTGTTAGCCGCTTCAGCCCCGGAAGATTTTACCCCCTTTCTGACCAGAGCGTTTTTTGCGATTCGGCACTGCGTCGCTTTAACTGACAATTGCGCGGTCGTGCGGCACTGTACCCATAAAAAATTGACGTCCTTTTTTTCCCACAAATAGAGCTTTCTTTTGGTGGTATTTGATCGCCTCTGCGCTTTTTATTTTTTCCGCTATAAACAAAAAAAGACCGACTATTTTGAAAAAAAAAAAACAATTTTTTTACTTTCTGCTATAAAACATCCAATAAAAAAATGTAAAAAATTTAATTTCTTCTTTAGACCAAAATGTATTCTGCTACATATTTTTGGTAAAAAAAAAACCCAATAAGCGTATATTGATTGGTTTGCACAAAAGTTATCACATCTACAAAATAGGGGCTAGATTTATGGCATTTTTGTTATTTTTTTTTTTTTTTTCACTAGTATTGGCGGCAATCAGTAATTTTTAGCGGGACTGTGACATTGCGGCGGACAGATCGGACACCTAGCTGACATTTTTGACACTTTTTTGGGAACAAGTGACAGTATTACAGTATTCGGTGTTAAAAATATGCACAGTCACTGTACTAATGACACCGGCAGGGAAGGGGATAACATCAGAGGCGATCAAAGGGGTTAAATATGTTCCCTCATTGTATTTACTAACTATATGGGGGGGGGGATGGGCTGCCTGGGACAACACAGAGATCCATCTTCCTGCATAGCAGAAGATCTGTGTGTCATCTCTGGTCAGAACGGAGATCTGCCTTGTTTACTATGGCAGATCCCCATTCTGTCACTGCGTTGAACGATCGCAGGCGGCCAGGGAACATCGAGGCCACCGGACCCACTGACTGGATCCCCCCGCTGGCTAATGGGCGCGCGCATGCCCACAGATCGCCGCGTACGAGCCCCACGTACACCTACGACGATTTTGCGCAGCCAAGCCAACCTGCCACGGTATAACTGCGGTGGCCAGTAGGCAAGCAGTTAAAGTGGTTGTAAACCCCCCGTATCCCCAGTGACTGGCTTCAGGTGATACACAGAGATTATTATTATTATATAGGATTTAAATAGTGGCAACAGTTTGCGCAGCGCTTACCAAAATGAAGGCAGATATTACAGTTACATTACAATTTGGTACAAGAGGAATCAGAGGGCCCTGATCACTAGAGCTTACAATCTAAGAGGAAGGGTCAATTGATACAAAGCTGAGCTGAGGGGTAGATAGGTTTGGGTGTCATCAGCATATAATTGGTAGCGGAAGCCATGGGAGGCTATCAGCTGACCCAGGGAGGACGTGTAGATCGAGAATAGTAGAGGTCCAAGGACAGAACCTTGGGGCACCCCAACGGTAAGAGGAGTTGGAGAGGAGGAAGTGGAGTTGTAAGTGACACTGAAGGTGCGATGAGATAGGTAAGATTCGAACCAACGGAGAGCGCAGCCATGGAGACCAAGCAAATTGAGTTTTTTGAGGAGGAGGGGGTGGTCAACTGTATCAAAGGCAGCGGAAAGGTCCAAGAGTATGGAATAATGACCGTTGGTTTTGGCTGTTAGTAAGTCGTTTGTGAGTTTTAGGAGGGCAGCTTCTGTGGAGTGCTGTGGGAGAAATCCAGACTGAAGGGGGTCAAGAAGGTTATTCTCAATGAGGTGGTCGCTCAGTCGGTTGTAGACTAAACGTTCAAGGAGTTTGGAGGCAAAAGAGAGTAATGAGATGGGTCTTAGGTTGTTAAGATTGGTGGGGTCCAGTGAGGCCCTTTTTTGGTATGGAAGTGACAAGTGCATGTTTTAGAGGGTTGGGGAAGATGCCAGTAGAGAGTGAGATGTTGAAGATATGAGTTAAAGAGTTTAGGACAGAGTCAGAGGGTGACCATAGTATTTGAGAAGGAACAGGGTCCAGGGGGAAGGAGGTTAGGTGGGCACTAGAAAAAAGCTTATTGATTTCCTCTGTAGTAGCTGGGTTAAAAGTGGGGAGGATTGATTGTGCAGGAGGACAAGGAGTTTAAAGTGAGGGAGATATCTGTAGAGTGGAGATCTCGAGACGAATGATCTCAATCTTATTTTTGAAGTGATTAGCAATCTCCTGGGCAGTGAATAAGTTAGTGGGTTGGGGTAATGGAGGACGTACTAGAGCGGTAAAGGTAGAAAAGAGTTGACGGCGACTGTGTGAGAGGGTGTTAATGAGGGTGATAAAGTAGGTCTGTTTGGCAGTGTGGAGGCATGAATAGTATTTTTAGAGGGCAGATTTATATTGACTGAAATCTTGCTGTGAGTTTTACGCCACAGACACTCAAGAGCGTGGCTACGTTTTTTGAGGCTTCTGGTATTGTCTTTCTGCCAGGGTTGTAGTGGTCAGGCCTGATTCTGTGCATAGTGAGGGGGGCCAAGGTATCCAGGGTGGATGACAGTGAACTGTTGTAAACTGTTGCTTCAGAAATGAAGAGAGAACAATCTCTATTGTAAATCGGAGAAGTGCGAGTTCCATCGTGAACAGGTTAAATTCCTGGGTTATGTAATTTCCACTGCTGTTTTTTTTTCGATGGACCCAGAGAAACTTTCAGCGGTCCTACAGTGGCCCCGACCCATGGGTTTATGTCCTCTGGAGCGTTTTCTTGGCTTTGCCAACTATTATCGGAAGTTTATTTGTAACTTCTCATCTCTGGTCAAGCCCCTGACTGATATGACCAGAAAGGACGGTAACCCACAGAGTTGGTGTCCGGAGTCCATTAAGGCCTTTGAGAGTCTTAAGGTTGCCTTTTTTCTGCTCCTGTGTTGACACATCCTGATCCTACGTTATCTTTTATCCTTGAGGATGATGCTTCTGAGACTGGTGTTGGTGCCCTTCTGTCTCAACGTCCTACCTCTGAGAGTGCTATGCATCCTTGTGGCTACTTTTCCAAGAAATTGTCACCTGTTTAGTGCAATTATGAGATTGGGGGCAGAGAGCTGTTGGCGATCATTTTAGCCCTGAAAGAATGGAGACATCTCCTCAAAGGTACAACTGTGCCGGTTCTCATTCTTACTGACCATAAGAATCTCACATTCTTGTCTGAGGCTAAACGCCTCTCTCCCAAAAGGGCGCGATGGGCTCTTTTCATGTCTAGTTTCAATTACATTGTCTCATTCTTACCCGGTACTAAGAATGTAAGGGCTGACGCCTTGTCACGATAATTTTCCTCCACTTCCAAGATGGAGATGGTTTCGGTTACCGTGATTCCTCCTGATCGTATTCTGGCTACGGTTCGCACCAGTCTTACTTCTCCTTTGAGTGACAAAATTCTTGCCGTTCAGGTCCATGTTCCTCCTGAGAAACCTTGTGACCGCTGCTTTGTCCCAGAGAGTCTCCGTACTGCCGTGCTCCAGACTTACCAATCTCCCAAGGATGCTGGCCACCCTGGGAAGAATCAACTCTTTTAGGCCATTTCCCAACAATTCTGGTGGCCTAGTCTATGTGCTGTTGTAACCGCCTTCATAGCTGCCTGTTCTGTGTGTGCTCAGAGTAAGACTCCAAGACACCTTCCAGTGGGCCCCCTACAACCCATACCCAATGGAGAGAGGCCTTGGACCCACCTGTCTATGGATTTCATTGTGGAGTTACCCAACTCCCAGGGCAACACAATTATCTTTATGGTGGTTGACTGGTTCTCAAAGATGTGTCATTGTATTCTACTAAAGAAGTTGCCCACTTCTAAGGAACTGGCTTCCATTTTTGCTCGGGAGATCTTTCGCTTACATGGGCTACCCAAGGTGATTGTCTCAGACAGGGGTAGTCAGTTTTTGTCCTGGTTCTGGCAAACCTTTTGTGCATAGTTGGTATATCAGCTTGCTTTCTCCTCTGCGTATCACCTGCAGTCTAATGGGACTGCAGAACAAGCCAATCAGTCCTTGGAGCAATTCCTACATTGCTATATTTCTGACCATCATAACAATTGGTCAGACCTATTACCGTGGGCGGAGTTTGCTCACAATAGTGCCTTGAATTCTGCTTCCTGATTGTCCCCTTTTATGGCGAATGATGGTTTCCAACCCTCCATGTTGCCTGACTCGTTTGTTCCGCAGAGAATTCCTGTGTTAGAGGAGCATCTCCATGGTCTTCGTTCCACTTGGGCACAAGTCCAGGAGGATTTGCGACATGCTAACGATAGGTACAGACTCCATGCTGACCAGACGCCTGCCTGCACCTTCCTACCAGGTTGGGGACAGGGTCTGGCTGTCTTCTCGCAACCTCCGAATTTGTGTTCCCTCTCTGAAGTTCGTACTTCGTTTTATTAGGCCTTTCCGTATCCTTCGCAGGATTAACCCAGTGGCTTACGCATTAGACCTTCCTTCTAATATGCGTATCTCAAATGTATTTCATGTCTTCAGTTGCGCTTTACCACCTCGGTGCCAGGTCCTCACCCTGTACAGGTTGAGAACCATGAGGAGTATGAAGTACAATCCATTGTTGACTCCCGTAGGTTCCGTGGGCACATACAGTACCTGGTGCATTGGAAGAGGTACGGTCCGGAGGAACGCTCTTGGGTCTCATCCTCGGACGTACATGCCCCTGTCCTCCTCAGTTATTTCCATAGACGTTTACTCTCAAGCCTGGTGGTCCTCCGAGGGGGAGGGATCATTGAGGAGGAGGTACTGTCAGGGCTGGGCTCAGCCCTTCCTTCTCAGAGCTGGCCGCTCAGCTATTGGCTAATTGCCAGTTCCTATCTCTCCACAGTGACTCACCTGTTGATGATATCCTGCTCATCAGTCACGCCTACTTAAGCCGTCCAGTCCAGATGATCTCTGCCTTCACCTTGGTCAGCATCACAGAGACTGTGTTCCTGTTAAAGACTTGCTTGGCTGACATTCCTTCTGGCTCCAGATGCTGCTTGCTGTTCCACTACACTGATCCCTGACTTTCTGGCTTGTCTGACTATCCATTCCGGTTACCGAACTTTGGCTATGTTTTGACTACGTTTGTTCTATTTACTTTTATTATTAAACAAGTGTGATTTAACTGTACTTCTGTCTGGTCTGATTCATGGTTTCTGACTAACTTGGTTGTAAACATTGAACAGTCAGGAGACAGAGAGATACAAAGTAACATTGTTTATAAAACTTTGATCAGAGAGGAGATAGAGAGATACAAATTAACATTGTTTATAAACATTGATCAGAGAGGAGATAGAGAGATACAAATTAACATTGTTTATAAACATTGATCAGAGAGGAGATAGAGAGATACAAAGTAACATTGTTTATAAACATTGATCAGACGGGAGATGGAGAGATACAAAGTAATATTTTTTATAAAAATCGATCAGAAGGGAGATAGAGAGATACAAAGTAACATTGTTTATAAACATTGATCAGACCGGAGCTAGAGAGATACAAAGTAACATTGTTTATAAACATTGATCAGACGGGAGATGGAGAGATACAAAGTAATATTTTTTATAAAAATCGATCAGAAGGGAGATAGAGAGATACAAAGTAACATTGTTTATAAACATTGATCAGACCGGAGATAGAGAGATACAAAGTAACATTGTTTATAAACATTGATCAGACAGGAGATAGAGAGATACAAAGTAACATTGTTTATAAACATTGATCAGATGGGAGATAGAGCGATACAAAGTAACATTCTTACTTTTGTATCTAGTCTAATTCATTCATCAGCAGATCAAATAGATGAACGTCAGTCTGCATATGATGTGAGTTAAAGAAATCTGACAAGTAAAAAACAATTTGTCTGCTCAGAGGACACTTTGTATTCATTGAGAAAATGCAAAGAGATTCCTGAATGGCACCCATGCCCAGTGGCCGACCTCCTGTATTAATAATGCAACAGGGCAGCTGCTTGGTTTGGGACCTGAAAGCTAGTGTGGATCAGTGTAGTAGCGGTGTAGAAGTAGCAGTGTAGTAGCAGTGTAGCAGTGGTGTAGTAGCGGTGTAGAAGTAGCAGTGTAGTAGCGGTGAAGAATTAGCAGTGTAGTAGCGGTGTAGTAGCGGTGTAGAAGTAGCAGTGTAGTAGCGGTGAAGAAGTAGCAGTGTAGTAGCGGTGTAGTAGCAGTGTAGAAGTAGCAGTGTAGTAGCGGTGAAGACGTAGCAGTGTAGTAGCGGTGTAGTAGCAGTGTAGAAGTAGCAGTGTATTAGCGGTGTAGAAGTAGCAGTGTAGTAGCAGTGTAGAAGTAGCGGTGAAGAAGTAGCAGTGTAGTAGCGGTGTAGAAGTAGCAGTGTGGTAGCGGTGTAGTAGCGGTGTAGAAGTAGCAGTGTAGTAGCGGTGTAGAAGTAGCAGTGTAGTAGCGGTGTAGAAGTAGCAGTGTGGTAGCGGTGAAGAAGTAGCAGTGTAGTAGCGGTGTAGAAGTAGCAGTGTAGTAGCGGTGTAGAAGTAGTGGTGTCTACTACAGTTAATTTCCTGCTTCTAGAGGGATCCCGCAGTTACGGTGTATACATAGTTATATTGGTTAAAGCGGGAACAATGTAACTATCTCAGAATTCCCATAACTTGTATTCTTCTTTAAACCTTAATCTGCAGATATCATCTCTCTGCTCTGGCACTTCTCTCCATAAAGTAATGTGACTTTCTGCCCAGTAGAGTGGTGTACATTGTGCCAAGAGATGGTGAGCCAAGGAGCAGATATGATAAATGATTTGCATCACAGTTCTGAAGTGTACGCTGCCAGGATTCTTGGAAAACACAAAGAAGTCAACTCAAATATTGCAGACAGAATTCGTTTTCCTCTTCCAGGGTGACAACATTAAAAACATCAAGAAAATGGTGTTACAAATAGTAAGAACAGCCTATGAGAGACATTCTCCTTCAATTTTACAGAGTGAGAGAAGAGATCCGATGATTACACAGGGAGAGCAACGTTCTTCTGATAACAGAGCACAGTGACGGGCTGTCACAGAGCTCTGATGATTACACAGGGAGAGCCACGTTCTCCTGATAACAGAGCACAGTGACGGGCTGCCACAGAGCTCCAATGATTACACAGGGGGAGCCACGTTCTCCTGATAACAGAGCACAGTGACGGGCTGTCACAGAGCTCCAATGATTACACAGGGGGAGCCACGTTCTCCTAATAACAGAGCACAGTGCCCGGCTGTCACAGAGCTCTGATGATTACACAGGGAGAGCCACGTTCTCCTGATAACAGAGCACAGTGCCCGGCTGTCACAGAGCTCTGATGATTACACAGGGAGAGCCACGTTCTCCTGATAACAGAGCACAGTGCCCGGCTGTCACAGAGCTCTGATGATTACACAGGGAGAGCCACGTTCTCCTGATAACAGAGCACAGTGCCCGGCTGTCACAAAGCTCCAATAATTACACAGGGAGAGCCACGTTCTTCTGATAACAGAGCACAGTGACGGGCTGTCACAGAGCTCCAATGATTACACAGGGGGAGCCACATTCTCCTGATAACAGAGCACAGTGCCCGGCTGTCACAGAGCTCTGATGATTACACAGGGAGAGCAACGTTCTTCTGATAACAGAGCACAGTGACGGGCTGTCACAGAGCTCCAATGATTACACAGGGGGAGCCATGTTCTCCTGATAACAGAGCACAGTGCCCGGCTGTCACAGAGCTCCAATGATTACACAGGGAGAGCCACGTTCTTCTGATAACAGAGCACAGTGACGGGCTGTCACAGAGCTCCAATGATTACACAGGGGGAGCCACGTTCTCCTGATAACAGAGCACAGTGCCCGGCTGTCACAGAGCTCTGATGATTACACAGGGAGAGCCACGTTCTCCTGATAACAGAGCACAGTGCCCAGCTGTCACAGAGCTCTGATGATTACACAGGGAGAGCCACTTTCTCCTGATAACAGAGCACAGTGCCCGGCTGTCACAGAGCTCTGATGATTACACAGGGAGAGCCACGTTCTCCTGATAACAGAGCACAGTGCCCGGCTGTCACAGAGCTCCAATAATTACACAGGGAGAGCCACGTTCTTCTGATAACAGAGCACAGTGACGGGCTGTCACAGAGCTCCAATGATTACACAGGGGGAGCCACATTCTCCTGATAACAGAGCACAGTGCCCGGCTGTCATGGAGATCTGATGATTACACAGGGAGAGCCACGTTCTCTGTAAGATGGACCAGGCTGCAGGATTGAGCTATCAGTGTGACAGCCCAATTCCTGCTCTCTATTAGTTTATCAGTGAAAATTACTATTGCATTATTCATTCATTCATGAACCCTAGATATAAATCCTTCATTCCCTTTTTCCTTTGATTGTATTTATTTTTTATTTATAAATGTAACATTTTTACATTTGCTTTTATTCATGTTTGTAGCACTGAATTTGTAGTTAAAGATCCCATAAAACAACGCGCACTCCGATCTCCCGCCACCCCATGTCGGGACGCACACGCAGCGTCATGTATGTAAAACCTGGAGTGTACGACGACACGTATTCCTGGAGAAGTGTGCACTGGGAACGAATGAAGTCTTATCATCCGCAGTTTATTATTTGGGCGCGCCGCTATCAGACGCCTCTCCTGCTTGGAGGGATTAAACATGGAAGTCTTCGATTTGGAGAGGAATTGTTGATTGGGATCAGCCGCCACCTACACTAAGCTGATTATGTAAATCCCAGATAATTCCATCGTTTTTCCCAGCAGTCAGGAGACGCCATCGAATGTGACCCACAACGTGTCTGCACTTATCTCTTCATATTAAGTGACGGTTCCTCCTTCATTGTAACTGTCACATCTCAGCTGCAGAGATTGCCTGGCCTCATTCTGTCTACATACCTATAACACGTATACAATTCGATCGATATAATATCACAACCCCGATGAAGGGGGAGTGTCCAAACCCCTGAAAAAGTGTCAGCTCTCTTTTTATTGATTGTTTAATAAAACACTATTGACCACTAGTGGGGCGCTCTCAATGTTTCTTGTATAGTTGGACATCTCGCAGCATTAATCTTCAAACACAGGAACTACAAGACTCAGCATGTCCTGCTGATTTCACATCTGAAATGCTAAAGGCTATCAAACTGGCATTGGCAACTTTTTACCACCCTTCTGAAATTGCTTTTCAGAGGCGTTTGAGAGGTGGTGGAGAGGCAATATGTCAACTCCTCACCATAACCCCACAGTGCCACAACCACATATATTACACATTATTGCAGGGTTGTTGGAAACCATAGGGACCCACGGAGACACCTTTGAAATAAAACCTGTTTTTATTTCATACCGTATTTTAGTCTCTGTGATGTCATTGTTGGGTCTCTGTGCTTTTTAACGCAATGCAGGCAGATCATGGCTGGTGGGAGGAGCCAGCAGGGTGCTGTACATAGCTTCCTGAAAACATCCCAGCCCCCCCCCCCCCGGCCTCAGTACTCCTCTCGAGGGTGCTCAGTTCTGAAACAAGCAGTAAGATGGTGAGTGGGAGGGGTTATGCAAATATCAAAATACCTCGATAGGTAGGTATCAGTCTGGAGGAGTGGGCATTCCTAGACAGGTTGTATTTGCATAGGTAACGCCCACATGTGATGCTGAGTCTCCATGATTCAAAGAACGGAAATCCAATGAGTGAAAGGGGCGGGCCAGGGACAGATGATGCTGGACGTCCACCAGCTAGAAAAAATCAGGGGGCTCTAGCTGACTTTCTGCAGCTTCTAATGCACATTGTGAGAAGCTCGCCTCCCTACCAGGCGCTCTGTGACCTTATCGTTACCCTGCATAATTTTATTGAAACTCTGCCTGGAAAGTGACTATTCTTTGCCTGCCTCAACCTCAGTCTGGCAACTGACTATTCTTGCCTTCTGCCTACTTTGACCTCTGCCTGGAAACTGACTATTCTTGTCTGCTGCCTGTCTTGACCTCTGCCTGGAAACTGACTATTCTTGTCTGCTGCCTGTCTTGACCTCTGCCTGGAAACTGACAATTCTTGTCTGCTGCCTGTCTTGACCTCTGCCTGGAAACTGACTATTCTTGTCTGCTGCCTGTCTTGACCTCTGCCTGGAAACTGACTATTCTTGCCTTCTGCCTACTTTGACCTCTGCCTGGAAACTGACTATTCTTGTCTGCTGCCTGTCTTGACCTCTGCCTGGAAACTAACTATTCTTGTCTGCTGCCTGTCTTGACCTCTGCCTGGAAACTGACTATTCTTGTCTGCTGCCTGTCTTAACCTCTGCCTGGAAACTGACTATTCTTGCCTTCTGCCTACTTTGACCTCTGCCTGGAAACTGACTATTCTTGTCTGCTGCCTGTCTTGACCTCTGCCTGGAAACTGACTATTTTTGTCTGCTGCCTGTCTTGACCTCTGCCTGGAAACTGACTATTCTTGTCTGCTGCCTGTCTTGACCTCTGCCTGGAAACTGACTATTCTTGCCTTCTGCCTACTTTGACCTCTGCCTGGAAACTGACTATTCTTGTCTGCTGCCTGTCTTGACCTCTGCCTGGAAACTAACTATTCTTGTCTGCTGCCTGTCTTGACCTCTGCCTGGAAACTGACTATTCTTGTCTGCTGCCTGTCTTGACCTCTGCCTGGAAACTGACTATTCTTGCCTTCTGCCTACTTTAACCTCTGCCTGGAAACTGACTATTCTTGTCTGCTGCCTGTCTTGACCTCTGCCTGGAAACTGACTATTCTTGTCTGCTGCCTGTCTTGACCTCTGCCTGGAAACTGACTATTCTTGTCTGCTGCCTGTCTTGACCTCTGCCTGGAAACTGACTATTCTTGCCTTCTGCCTACTTTGACCTCTGCCTGGAAACTGACTATTCTTGCCTGTTGGCTGCCCTGACCTCTGCCTAGAAAGATCGGGAGGATTATTCTGTGTTAGATTCTTGTTTTACTTACACAGAATTTTGCCCACAAAAGCCCGTGTCTTCACCTGGGTGGGTCAGTTCTTCGCCAGTCTTTTGACCCCCGGAGCCACCATCTTGGCTGTGGGAGTCAGCTGTGACTTCCTGCTATTTCCATGCAGCTGCTGAATGCCTGCTTCTCCTCCTCTCCCTCCTCCCGCAGACATTCAGCAGCTGCAGGAGGGAAACGGAGGGCAGAAGTTCCTCTGCATGCCACTCCTGCTGCCTTCCTACCCCTGTCCTACTGCCCCGGGCCCCTGTGTGCTTCCCTGCCCCCCCACCCACACTGCCAGGTTTCCCCTTCCCAAAGCCTGTCGGCTGCTGCAGGGGATCTGTCAGGATGGAGAGCAGGGAAGGGGCTTAATGAATAGAGTCATTCACACATGCTTCATTTTATGAATGAATGGGAAGCCTCTGTACCCCCTGCACTTCCCGCTCCATGGTCCCCCTGCAATTCCCCTACCATGGTCCCCCTGCACTTCCCCCACCATGGTCCCCCTGCACTTCCCCCACCATGGTCCCCTTGCACTTCCCCCACCATGGTCCCCCTGCACTTCCCTCTCCATGGTCCCCCTGCACTTCCCCCACCATGGTCCCCCTGCACTTCCCCCTCCATGGTCCCCCTGCACTCAGCTTCCTCTGCTTCTCCTCCCGGCCAACCTGATTCGCTTCCGAAATAGGGAAATCACACATTTAGAAATGAAGAGGTTGCGATATGGAAAAGTTTTTTAAGGGGTTTTTAGCAGCAAAAAGGGGTTGAATTAATGAAAAAAAAAAAAGAGGTAACAATTTATAAAATTCATTTTATTGCCATATGAAATTCCAATATCACGTATGAATTAAAATATAAGCTCTGGTTATCCAATACAAAAACACATTTCATCATAAATTACGATGTTGATACAGTGGAGCAAAACATTACATTACAGAATGCCAGCCACATAGATATACTGACGAGTTTCGACCTGTACTGGTATGTTCTTCCTCAGGGGAGTTACTTAATCGCTAAAAAGATGAAATTGTGACAGAGATCCTATAACCAGAAAATTAAAAGAAACTGGATAGTCCCGACGGATCCATGATCAATCCTCATCCTCCCGAGATGGAATCCAGGCCAAAGGAGCTTGCAAGAAGCCACACTCTTGACACCTCCAGAGGAAGAGACTGCGTTGGTCTGTGTTGGTGGCGTCCCAACCTTTTCCAAGCCAATTGGAGCCTCCGACTCTAATCACGTGGCTTGAAACAAAAGAAAAACCTCATAGAAACCTATGAGTCCGGCACCCCCGGCATGCAAACTTTTGGGGCGGCGCCTTTTATAAACCGGCCGCTCCTGACACATGCCAACGAGAATCCTAAAAAAAGAGTTAACTAAATGTCTGTCCCATTAGTTAAAAACTGTCCCTGCTCTCGGCTGACATATGTGTGAGCGGCTCGGCGTTCGAATAATGGGGCCACCTGGCGAGCTGATAGGCTGCCGTAAAAAAAAAAAAAAATCCATAATTTGGTACATATCATATTTATAGCCGTATTAACGCCGTACAATAAAGCAGCGGAGGGGAGCAGGTAATGATTCTGCTCTGCTGTGCGAATACCGGCCCGAATAAGGAAGTTTTCATGAGTTTTTTTTTTTACACAATGGCATGAAGAGTTATGGCAGCGAACGGGCGCATCTATCAGCCGGCTGACAGCAGAAAATTAGCTTAAATATAGCGGCAATATATTTTGGGAAAAATGCTTACTCCTGCTCCTTTTTAGCAATGCAGATGAGGAGAGCGGATTATTGCATAAATAATGATCAGAGGTTTAAACACACTTCATCTTCCATTCCTACAGCTGTCGCCGCCGCCGTCGTCGTCGTTGTTGTTGCCTTCATCGCCGCGTTCGCACGTTGAGGCTTGGGGGGGGGGGGTGCGTTCTGCTTTTAATAACAAAACTGTTAAAATTTTAAATCCCAACACCAGTTCAATTTTTTTAAATAAAAAAAAAATAAAAAATTAAATTAAGAATTAAATAAAAAAATGTATTTTACCTACCGGTAACAAATCGGCTTCTCCAGTGATCGGGGAAATCTTACAAGAGTGATCCAATTTCTAAAAGCAGAGGCCCTATAGAATGAAATGGCGGCAGTCGCAATTCCTTACATTGCCTGATATATGCACCATTGTGTATTCTTAAGAAAAAAGGGACTTTAAAATATTCGGTAGTTTAAAAAAAAAAAAAATTGGAGCTGCATCGAGTAAGTAGATACCAAACGTGCCTTAACCACTTGCCATCCGAGCCATTGAAGACACTTCTCTCCTACATGCAAAAATCTACTTTTTTTTTTTGCTAGAAAATTACTTAGAACCCCCAAACATTATATATATATTTTTAACACAATTCCTATAGAATAAAATGGTGGGTGTTGCAATTTTTTATGCCACACGGTATTTGCACGCAATTTTTTTGGAAAATAAACTAATTCGTGAATTAAAAAAAAAAAAACAGTAAAGTCAGCCCAATTTTTTTTGTATATGATGTTACGCAGAGTACATAGATACCTAACATGTCATGCTTTAAAATTGCGCACGTCCGGGGAATGGCGCCAAACTACTATGCTTAAAATTCTCCATAGGCGGCACTTTAAACGCCTTTACAGGTTACCAGTTTAGAGTTACACAGGAGGCCTGGCGCTCTGACATTCGTGACAATACCTCACATCGCGGTGCGATAAACGTTTAGATATGCGTGCGGGAGTAACGTATGCGTTCACATTTGCGTTTAAGCACGGTGAGACGGGGGCACTTTAAAAAAAAAATTTAATTAATTTATTTATTTTTTACTAATTTATTTTATTTTATTTTTTTTACACCCTTTTTATTTGTACTTACTTTATTGCTATCACAAGGGATGAACAACATCCCTTGTGACAGGTAGAGGAAAACCTCTTTTAAAGTTAAGGGCACGCAGGGAGGAGGGGGGGGGGGGATTTTGGTGAAAATTGATCTGGCCGGGATAGAACAGATTTTGCAATCAATTAATTTTTGCCAAAACAGAAGATCGTCATTTTGCTGAGCTGCTCAGACACAATCAATGCGCCTGAACAAAAATCTTTTCTATACTGAGACCTATATTTACTGGGTGAATTTTATAGGTGTATCTAATGGGGTGTATTTATTTTATTTTTTTATTTATATGTGTGTGTGTATACAGAAAAAAAAAAAAAAAAAATATATATATATATATATATATATATATATATATATATATATACTATATTGTCAAAAGTATTGGGACACCTGCCTTTACACACACATGAACTTTAATGGCATCCCCCGTCTTAGTTCGTAGGGTTCAATATTAAGTTGGCCCACCTGAGTATATAGGCAAGGACGGGGCCACCCGGTGATGTAACAGTGACCCCAGCCCCCTCTGACGGCACATGACGTCTGAAGGGGGCGGGGTCACTCAGTTACGTCACCAGGTGGCCCCGCCCTTGCCTATATAACAGCTGTGCATCCAAGAGACAGCAGTCGTCGGGAGGCCTCCTATCGAGGCAAAGCTTTTTTACTTTTTTCTATTTTTCCGGTCCATCAGGCGACGTGATTGAAGATGGATGAACATAGCGGAACACATCATGTTGAGGGCAAGCAACCTGGTATAATTTAGGAGGGGGGCGCTCACTCGCCCCCCCCCCCCCCCCTTTCCTGGCCTGCCAGACTGCTTGCTCCAATAAGGGCCTGGTATGGATTTTGGGGGGGACCCCACACCGTTTTTTTTTCTTAATTCTGTCATTCCCCTTAACCACTTCAATGAACTGTATTATATACTCTGCACTGACTGCACTGTATATTTATATATATATATATACTCTACACTGAATGCACTCTATATATATATATATATAAGCATGTCTCCAGACCTAACCCCTATTGATCATCTGTGGGACATCCTCAAACGGAAGATGGAGGAGCGCAAGGTCTCTAACATCCACCAGCTCCGTGATGTCATCATGGAGGAGGGGAAGAGGACTCCAGTGACAACCTGTGAAGCTCTGGTGACCTCCATGTCCAAGAGGGTTAAGGCAGTGCTGGAAAATAATGGAGGCCACACAAAATATTGACACTTTGGGCCCCAATTTGGAGATTTTCACTTAGGGGTGTACTGACTTTTGTTGCCAGCGGTTTAGACATTAATGGCTGTGTGTTGAGTTATTTTGAGGGGACAGCAAATTTACACTGTTATACAAGCTGTACACTCACTACTTTACATTGTAGACAAGTGTCATTTCTTCAGTGTTGTCACATGAAAAGATACAAGAACTGTATATATAGTCCACACTGAATACACTGTGTATATATATATATACTAAACTGCCTGCATGCCACTAACTAACCTGCCTAATCTAGCTCTCAATCTCCTCCACATATCACACTATATATGGCCGCCATGTAAGCAGCTGTATATAGTGTGGGGCGTGGACTTAGCCCCCTGAGCCATGATTGGCCAAAGGTAACCTGCCTTTGGCCAATTATGGCTCTTCCAGCAGATCGCGTTGTGATTGGCCGATGCATGCAGGTCAGGTGATCTCGCAGTGCATTATGGGGTGCTCCGAGGCGCTCGAATTTGCCGCGAATGCCCCATATGTTCGGTTCTTTTGCGGACAAATGAACACCTGATGTTCGAGTCTAATTTGCGTTCGATTGGAACATCGGGACCATCCTAATCACTACCAGAGATGTGAGGGAGGGATTGTTTTTAATGATCTTTTACTGATTTATACATACAGCTAAATCTGTTGTGCGGAAGCAGTGGTCTCTCTGCAGAGGTCCAGCACACCCCATGCTCAGTCAGAGGAGGAGCTCTTTAATCAGCAGGGAGGATGACCTTTGGTGATTGGAGGGCTCTTGCCCCGACAGCAGGGGGTGTGTTGGACCTCTACAGAGAGCCCTCTGCTTCTTCCACATAGAGTACAAGGGATCCTCTGCTGGCAGGGGGCGGGCTTTTCTCCTCGGGCTGTGGCTGCTTCTTCAGAAAACTTCATGTTTTCTTTTGATTCAATCGATGGAAATCTGGTCACTAAGAATTATCATGTCATTTGGTGAAGATGTTCTAATAATTCATAAAATGTGAATCTAACAATTGATACATTTTGAAATAATAAACTACAAATGTTCCCTATACAATGACGTGATTGGAAGCGTTCCCGTGGCCCCGCCCTCCTCCGGCGATGGAATATTTCAATCACCATCGGGGGATAAATCTTCATAAATTCCGCTCTCATTTTTTATGGTATTTTCTGCAGACGGAAGAATTCCGGTAAGGCTGTAAAAGACAAATCTACCTTTTCCTGGAAAGAAGACGGAATATTATCAGGTAAGCAGAAAACGTTCGCCCAGGGGGCGGGGCTTGTGTGCGTTCCAGACATCACATATATCTCTCTATTCCAGCCGACGGCACCAACCTCCGTCCAAACCCATCACTGAAAACCTCTCAAATTTAAAGAAACCTTCCATATCCCCAGTGTAGTGACCGGCCTCAGGTGATACACAGAGATGAAGAAACTCCTCCCACATACGTTGTACCTGTTTATCTGCAGCCTTCCCTTCTTCACAGCCCTTCAAAGTGCAGAATTTCTACAGCTTGTCTGAGCTTTCAGAAAGCAGGGGGTGGGGAGCTGAAGTTACACTCTGCAGAGCTCAGTGAGAGCTGATTGGAGGGACCCCCCCCCCCCTTTACATAGCACTCAGGAACAGAGCTGAGGCTGTCAATCACAGGCTATTGGCTGGAGCTCCTCCCCTGTCACCTTTTATCTCTTGGTGTCAGAAGTGACTCATGCAGATATCAGAGGAAGGAGGCAGCAGACAGAAATGTCACTTAGTGCTCTGGACTGAGACAAGTACACACTATAGAGGGATGTGCTTTGTTCAGATTTCATGTCTGAGGCTTACAGCCACTTTATCATGATAAAGTAATTTTCAGTCTGTTCAAATCAGCAGCTTTCATGAAAATAATCCCTGGTGATCCTGCCATGGAGGTCCATATTTAGGCACTTCCTGTTATAGGGTGACAACACTCTGCTCCTGTCTCTGAATTGTTCCCCTGTGTTGTCATATGGGGGGACGGGGGGGGGGGGGGGGTGATGCAGAATTATCCGAATTTGAAAATGAATTTGAAATAAAAAAAAATAAAAATAAATTCAGGAAAGTTTAAAAGTTAATTGAGATGATGATTCCATCTTAGGCTGCTTTATAGAATAGAATAGAAAAGAAAAGGATATAAAATAATAGAATAGAACTGAATAAAATAGAATAGCGTAGAATAGAAAACAAGGGAATAGAATAGAATAAAATAAAATAGAAAATAGTGGAATAGAATTAAAGAATAGAATGGAAATTAAAGGAACAGAATATAAAAGAATAGATACAAATAGCATAGAATAGAAAATAAAAGAATATAATAAAACAGAATAAAATAGAATAGCATAGAATAATATAGAATAGAATTGAAAATAAAGGAAAAGGATGGAAAATAATAGAAGAGAATAGAATAACACAGAATAGCATAGGACGGAATAGAAAATAAAAGAATAGGATAGAAAACAAAATAATAGAATAAAACAGAATAGAAAATAAAGGAATAGAATAAAAAGAATAAAAGAGAATAGAATAAAATAGAATACAATAGAATAGAAAAATAAAATAATATAATATAATAGAAAATAATAGAATATAAAAGATATTATTATCTATATTTATATAAAATATATTAGAAAAGAACAGAAGAGAAGATAAGAGACTAGAATAGAAAATAAAAGAATAGAATAGAGCAGAATAAAATAGAAGAACATAGAATAGAATAAAATAGAATATAATAGAATAGAAAAATAAAGGAATAGAATAGAAAAGAATAGAAGAGAATATAGTAAAACAGAATAGAATAGAATATTTTCCATTCTATTCTATAAAGCAGAATATTGCAATATGTTTCCATTCTGAATTTCAATTTGTTTTCAATTAGAAAATATCAAATATAGGAAAGAAATTCTGAGAACAAATTATTCTGACATAATGAATGACAAAACTAAATTATTATCATAACGAACGAATCGGAAACATAACAAACGTTTGCGTTGCGAACATTCTCAGTGGGCGGCACTTTTGCGGCTATGTGTGGGCGGCACCCAGTGGGCGGCACTTTTGCGGCTATATGTGGGCGGCACCCAGTGGGCGGCACTTTTGCGGCTATATGTGGGCGGCACCCAGTGGGCGGCACTTTTGCGGCTATATGTGGGCGGCACCCAGTGGGCGGCACTTTTACGGCTATATGTGGGCGGCACCCAGTGGGCAGTACTTTTGCAGTTATATGTGGGCGGCACCCAGTGGGCGGCACTTTTACGGCTATATGTGGGCGGCACCCAGTGGGCAGTACTTTTGCAGTTATATGTGGGCGGCACCCAGTGGGCGGCACTTTTGCAGTTATATGTGGGCGGCACCCAGTGGGCGGCACCTTTACGGCTATATGTGGGCGGCACCCAGTGGGCAGTACTTTTGCAGTTATATGTGGGCGGCACCCAGTGGGCGGCACTTTTGCGGCTATATGTGGGCGGCACCCAGTGGGCGGCACTTTTACGGCTATATGTGGGCGGCACCCAGTGGGCAGCACTTTTGCAGTTATATGTGGGCGGCACCCAGTGGGCGGCACTTTTGCAGTTATATGTGGGCGGCACCCGGTGGGCGGCACTTTTGCAGTTATATGTGGGCGGCACCCAGTGGGCGGCACTTTTGCGGCTCGCATTGGTCTGCAATAAAAGACACAAAAACATTTGATTCTGTGAAAAACACCTTAAAGTGGAACACCGGCTTCCCCGCCACTTCCTGAAGCCCCCCCCTTGGATGTATTTTTTTTTCCTGCAGTCTTCAGGCCGGTCCAATGACATCACAGATCCCTCCTCTTCTTCCTCGGGGGTGGTGGCGGTTGGCGGCCCTCCCTCCTGGACTGAGCAGCTCTGCAATACTGTTTAAGGCATGCTAAAGTGGCCTTTCAGGTAATGTATCTTGCCTCTGACATCCCAAAGGCAGAAGAGCGCCTCTAGAGGTGGGGGGTAGCATTTCACCCCAGGGCTGAGTCCATGGCTCAACTGGGGGGGCAGAGAAAGGACATTGGGTGCCAGTCACTTTTATTGCAGAACGTTGAAGGAGGTGAGGGTTGGGAGGAATCCCCATATGCCCCCAGCACAAATCCCCCCCCCCCCCAAAAAAAAACCCCTTCCTAGCACAAATCCTCTGCCTCTCAAATTTCCCCGCCAAGTACAAATCCTCTTCCCCCATCCCCCCTTCCAACCCAAATCCCCCTTAGCAGAAATTCTCTTCCCCTATCCCCCTCCCAACACAAATCCCCCCAAATCACTATTCCTAGCACCCCTCCCCAAATTTGCCCTCCTAGAACAATTCTTACCCCTGCCTCCCCCAAATTCCCCTTCTCAACATAACCCTCCCCCCAAAAATCCCCCCTCCTAGCACAAATCCCCTCCCCCCAATCTCCTTGTGGTGCCCTTCCACCTCACATGATACCACAGTGCCCAGGGCAGCCTCCCCTCCTGCCCACCCCTGATTGCTACACATCAACAAGACCAGACAGTCAATAGAGTAAAAGCAGCCTCAGCCCAGCTTCGTCCAGGCCATGCCCCCCCCCCCCCCGACGTGTTTCTCTCCAACCCTGGGGCTTAGTCATGGAGGGTTCCACGCCTCCATGACCAAGCCCTGGGGAGTAGGACGAAACGTTTCGGAGGGCATGGCCTGGACGAAGTTGGGCTGAGGCTGCTTTTACTCTAATGACTGTCTGGTCTTGCTGGCGTGTCACAAATTGGGGGTTTTCTTCTCTCCTTCTGAATGTATGGTGCCAGGACGGCACACTCAGTGTGAGTCACCCCACTTTGACTTTGGACCTTAGTAGACATTGGATATTGGTGCTCAGTAGGACTTGGACATTGGTGCTCAGCAGGACTTGGACATTGGACCTTAGTAGACATTGGACATTGGTGCTCAGTAGGACTTGGACATTGGACCTTAGTAAACATTGGACATTTGCTCAGTAGAACTTGGACATTGGTGCTCAGTAGGACTTGGACATTGGACCTTAGTAGACAATGGTGCTCAGTAGGACTTGGACATTGGACCTTAGTAGACATTGGACATTGGTGCTCAGTAGGACTTGGACATTGGACCTTAGTAGACATTGGACATTGGTGCTCAGTAGAACTTGGACATTGTTCTTTTGATGCGTTTTCACAGACTGTAATGTGTGATTGGCGTGTTGCAGGTCTCTGCGGTTTGGATCGGACTCTTGGCTTTGTGTGGAAATCTTCCCAATAATACATTTTCGGTGACTGGCGCACTATAAAGCCTCAGCCACACTCGAACATTATAGACAGGAAATAATGACTTTGTATCTCTGGGCTGTCGGTGGAATTGATCTCGTGCCGGGGCCCCTCCATCATACTTACTGAGACTGCAATTACCTCAGAGATGTTAAGCGCAATTCGCCTTCGCCCGACGCCGCCCTGCCCTTTGTAGTGCGCGGAGAACGCGGTCCTGGTGAGGAAGAGCGATACATTGTTATCTATTCACCTCTATTAGACACAAATGAGAGGAGCGTGTCTTCTGTGTAATGTGATGTGAAACGGATTCCAATCTGCGCTGCAGAGTGATGGGGGCTTAATTGGCGCTCAGCAAAATGGAGGCCAAATGTTCTCTGTTCTGTATGACGCTCCACACATGGCGTCCTACTATTCATCGGATGATAGAAGAAGATTTCGGATACAATCTGCAGTGCAGCCTCTGGAGGGGAACGGCTCTGACCGCAGAGGATTGAAAGTTGTGGAAGTGACATCGAGCGCTTACTCGCCATCTGGGATGACGAACATTGTAAAGGTAAAAAGTGTCCTTAAAGCCGTAGTATATCATTTTCTTTTTAGGGGCCCCCAGGTGGGTTATACCATGATGTGCTAGTATGCACAGCATACATTATGGTAGACGTACCTGTCAAATGGTGCCCTCCAGCGCTACAGCAGGATTGATCTGGCAGGTTCTGGTGTTTTCTTCTTTGCCCTCCAGCGCTACGGCGGGATCGATCTGGTGGATCCCCAGCGCTTCTTTCCTTGTCCTGGAGCTGTCATGCCTGGTCATGGGGGAACCTATGGCCTTCGGCTGGCAGTAGTCCTGGAGTTTTCCTGCCTGATCTTGGGGCAACCTATGGCCTTCGGCTGGCAGTAGTCCTGGAGTTTTCCTGCCTGGTGATGGGGGAACCTATGGCCTTCGGCTGGCAGTAGTCCTGGAGCTTTCCTGCCTGGTGATGGGGGAACCTATGGCCTTCGGCTGGCAGTAGTCCAGGAGTTTTCCTGCCTGGTGATGGGGGAACCTATGGCCTTCGGCTGGCAGTAGTCCTGGAGCTTTCCTGCCTGGTGATGGGGGAACCTATGGCCTTCGGCTGGCAGTAGTCCAGGAGTTTTCCTGCCTGGTCATGGGGGAACCTATGGCCTTCGGCTGGCAGTAGTCCTGGAGTTTTCCTGCCTGGTCATGGGGGAACCTATGGCCTTCGGCTGGCAGTAGTCCTGGAGCTTTCCTGCCTGGTGATGGGGGAATCTGTGCCTAGGGGGAGACCCAGGGGAGGACCCTTGTTGGAGAGAGCACAGAAGAGGGCTGGTCTGTCAGAAGGGTCTGGTGACTCACTTGGAGGACGCACTGAGCATAGGAAATGAAGAGAACAAAGCCTGTGAACCAGCTAAGTTACTGTCTACGGTGTAGCTTGGTCAGCCTAAAGGTTCTGACACTGTGAAGCTGGACATTGATCTGGAGAGTCTGTAAGTGATCTGCTACGGTATCTGGGACCCCCATCCCTCACCTCCTTGACTGTTCTGCCCAAAGTGACTGCCACCCAATGTTTTTCTCAGTCCCCAATTTTAAGTATGGACTCATCCTTGGTGTGAAATAATGGCCCAGCCCCTGCCTCTTGAGGTGCCATCATTCTGGGGGGGGGGGGGGGGTCGGTGCTACATACGTATCAAACCTGCTGCCTGCTTGGCTGTAAAGATGACACTAATCCTTAGTGAAGTCCTCCAAACATCTCTGTGATTTCGATCCATGCCCGCTTTGGTCTTGCAGGGCTGCAGAGCGCCCCAAGGCCGTAACTTGTCTGTTACTGCGCAACATAAATGATAAAACTTTATTTGTTCCTATGACAAATTAACAGTTAGGCTTGATAATAAACACTCGGCGTTTTCGGATGCGCTGTGACTATGGATGCCAATAAATCCCGAGATTTTACAGGAACAATTGGAAAGAAAAAAAAAAAAAGAAAGCCTCGGAGAAGACAAAACAGTTTAGAATATTTCATCCGCTCGCGGAAGACTAACTTCCTATTAAGTTTATTCCACTTGACAGAGGCTGGAATGAGACAACAAACGGATAATTGGATCCCGAGATTAATGACCGCGCAGCCTTGTTCCGACACCATGACACTTCTAACTAATCACATGTTGGTGCTACGTGAGAGCGCGCCCGCAGCGTACACAACTACGCCGCCATCCCAACATCATTGTGAAGGGAAACCCAGGGCTGATTTCTTTTCTGATTTTCTGAATAGAGTTGGGAATTGCTGAAATCTTTGCCAGATGTCTATTTCAGTGACTGGGGCCCCTGTAGGGCCTCTGTAGGGCCCCTGCCTAAGCTGCAGTGGCCCCTAATAAAATGTTGTGTTATTTGCTGCTAATCTGTAGCCAGCCTGAGCTCTGCTTATATTTTCTGTGCTCGTCGGGTTCCCTCTAAGCTTAGGACATTGATTAATTCTGCCTGCTGTTGTTGAGTTGTCTCTAGTAATTAGAAGTAACAATGTATCAAGTTATAAACAGGTCTTGTTTTCTCTGAGAATATGGTGATGGGGGAGGGGGGGCAGGAACTCCCCCTTTTCTCTGCTCCTACCCACCTCTGAGCACCGTTCCTTGGCTCCACCCCTACACACCTCCCAGTAACACCCCTTTTAGACCCCTTTCACATTGGGGCCGCCCGTGCGTTAGCGCTTAGGGTTAGAGGATTAGGTTTATGGGTTAGGGTTAAGGTTAGGGTTAGAGGGTTAGGGTTTAGGGTTAGGGTTAGGGTTTAGGTTTAGGGTTAAGGTTAGGGTTAGGGGGTTAAGGTTGGGGTTAGGGGGTTAGAGAGTTAGGGTTAAGGTTAGGGTTAGAGGGTTAAAGTTAGGGTTAGAGGGTTAGAGGGTTAGGGTTCATGTTAAGGTTAGGGTTAGGGGTTAGGGGTTAGTGTCCACCCTCAGAGGATCCTGACACTCCCTTAATTGGGGAAAAAGCGTCTGGAGCCCTGTCACTGGAGGAGGCCAAGACCCTAACCCTCTCTCCCTGGGAGTTTGAGCAAAGTTCTAAAGCGACCATCATTGTCATGACTATCTCCACTGTAGCCATGGATCCACCCTGGGGCAACGCTAGTCCTCTCCTTGCACTGGAGACATGTTTCCCAGCCCCCGGCCAGGCGGGTACCGTCTAGAGGGGTCTTGGCTCCGCTGTTACAAAGTTCAGTGCTGAGCTTGTCAGTCAAGGTATTGGATCCCCCCAAGTGTCTCACTGATGATTTATCCTTCTAGCAGATCCGGTTGGAGGAAAGTCTCCTGGGAATTGATGAGACAATTTCGGGGCACAGCAGAAAATACCTTTCTTTAACCATTTCATTCCCAGAGCAGAGAGCTTCCCAGAGAGGGCGAGAGTGCCTACAGCTTCAACATGCTTTTTCATGTTTTTGATGCTTCTTTGAAGCTTTAATAAAGCTTGGCAAATGCCCTGTGTGTGTTAATTTCTTATTTGTTTTAAACAGTCTCAGTAGAACTCCAGCTCATTAGTACCCCTGTTCAGCAACTTAGTACTTCTCGTTCAGCAGATCCCCTGCTCAGTAGTACCCCCAGCTCTGCTGATGCCCCACTCTACAGTGCTTCCAACGTTGCTAATCTCTTGTTCAGTAGCAACCCCCAGCTCTGCTGATCCCCGCTCAGTAGTAGCCCCCAGCTCTGCTCATCCCCAGCTCATTAGTACCCCTGTTCAGCAGATCCACAGCTTTTTAATACTTCTCCTTCAGCAGATCCCCTGCTCAGTAGTACCCCCAGCTCTGCTGATGCCCCACTCTGCAGTACCTCCAACTTTGCTGGTCTTGTGTTCAGTAGTAACCCCCAGCTCTGCTGATTCCCAGCTCAGTAATAACCACCATCTCTGCTGATCCCCCGCTCAGTAGTAACCCCCAGCTCTGCTGATCCCCACTCAGTAGTAGCCCCCAGCTCTGCTGATGCCCCACTCAGTAGTAGCCCCCAGCTCTGCTAAACTCCAGCTCAGTAGTAACCCCCAGCTCTGCTGATCCCCCACTCAGTAGTAGCCTCCAGCTCTGCTTATCCCCCGCTCAGTAGTAGCCTCCAGCTCTGCTAAATTCCACCTCAGTAGTAACCCCCAGCTCTGCTGATCCCCCGCTGAGTAATAACCCTCCAGCTCTGCTGATCTTCAGCTCAGTAGTAACCCCCAACTCAACTGATAACCCGCTCAGTAGTAACCCCGAGCTCTGCTGATCTCCAGCTCAGTAGTAGCCCCCAGCTCTGTTGATCCCCCCACTCAGTAGTAACCCCCAGCTCTGTTGATCTTCCCGCTCAGTAGTAACCCACAGCTCTGCTGATCCCCCGCTCAGTAGTAGCCCCCAGCTCTGCTGATCCCCCACTCAGTAGTAGCCCCCAGCTCTGCTGATCCCCCGCTCAGTAGTAGCCCCCAGCTCTGCTGATCCCCCACTCAGTAGTAGCCCCCAGCTCTGCTGATCCCCCGCTCAGTAGTAGCCCCCAGCTCTGCTGATCCCCCACTCAGTAGTAGCCCCCAGCTCTGCTGATCCCCCGCTCAGTAGTAGCCCCCAGCTCTGCTGATCCCCCACTCAGTAGTAGCCCCCAGCTCTGCTGATCCCCCGCTCAGTAGTAGCCCCCAGCTCTGCTGATCCCCCACTCAGTAGTAGCCCCAAGCTCTGCTGATCCCCCCGCTCAGTAGTAGCCCCCAGCTTTGCTGATCCTCTAGTTTGCTGATCCTCCTCTCTCTCCAGTCCCCACTCACCTCCCACTTTTTTGCTCCCATGCTGCTCACTGTGTGACATCTGCTAGTTCTTCTAGCTCCGGCTCCCAGGCATGAAAAAAAAAAAAAAAAGCTGAACGCCTGTAAGGCCTGGTTCACACCTTTGCTTGTTTGCAGGCCATGTTTTCTCAGACAAAGTGGTCCATTCATGTTAATGGGCTGCCATGCCTACGTATTCCACAGAAAAAGGTGCATGCACTTTTTTCAAAACATGACCCGCGGGGGAAATCGGATGGTCCTTTTAACCATGTGATTTCCCTGTGGTTCCTGCACCCGCGCCGCGTTTTTACATGTGTGGGGGTGCCATACAGAATGAATGGCAGCCACGTTCGTTTTCTCACTGCAGGTGCTTGTGGGTTTGGGAATGGCTGCGATTTCCGCAGCGGCACAGATGTGAACCTGAGCCTTAGAGCTGCGTTGTGTGCATGAGCCCTAATGTATCTAAGTAAAAGTGAAGAGTGGATGAACACACATGTGCAGTATATACTATATACCATCAGAATGCAGAGCAGATGTATGGGGAATATACTGACACCTCTTCGGTTCCCTTCATAGCGGTTCGCACTGCAGCCAACTGTCACTTTCTCCTGGTAAACGGTGTGTAAACAGCGATAACTGTCAGTTCCTGTCCGGAAGCACATTGGAATTTGGTGAATTATTGCCGCTTTTATACGTGTCATTAATTTTACCGCAAAACAGGGAATCTGGTTGCCTCCGCCCAGTTGCGCCTCGGTGACAAGATGGCTGAAGCGCTGCCATGTGTCTGGGAAGGAACAGAAGAACGGCAATTGTCATTTTCCGGGGTTTGGACGCCTCTCCGTGTCGCGCATCCATTTTTTTTTCCTACACTATATTACAGATGGAGTTTTATTTACCTCATAAATACAAAGATAAATTTACTTTTACGAGCCATAAATTCATGCCGTAGCCGGGTTTCAGGACTGGAACCGCTCTCTGTCGCATAAAAGCGTTCCGCGCAGAAAATGCCGCGTGGAATAAAACGGACATTAATTATTCCTTTTGTTTTGATGTTACACCTTCTCGGCGCTGGCTTCTGTGTTCATACGGAGCATATGGCCCTGTCAGCACCGCTCTAAATATGTGCGGGTAATGCGCCGGGGAGTCAGCGGATGATGAGCAGTTGTGCGGCGAATCCCTCAGCTAATTAAACAGGGAAGAGGGAGGCACGAGGCGCGCTGCGCCGTCCAATTCACTTATTAAAACACCCGCTAATTACTCTTCTGACGGGGCCATGGCAAGACAGCGGGGGATGTGTGCTGCTAAAGGAAACCTGCCAAGACAAACCCCCCCTGGATGCCATTGCCGACTTCCCCTGTAAATGCCATTTACCAGGCTGCCCTCAGGACGCAGCGGGGCGCAAATTACGCATCCCGCTGAATGTTTCAGATTGTACGGACAAGAGGATTGTTCAAACTGGGGGGCACCAATGTCATTTATTTACAACCAGTACATAGTTACATTGTTACATAGTTGCGTAGTTACATATAATAGTTACATAGTTACATACAATAGTTACATAGTTACATACAATAGTTACATACAATAGCTACATAGTTACATACAATAGTTACATATAATAGTTACATACAATAGTTACATAGTTACATATAATAGTTACATACAATAGTTACATAGTTACATACAATAGTTACATAGTTACATATAATAGTTACATACAATAGTTACATAGTTACATACAATAGTTACATACAATAGTTACATACAATAGCTACATAGTTACATACAATAGTTACATATAATAGTTACATACAATAGTTACATACAATAGTTACATATAATAGTTACATACAATAGTTACATATAATAGTTACATACAATAGTTACATAGTTACATATAATAGTTACATATAATAGTTACATAGTTACATACAATAGTTACATATAATAGTTACATACAATAGTTACATAGTTACATATAATAGTTACATACAATAGTTACATAGTTACATATAATAGTTACATACAATAGTTACATAGTTACATACAATAGTTACATACAATAGCTACATAGTTACATATAATAGTTACATACAATAATTACATAGTTACATACAATAGTTACATACAATAGTTACATAGTTACATACAATAGTTACATAGTTACATACAATAATTACATAGTTACATATAATAGTTACATACAATAGTTACATACAATAGTTACATAGTTACATATAATAGTTACATACAATAGTTACATACAATAGTTACATAGTTACATACAATAGTTACATACAATAGCTACATAGTTACATATAATAGTTACATAGTTACATATAATAGTTACATAGTTACATACAATAGTTACATACAATAGCTACATAGTTACATATAATAGTTACATACAATAGTTACATACAATAGTTACATAGTTACATATAATAGTTACATACAATAGTTACATACAATAATTACATAGTTACATATAATAGTTACATACAATAGTTACATACAATAGTTACATAGTTACATACAATAGTTACATAGTTACATACAATAGTTACATACAATAGCTACATAGTTACATATAATAGTTACATATAATAGTTACATACAATAGTTACATAGTTACATACAATAGTTACATACAATAGCTACATAGTTACATATAATAGTTACATACAATAGTTACATACAATAGTTACATAGTTACATATAATAGTTACATACAATAGTTACATACAATAGTTACATACAATAATTACATAGTTACATATAATAGTTACATACAATAGTTACATACAATAGTTACATACAATAATTACATAGTTACATATAATAGTTACATACAATAGTTACATAGTTACATATAATAGTTACATACAATAATTACATAGTTACATATAATAGTTACATACAATAGTTACATACAATAGTTACATAGTTACATATAATAGTTACATACAATAGTTACATAGTTACATACAATAGTTACATACAATAATTACATACAATAGTTACATACAATAATTACATAGTTACATATAATAGTTACATACAATAGTTACATACAATAGTTACATAGTTACATATAATAGTTACATAGTTACATATAATAGTTACATAGTTACATACAATAGTTACATACAATAGTTACATACAATAGTTACATACAATAGTTACATAGTAGGTGAGGTTGAAAAAAGACTCAAGTCCAACCTATGTGTGTGAACGAATTCCGATACTTTTTTTTTCTTTTTTTAGTACTCGCCGATTCCAATACCGATACTTACCTCAAATGTTTGGTTTACACTTCAGCTGTCAGCAACGTTACAAAGCATTGAAAGGTTATAATAAAACTTTTTTGTGAAAAAAAAAATAAACATTTTTTTGTAAATAATTTTTCTTTTTTTTTTTTTCACAAAAAAAGAGAGAAAAGTTATTTACACATAAAATAATAATTATTATTATTTTACTATTTTTTTTACAATGTGAAACATGTAAATATATGTTAAAGGTGTAAACGTATTAACGAACAAAGCAAACAAAAATAAAGTTTTAATTATGAATAGTTTATAAAAATAGAAGTGAACAAAAAACATTTGCAGAAAAATAATAATTAAATGGAGAAGGAGAATAAAGAGTTAATTAAGGCTGATTAGAGTCTATTAAGGGTTAATAAGGGGGTTAAACAGAGGAACATTTAATTAAAAAAAAAAACACACACAAACATTTTTATTTTTTTTTTACTTGACAAGTTGCTTTACTGACTTTATCTTCAAATGGAAGTTCATCCCTTTGATCTGTAGATGAATAAACAGAAAGATACAAAATGAAACAATGTTTTTTTTTATCTTTCTGTTTCAGCGGCTGAGCAATGTTGTTGATAAACATTGCCCGGCTGTTTTTTTTTTTTTTTTCACAGCTCCAATTGCTGGACTTCTTTAGGGCCAGTTCACACCACATGCAGTCCAGTGCGTTTTTTTTTCCGCATCAAAAACGCATAGAAAGTAGGTTATATGGTTTTCAATGGCATAGTTCACAGCAGTGCTTGGAGTTCCAGTCCCAGAGAAAAAAGTCGAACATGCTGCATTTTTCCTGGACTGGACTGTACTGGAAGGCTGTAAAAAGCATCAAAAACTCACGGGAACGCACCAGAACGCACTGGAACCCCCATGTTCTTATTTAGGGAAAGTTCACACCACATGCAGTCCAGTGCGTTTTTTTCTGCATCAAAATCGCATAGAAAGCAGGTTATACTGACATATTATAAGATAAAACAATCAGCGCCACTCTGCTAGTCTGGAGGTTTTTATGTGATTTTAAAGTTTTTATCTTGTAAGTGCAACTTGTCTGTTTGGGGGCTTTGAATACATTTGTATATGGAGAGCACTATGGTCTCTCTATGGTCTCTATACTTATTATTTACATGTCCTGAACTCATGGAATCTCGAGCCAAGCTGGGAGACGATCCGCTTCTTTGGATATTAATGAGCTGAGTTACCATTAAGAAAAGAGCCGTCTGGATTACCCACCATTGATTGGGAAGGGGAAGTGAGAGCAAAGAGCTGGTGGGGAGATCCGCAGATGAGTTTTGACTCCTCTGGGAGGTGAGCGCACATTTTTATTGGTGGGGGATGGTGAGCTCTCCTTCTGAGGACGAACAATCACTGTGGTGGAATTGTGTGGATGCACCGATCACAAGAAGAGGTTTTCATGTTTTATTCATTTTTTCATTTTATGGACTATTCATTTATATGTGGGATTTATTTATTTTAGAGATTTGCACTTTACATTTATAATTTTACACACAGCGCTACATTTATTTATTTACTATGCTGACACATAATCACACACATAGGTTGGACTTGATGGACTTGTGTCTTTTTTCAACCTCACCTACTATGTAACTATGTAACTATATGGTTTTCAATGGCATAGTTCACACCAGTGTTAGCAGTTCCAGGAAAAAGTAGAACATGCTGCATTTTTTCCTGTACTGGAACGCTGTAAAAAGCATCAAAAACTCAGGGGAACGCACCTAAACGCACTGGAACACCCATGTTTCTATTTAAGATTAAGGTTTAAAAAAAGGGGGAAAAAATGCACTGGAACGCATCAAAAATGCAACAAAAATGCATCAAAAATGCGCATGCAAAAAAGCATCTGGAGCGCATCCGCACTGTGTTTCTATGGTGTGAACTGGACCTTAAAGTGGTTGAAAACTCAGAACCCCCCCCCCCCCCAAAAAAAAACCTGCAAGACAAAGGCATAATGAGCTAGTATGCATTGTATACTAGCTCATTATGAAATATTTACTTTAGATCGAAGCTCTTGCAGCGTTCCCCGCACACCGCTGTGACTGGTGACATGTCTCCTGGAGTTATTTCCTTGTTCGGGGGCTCCAGCGCTGTGATTGGTTGGAGCAGCGATGACATCACTCCCGCACACGCCATTTACTTGGCTGTTCCCTTTCCTCAGGACACAGGAGACGCAAATTACGCATCCCGCTGAATTTTTCAGATTGCACCAACAAGACAATTGTTCAAACTCAGGATGCACCAATACCATTTTTTTTTTTACCACGAATTCCGATACTTTTTTTTTTTCTTCTAGTACTCGCCGATTACAATTACCGATACCTACCGCAAATGTTTGGTTTACACTTCAGCTGTCAGCAACGGTACAAAGCATCGAAAAGTTATAATTAAACTTTTTGGGGAAAAGAAGAAAGAAAAGTTATTTACAAATTAAATATTTTTTTATTGTTTTTGTGCGCTTTAGTCAGTGTGAAACGTGTAAATATATGTTAAAGGTGGAAACATATTAATGAACAAAGCAAAAAAAAAAAAAAGTTTTGATTATTTTTTTTTTTTTTTTTTTTTCTTTTTTTTTTTTTTTTTTTTTTTTTTTTTTTTTTTTTTTCTTGCCACTTCAGAAAATTCTTAGAGAGACTAATTCAGCTTTCTCGCTCATAAGTATCTCTTCTTATCTCTTCATCACTGTGGCGTATTTATTTTTATTTCCACGGGGGTTCAAGACAGGGGTTTACACAGAATAATTATATAAAACTTAGCCTCACCTATTAAGGCGTAACCCCTAATTTTCCTTCTCTAAAATTTTATCTTTATTTATGAAACTCTCTGTTTCACCTATCTAAAAGCCGAGAAAAAGAAAAGGCAAGAAAACCGTACACGTATATATATATATATATATTTATATATATATATATATAACCCCTCCCCTCCCTCCCCCCTCCCACCCCTGTGCACTGCCCATGATCTTATTTAGTGGGTAGTTACATCTTAATTTTTTCCGCATAACTCCATGTTTTTTTAAACTCCTTCCAACATTTCCAATTGTCTGCTTCTCTCTTTTCCTCCTTATCCAAAGAAAACTGCTCCATGGTGTGGGTCTCTTCCACGGCATTTATCCAGTCCCACACCTCTGGACTTTCTTTTCTCCACCAATTTTTGGGGATTAATCTTTTTGCTGCATTCAATAGATGTGGAACCAGAGATGTTTTATATTGTTTCACACTTCCTTCTATGCCGTGGAAGAGAACCACCCATGGGTCCTCCTTCACCTCTATTTTTGTAATCTCCTTTATCAAACTCAAGATTTTTTTCCAATATTCCCTAATTACCGGGCAATTCCACCATAAGTGAGCCATAGTGCCCATCTCTCCACATCCCCGCCAGCACTCTGCCGATTTCCCCTGTTGGAATTTACTCATCCTATCTGGCGTTGCGTACCACCTTGCCATGCATTTATAGTTCATCTCGGCCGTTTTTGTATCTGTCGCTGAGCTATGGGCTAGACGGAGCATTTTATTGATCGTGTTCGTGTCTTTTTGTGTTCCCAACTCCTTTTCCCAATTTCTGATGAATGTGGGTACCTCTGCTTCTTCTACTTTTAATAATAGTTTATATAGCTTAGATATTGTATTTTTTGTCTTTTCCGCGCAACATAATTTTTCTAATTCTGTCAAGTTTTCTCCAGATCTTATTGGTTGAGGTAAGTTTTTCACGAAGCGATCTAGTTGCATGTACCTCCATTCATCTATCACCCATGTGTCTGTGTTTTCTTTCAATTCAGCTATTGTGACTATTTTCCCTTTTTTAAGTATTTCTCTGAGCTGTACTTTATCTTTTTTTATCCAGTTCCCCCCTATATCTCTTTTCCCTGGTGCAAAATATTCATTCTCCTTTAATTCTATCAGAGGAGAATTAAAAGTGTTATCTAACTGTTTATATTCTACCTCCCATGTTTTTAAAACTATTTTTGTTAAACCGTGTGTTTCCTCATCTACCGTTCTGTGACTCGGAGGGTTCCAAATTATAGATCCTAAACGTGATTTACTATAGTGATTCTCTATATTCACCCATCTTTTTTCTTGGTTATCCCTAGCCCATTCTATTGCTCTTGACATAATTATTGCTTTGTAATATTTTAGGATATCTGGGACCGCGAGGCCTCCTTTGGCTCTATCTTGTTTTAGTGTCTTGAGAGATATTCTTGATCTTTTGTTCTTCCATATTATGTTAGAGATTATTGATTTCAACTTTCTAATATATTCCTGTGGGAGTCTAATGGGCAGCATTTGGAATTTATACGTGATCTTAGGTAAGAGGACCATTTTTATGGCGTTAATACGCCCTATCCATGAAAGAGGTTTTATCTGAAGTTTTTTCCCTTCCCTCCTTATTTCCTCTAAGAGATGGATATAGTTTTTCCTATATAACTTTTCCGGGGAGTTCGAAAGCATTATTCCCAAATATTTAATCTCTTTTTTCCAACAAAATTGGAAATCTCTCTTTAGTTTTTCCTCCTCTATTTTACTCACTTTTATCTTCAAAATTTCTGATTTCCCCATATTGACCTTAAAGTTTGTTATTTCTCCATACTGTTTTAATATTTTGACCAATCTTGGTAGTGTATTTCCGGGGTTACTTATATAGAAGAGCACGTCGTCCGCATAAGCAGCCAGTTTGTGCTCCTCTTTTCCCACCTTGAATCCTTCAATATCAGGGTTATTTCTAATTGTTGACAGGAGGGGTTCTAGGGCCAGCACGAAGAGAAGGGGGGACAGGGGGCATCCCTGTCTTGTCCCTCTCTTCATCTCGAAAGGTGACGACAGGGTTCCATTGATCTTAATGGCCGCCTTAGGTTTCCTATAGAGTGCTTTAATCCATCCTATCATCTTGGGGCCGATTCCAATTATTTCTAGGGTTCTAAACAGGAACTCCCAGGCCACCCTGTCAAACGCCTTTTCGGCATCACTTGACAAGAGCAGACCTGGGAGTCCCTCCTCCCTTCTCTTCTGGAGCAACAGTAGGGTTCTCACCCCATTGTCTCTTCCTTCCCTTCCCGCTATAAAGCCTACTTGGTCCGGATGAATCACCCCATTCATCAGTTCTTTTATCCTTGTGGCCAATACTTTTGAGTATATTTTTGTATCTACATTAATCAGTGATATCGGTCTGTAACTCGCGCATAAAGTTGCATCTTTGGCCTCTTTGGGGATTACGGTGATTGTAGCGAAAAGCGCCTCATTACTTAATTCATATTCATTTCCCACCCCGTTCATGTACTTACACATTTTCGGAACTAGTATGTCTTTAAATTTCTTATAGTAATATGTGGTGAACCCATCCGGACCCGGACTTTTCCCCTGTGTACTATCTGCTATTGCTCTATATATCTCTTCCTCTGTGATTGGTTTCTCCAGAGCCTCTCTCGCATTTTTTGTGATTTTGGTTAATTTGGCGTTTTTTAAGAAATCCTCTATCTTCCTGTTTTTGCTTTCCTCCATTATCTGGTCTCCATTAATCTCCTCCGTATATAGTTCACTATAATAATTTTTAAATACCTCCCCAATCTCTTTGGTTTCATACACCATCTTCCCATGTTTATCCTGTATCTTTCCTATAAAGTTAAGGGCTTTTTTTTTCCTGAGCATTCTGGCTAAATGCTTTCCCGCCTTATTTCCATACAGATATCTTTCTTTAGCTATTTGGTTAAATTTTTCCTTTGTTTCTTGTTCCATCAGCTTTTTTAATTCATCCCGTTTATTTATCAGTGCGAGGTATGTTGTTTGGTGGTGTCCTCTGTGTTTTTTGTGTTCTTGTTCTAAGTTGGAAATTTCTTTTATAACATTACCCATCTTGTTTTTCCTTTCCCTCTTTCTCCTTACTCCCTCTTTTATTATTATTCCCCTTATGTAGGCTTTATGTGCTTCCCAAGTCACCGATCCCGATGTATCTCCTGTTTCATTTGTTTCGAAATAGGATTTTAACTCTCTCTCTATTTTTTTGGAGATTTCTTCATTTTGTAATAGATCTTCGTTTATTCTCCATAATGATTGCCTCCCTTGTGCCCTATTAATCTGCATCTCCATCTCAATAGGGGCATGGTCTGATATTGTGATTATTCCTATTTTTGAACCTACTATCCTGTCTAAAAGTCTATGGTCTACTAATATGTAGTCGATCCTAGAGTACGTCCGGTGCACAGGGGAATAGAACGTATAGTCTCGTATTTTACCATTCATAATCCTCCAGATGTCTACCAGTTGATTTTTATGTAGTTCCTGTTTTATCTTCCTCATCTGTCCGTTATTCGTCCCCTGTGCCCCGGACGTACTGTCGATCTCTGGTTCTAAACACATGTTAAGGTCTCCCATTACTATAAGTTCTCCCTTCTTAAAATCCATTAATTTCTCTAATGTGCCCTTGAGAAACCTTACTGGGTTTTTGTTGGGGGCATATATGTTGGCAAGGGTACATTCCATTCCTCCGAGTATTCCTCTGAGGAATAAAAATCTCCCTCCTGGGTCCTGCATCATACCTCCTAATTTAAACTGTACCCCTTTAGCCAATCCTATTGCCACTCCCCTTGCTCTATTCGATATTGCATCTCCATAGAACCAGTTCGGGAATTCTTTTGATCTTAATCTAATATTTGATTCATACGTTAAGTGGGTCTCCTGCAGGGACACCACCCCTGCTCCATAGGTTTGTAGTTCCCTCAAGATTTTATGCCTTTTTAAATTTGAGTTTAACCCTTTTACGTTATAGGAAAGAAATTTCAGTGTTGTCATTTTTCTGAATTTGCTATCTTTTGTGCCTTTAACCTGTCTTGAGCTACCCCTTTTTGTATCGGGGCAAGTGCACACTGTACTCCCCCTACTGCCCATTCCCCTTCCTCCCCCCCCCCTCCCCCCATCCATCCTCCCCCCACCCTGAGCCACCCCTCCTTCTAACCCGGCATATGCATCATGTGCCCCCCCTCCTCCCCATCCCCCCCCCTCCCACCTCCCTCCCCCATCCATCTCCCCCCCTCCCCCCCCCCCCCCCTGGCCCCTTGTGGGCCCCTCGTCTGTTCGGCGCCCCAAACATCAGGGCGACCAACAAACCTATTTATCCCAAGGTATGGGACCCAGTGTACCCTCTCACCCCTTCCTTAGATTGAAAAATTTGAAGGGGTGTTGACCTGCTATCTTCTGTTTTACGTGATCTGTGTGCTCTTTCCCCCTAATCCCCCCCCGTCCAGCCCGGTATATCTGGTATTTGCAAGTCTAGTTTTCCACAGAACCCTTCCAGATCTTCAGGAAAGCGCAGTTTCGCTGATCTCCCCTCTTTGTATCCTATCAGGCAGGCTGGGAACCCCCAGCTATATCTGATGTTTTGTTGCCTCATCTTTTCTAAGAGGGGTTTAAGGTGTCTTCTTCTTGTTAAAGTTTCTTGAGATAAATCGGCGTACACCTGTAACTCCGTATCCTCATATACCAGGGGTGATTTTCTCCTTAACTTTCCCCAGATCTCCGACTTATCTTCATAAAATCTAAATCTAATAATAATGTCCCGTGGTCTTTCTTCTGAGTTTCTCCGGTGTCCGACTCTATGTATTCTTTCTATCCTTAGGGGTTCTCCGTCCTTTTTATCTATAAGAGGGCCAAATACTATTGAGCACATTTTCCTTAGATCTTCTCCCTCTTTTTCTGGGACTGATCGTAGCCTTATATTCTGTCTTCTGTTTCTATTTTCCTGATCTTCTATTTTATAAAGGATTTCCTTCTGTATTTGTTTTACTGTTTTCATTTGCTGTTTAAGGGTTTCCAGTTCTTTCTTTTGATTCTCTACCATTTTTTCTGTTTCTTCTACCCTGTCCAGGAGGCTTCCCAGATCTCCTCTCATCATACTGATGTCTGCTTTGATCGACTTTTCTAGCCTCAATAGCATCTCGTTCATTTCGCCCTTTGTGGGGGGGAGAGACTCGGGTGGTCTCCCCTCTATCCTACTACTCTCCAACTCCCCTTCTGATGTAAACTCTTCCCTGGAGTGTTCTGGGGTCTCCCCTCCCTTTTTGTCCATCCCTTTTTTATTTTCCACCTTCGCTTTCCCCTGCTTCTCCGCTTCTAAATTTCTTGGGCTAGCTCCTTGTGTCATATACTGCTTCAGTGTACTAGTCCCTAGTTTATCTTTTGGGGATTTAAGGGCACCTCCTCTTGTCGCTTTATTTGTACTTTTACTCATTTTTGCCTTCTTTATTACTCTTATTCGTTTACCCAGTCTTATTTCCTTGCTCCCCTTTTTTAGTGGGGAGAAATATATCTGAATGTGTGGAGGGGCCGCGGGCAATTTATGAGGGTGGACAGTAAGGGTGGTGGTTGCTAGCGTTGCTCCAGGTTACCCCTATCCGGGGGTCTCCGTATATCAATCCTGTTTGTGTTTTGTAGTAATCAGGTGTAATAATCAGGTGGTCCCCAGCTAAATGTGTTTTTTTTGCGTGTTATACTTCTGCTGGTTTCTTAAAACTTTGACCGTTTTCACCTTTAAATAGATGTTGTTCTTTCAGATCTGCCTCCCAAATACTTTATGCTGACAATACAAGGAACTGCTGGGGTTCATATATATTTCCTTTTACACACAGTCCAGCTTTAAGTCCTTACGGATAATGAATCCTCTGATCAGCCGCTCTGGGTGCAGAGGGAACAGGAGAAGGGGGGGGGGAGGGGGGGGGAAGACAAAAAGAGGAGGCAGAGGGGGGGCGGGAAGCCAAGGTTTGCAACTATTTAACACATTACTTTCAGACACAGTCCCTTGACCTTCAGTCACCTTATCAGCTTTTTCTGTAGTGTATTTCTCAGTTGTTTCCACTCATATTTAAAACTTTCTTCATTTAATAGTACACTTGGCTTCTATAGATTTACATGTCATTTATCCATATCCCTCTCAACCATCCACGTCTTACCCTCTCCACTCTTTGCAGCTCCGTGTCTCTGGCAGTTTCGTTTTTGCTTCCTCCAGTGTTATAGCTGCTAAATCACTGCAAACAATAAATCTTACCAGCCGCCCGGCAGGCAAGGGAGACTGAGGGAGGGAGAGGGAGGGGGAAGGGAGGGGGGACGGGGGATTGAAACTTATTGCTGTTTCACAGATCACTCACGGTTCTCGTTTTTATCTTACTGCTCTGGTCGCTTCTGTGGAGGTATTCAAGGAGCTGTCATTTTTCCTCATTGGCAAGCTGGGGGCTGAAGCTCTCCTCCTGTTGTGTTGTGAACGCTGACGGCTTCACAGAGCATTCCACGAGGCAGCGTCTTGCTGGTACACTGGAATCCCTCCCTCTGTGACGGACGCTACGTTCTCACGTCCTCACTTCCCACATCCTTCCTTCATCCACCCACTTCTGCTGTTAATGCCAAAAGTTTTGATTATTAATAGTTTATAAAATAGAAGTGAACAAAAAAAAAATAGCAGGAAAGTAATAATTAAATGGAGAAGGAGAATAAAAAAAAAAGTAGAAGCGTGTTTATGAGGTCTACACTTCCCTTGGTTTGTGTACATTGCGGAATATTAGTGTAATTCTGTTGCAAATTCATTTCTACTTTTCTGCTGTTCTGAACAAAATGTTTCATTCTGTCCTGATTCCTGGCAGGGTGAGGTTTAGCTCATTATCCACCCGGTGAATCAGGGCTGTAGGTGGAGGCTTCAGTCTCCCTCTAGAAGTGGTTAACCCCTTAATGTTTTTTACTAAGCAAACTATTTTACTGCATTTAATTATTTTTATGGGCTGGTTTGTTAATTGGCACGTAAAACCCTGTGGAAAGGTCATCTATTGGTAATTACCCGTCTCAGAGCAAAACAGCCCTCTTCAGGCTCTTCAATAAAGAAGATGTGGATGAACATGACTGTGTGAGTCTTGCTTTGATTAAGCCACCAGAGATGATGATACCTAACAGGTTGTCTTCTTTACTAAACAAGCGGCCAATACACTCAAAGGAGTTATTCCCACTTACCCTGTGAAGGGGTTGAATTCTCTGACAAGGAGCTTTCCCAAGCAAACATCCCTCTTCAGACTCTAAGAGGAATACACGGATGGGCATTATGGTTGCCACCTCATCCCTTTAAAACCAAACACATAATAATTACACAGGTTCTGTGGCTGATTAAGGTGGTAATTAAACTCACTTGGTGCCTTATCTGCATTTAATTAGCCTCAGAACCTGTGTAATTCAAAGGTGTTCAGGTTTAAAGGGATGAGGTGGCAACTCTAATGGGCATGACAGTATGTGTCCCACTGGCTCAAGCAGCCAGGGATAAGGATGACACCTAATAGGATGTCACATACAATAAACACATTGCCAATACACTCTAAAGGAGTGGTTTCTGCTCACCCTTTGAAAGGGTTATCTGCTCTGGCAATGAGAAGCTGCCTAACCATACCAGGTGAAACAGCCCATTTTCTGAATTTCCGGATGGACGTGACTGCATACATTCTGCTTTGTTCAAGCAACCAAGAATAAGGATGACGACACCTAACAGGTTGTCACATTCATTAAGCATGTGGTCAGTACACTCTAAAGGAATGTTTCCACCCACCCTGTGAAAGGGTTACCGAGCAATCTCCAAGCCTTCCCAGGCAAGCAATCTGCTTCAGTTTCTTCCAAAGAGAAGATAGACGAGCATGACTGCAAGAATGTTGCCTTGTTCAAGCGACCAAGGATAAAGATGATGACGACACCTAACCGGTTGTCACATTCATTAAGCATGTGGTCAATACACTCTCTAAAGGAGTCGTTTCCACTCACTCTGTGATCGGGTCATATATGGTGCCAATGAGTAGTCTCAGAACCTCCTCAGGAAAATTAACCCTTGTCAGCTTCTTCTCAAGTAGAGGTGACTAAAAAAACATGTGATTCCTACTTTGCTCAGGCAGGCTGTGAGTAAGATGATGGTGACCAAGTTGTCACAATTAAGCATAGGGTCAGGACACTCTAAAGCAGTGGTTCTCAACTCCAGTCCTCGGGACCCACCAACAGGCCAGGTTTATGTATTACCTTGGGGAGATGCAGACTAGAATACTGCAATCACTGAGCAGCATACGATATCACCTGTGATGTATTTCAGTTATCTTGCAAACCTGGCCTGTTGGTGGGTCCTGAGGACTGGAGTTGAGAACCACTGCTCTATAGGAATTGCTGAATTCATCTTCTGCAAGGGCAATCTATTCTGGCAATATCCAGTCTTCTATTCAGGGCCTTCTCAAGCCAATCAATCCTCTTCAGTCTCTTCTGAACAGGAAGATGAGGACAAACTTTGTCCAGATTGGTAGGGTTGGTGAAATGCCTTTAAATAAAAGTGAAGCTTTGGAAGTATTTGAAGTACCTCCAGAGGACAGCTTGACAATGTCCTTATGTTGGATGGATCAAGTGCTCGTTCTTCAAGATTAGAGTATGTTGTCACAGTTGAGGGGTTGGGATCACCCCTCTGGACAGTGTGTCCCCTGTGGGATTGACCATATACATGACCTTAACATCAGAAGATGTTGTGGCCTTCAAGGACAAATATCACTGCATTTTTCTTGATCTTAGAAGGTCAAGCCTAAATTTAATAGTGGTCAGTTTGGCTTCCTGCCTCAAGATGAATGTCTGCTGAGTTAAAGGAGACCGAAAGACTCAAGAGTCAGTTTCCACGCTCACTCTCACTCCAGAGAGCTTCTGCATTTCTGGCTGGGAGTCCAGCAAAAACTGGGAAGCCAACACATAAACCAAGAAGTCAATAAAGAGTTCCACATCAGGATGCTTTCTGTTATTTTGGGATTGTGCCACCTATACATGCCTTATGGGCACTATGTGGCTCCTCTGTGGACATAGGTATGGCTTTGGTGATTGACACGTGGCAAGCATTTTAGGCCATATTTGGAGATCTTTCATCCTTCACATCTCAGATTGAGCCATAGAAATCGCCTCGCTCCAGCAGCCCAGGTAGGCTCAGTTTAACTCTTGCTCAAATTCAAGTCTGGTTTCTGGACCAGTGGCCTAAACTTAAGGTTGAAGAAACGAAATCGTCTGCAATGTTCTGAGGTAAAAATATATATAAAACACAAAGCGCTGTGATGCTAAATAGCTGATAATTACATATAAAACCAAGTGAGGCTGCTATCAAAAGAGAGTGTTTTCAGAGTCACTTAAAAAGAATAAATAATGATATTTGAAGCGCTTCACAATGTGCATGAAAATGAATATATAAGAATAAATATAAATAGTAAAATAAATCCAGCGGTGAGTAAAAATTCCTATAAAATCCAGCAATCAAAATAGTGTAAAATTATAAAAAATTAGTGACACCAAATGTGTAAAAAAATTCACATAAAAAATCCACATAAAAATAAATATATAGGGATGTATTCAGAAGGTTCAATTATACAGATGTAGAATCCTGATTGGTATAGAGCTTTTGATCACTAGCAAAGCTGTTTAAAAACACTTGCTTAATCAAGGTGCTCATTGACCTTCATAGTAACAATGTGCTTTTTGCTTCTATTCACAACCAATGTGAGAATCATAAACAGGCAGATAAGAGAAAAAACCAATCATTGTGCAATAGTTAGGATACCAAGGTACACAGGCAAACTTCAATCCACTCACGTGTGCCTTATAATGATAAGGCATATGCAGGTTTTACTATAGCAGTCAGCCACCTTAGACAGGAGCAGATTCAGTGCAGTACACTGTGTGATACTGCTGATCTGCACAGAGCGTCCTTGGCTCCTCCCACGCGTTACATCACAGTCACGTGACTTTTTCAAGGATCCTTGAAGGCATATGCCTTATCATTATAAGGCACACGTGAGTGGATTGAAGTTTGCCTGTGTACCTTGGTATCCTAACTATTGCACAATGATTGGTTTTTTCTCTTATCTGCCTGTTTATGATTCTCACATTGGTTGTGAATAGAAGCAAAAAGCACATTGTTACTATGAAGGTCAATGAGCACCTGCATGAGCCAGCTGAATGAGTCCGCGGTTGTTTAGGACGTGGCGCCCCCCCACTCCTTAACAAGAGATAATTGCTGCCTTTTTTTTTTACATTTCAGCTGTCAGTGGGGGAATCCGAGCCTGAAAGTATTGGTTTCAAGTCTCGGTGCATTTGCACGAGTGCTGATATTCGTGGAAATGCTTATTATCGGTATCAGTGCAACCCCTAGTTCAAACCAACATCTTCCACTGCAAACTGCATTGTGCCAGTTACATTTTTGTCACTTTGTAAGAGGTAGCTACAGTTACTGGGAACAAGTATGCAGCCAGTGAAGTCAGAGCAAAGTGGGAATCTCGTTCTGCAGTGCCTTATGTCTCAGGACATTAAATGATGATATCCAGCAAAAGGCGGGGCTGACTAGATCTGTGTAGCTGTAGAAAGGAGACAGGACCCAGACTAAGCAAAATAAGATTTAATAACAGCAAAAACCATCCGACACCATAAACAGTATACAAGTAAAAACATGTGACAAGTGAAAACCACGAATGTAACATACTAACTTTAGCCCCAGTCCACAGGCCTGGCAGTAGAGGGGTAGCTGCTGCTGCCCCCACACTTTCTCTCCTCCCCTAGGGCAGCTGTAGAGTGGCTGAGGTGAGAGATACGCAGAGAGGACACTGATCTGTGCTGGACCATGCAGAGCTGGAAGGAAGCCCCGCCCAAAACCAGGAGGACATAGAGGACGGGGACAGCTGTGAATCCTGGGACAACAAGAAATTGCTGGGAGAAACTGAGACCCAAGGGACAGACTGAGCCTGTGTATAAGATTGGCAATGGAAGTACACATGCCAGCATGACTGGGGTTCTGAGGACTGTTGCTGGCTTGTTGCTGCTACCTGATCCTTGGGGAGAATGTCTGACTGGTGCCTCCACCTGATCTTTGGAGAGAATGCCACTGTCGCTGACTGATGCTGCCATTTGATCTTTGGAGAGAATGCCACTGTCGCTGACTGGTGCTGCCACTTGATCATTGGGGAGAATGGCGCTGTCACAGACTGGTGCCTCCACCTGATCTTTGGAGAGAATGCCACTGTCGCTGACTGGTGCTGCCACTTGATCATTGGGGAGAATGCCGCTGTCACAGACTGGTGCCGCCACCTGATCTTTGGAGAGAATGCCACTGTCGCTGACTGGTGCTGCCGCTTGATCATTGGGGAGAATGCTGCTGTCACTGACTGGTGCTTCCACCTGAACATTGGGGAGCACACCACTGACTGGTGCTGCCATCTGATTGTTGAGTAGAATGCCACTGCCATTGACTGGTGCCGCCTGATCATTGGAGAGCACACCACTGTCACTGATTGGTGCTGCCACCTGATTGTTGGGGAGAACGCAACTGCCATTGACTGGTGCCGCCTGATCATTGGGAAGCACACCACTATAGCTGACTGGTACTGCCACCTGATTGTTGGGGAAAAAGCAACTGCCATTGACTGGTGCCGCCTGATCATTGGGGACCACACTGTTTCTGACTGGTGCTACCGCCTGATCATTAGAGAGATGCCACTGTCACTGGTGCTGTCCCCGGATTGTTGTGGAGAATGCCACTGTCACTGACAGATGCTGCCACCTGATCACTGGGAAGAATGCCACTGTCACTGACTGGTGCTGCTGACTGCTCATTGGTGAGAACGCCACTGTCACTGACTGTCCTGTCAACTGATCATTGGGAAGAACACTGCTGCCGCTTACTTCACTGATCCGCTGAAAGAAAACAGAGGGAGACCAGCTTGTCACCCCAGGAGTTGATGGGAGGCTGCTGGCCAAACCCTACTGCACCTTATTAATGAGGAACTGTAAGGTTTACTTGGGACATAGTGCAGGCATCTATACCCAGGTTAGGAGGAACCTATCTTGAGCGCTCCAATGCTGGATCTGGGCCCCAACAAGCTGGCCAGCAGGGAAATGGTTTAAAACAGACTGAGAGACTGTCATTGTAAAATTGTCCCGTAGGCAGGACCATCCCCAATTTAGGGCTTAGGCACTATCCTCTGGACCATGGGCTTATTATTACTGATATATCCTATTTGCTGTTTTATATAATTGAGGGGTTGTTGCCATTTCCATTTCTATGATCATTGTGGTATTACATATATTGTCACAATAAATATCCCCTTCAGTCTGGGGCTGTCAGAGGTGGGAACAGGGGACCCAAGAATATAGCAGCTCCTTAGGGGGTAAGTGCTACATAACTGTGATACATTATATACAAAGCAAGGGGGAGATCAGATGAGACAGGGTCAGGTAGGAGGTGCAAGAAACAGCAGGTGAGACGGGTCAGGAAGGGAGCCAGAACAGGGTTCAGGTACAAGAGGAACTGATAGAGGCAGCAGGATTGGGGTAACAGGTACAGAAACAGGATCATGGCATCGGGATGTATGGCACACAAGGCAAAGCACTGAGGCGCTGTGGAAAGCTAGAGGTGGGGATAAATACCCTCCCAGCAGCCAGCATCAGGTGGGGTTTGCTGGCTTCTGAGAGACACCAGCTGGTGGACACTGGCACTACACCCTTCATATCCAGGAGCTACAGTGCCACCCACAGGCAATCCAGTTTCTTACACCCTGTCATTATACCACACATTTACAGAGGGACCGGCACCATCTCCGGGGACAGACTTTTCATTTCTCAGACATGACAATTCCTCTCAGCGTAAATTGCTGATCTCTCAGATAACATTCTTGCAGTATAACGTGGGCTGGAAATGGCGGCATATTTGGGTTTTGATTAGACACGATTACATTCATGCAAATTAAATTAAAGTAATTTCTTCGCACTTCATGTAAACTTGCTATTAAAAATGATTGAAGTGGTTAAACACGATTCAAGTTTTTTCTTCATTTTAATATCCTCCTCCTTCTGAACGAAGAAGACGGCATGGTCTCCACCCACCCAAATCCTTAAAGTCTATCTCTACCCAAAACAAGTTCTTCTAGTTATGGGTGGAGTGGGTAAGGACTAGATCCCCTGCCAGGTTTTACTTCTATCTGGGGCTCCTCACTTCCTGTTCTTGGGACAATAAGAAGCTGAAGAAAGTGGTTAAAGGTGCTGAAACCTTCCAGTTTTACTATATGTTAAAGCCCCATTTCAGGCAAAATATGACCCCCCTTCCATTACCCTTTAACTCATACTGCAAGGGTTTTTTTTTCTTACTAGATGAAGCAAGATATACTTACCGATGTGCCCCCCCCTTCTTGAATGCTGTAGTCAGGAGTAAGAAATGTAAAACACAGTGAGGGGAATTTTTAAAAAACTAGTGCAGTCAGATAAATGTAGATCTGCATCCACCAGAGAGCGTCACCTATAGAAATGGATGTACAGATCAGAATGCAGACGCTGTGCGTTCAGATACCTGCGTCCCTTCCTGTCTGCATGTCAGATTTTGACATTTCACTATTTCCATGCAACTGCTGCGTCCCCAATTGACTTTGACTGGACTGCCTGCACAGGGATGCACAGAACACCCCACACGGTACACGCCCATCGCACGACGCATATGCTCCATGTGAATGAGGCCTAATTGTCATGTGGGCCAGATAGCAGGAGAGAGAAGATGTCGGGTAATTAAAAGAGAAGTATGGGAATTTTATGAATTATACTTACCTAGGTAGATGCTGCATCTGTCCGCCACCGGCTCTAAGGCTGAGAACTGAGTAATCAAACAGCCGATCACTCAGTTCTCAGTGTTCCCTGAGCAGAGAGCTGGTGGCTGTCATTCTCTGGCTCTGCCCCCCCTCACTTAAACACTAGGCTGTGGAGGGGGACGGGAGTGGTTGGCTCAGCCTCTCAGTGGCTCGCTGAGAGGCTGAGCTCGGTTCCGGTCCAGGCATGTGGGCAGATCCCAACCATATGGTTGCGATCTATCCAAAGCCTGGACCAGCTCTGTGACATCAGCCGAGAGTAGGGTTGCCACCTGTACGGTTTTCTCCTGGACAGTCCGGTTTTTGAATGATGTGTTCGTGTTTACTTCTGCCAAAGACCTGGACACATCATTCACACAGACTGCACCGAGAGTGACATGTCTCCCCTCTCCCTGACAACAGCTTGGTTCAGCAGAGCAGAGTGTCAGTGTATCAAAGCTCCTCCCCTCCTCCTCCTTCTTCTGTATACACATGAGGAGGAGGAGGGGAGCAGGGATGCGCTGATATCAGGTCTGTAGAAAGTTTTTATTATGCTCTGTAGATGGAGGAGGGAGGGGGAGAGAGTGGCTGGAAAGGAGGACAAGGTAGAAGTGATCGAGGGGTTCGGAGGATTTGTGCTGGGGGGGCTTTGGAAGGAGGAAGATATGCTAGAAGTGTGGATTGGATTTGAAATCTGACAACCTCTCCTTGCACTATCTCTCTTCCTTCCCAAAGGACCCCTCCAGCACATATCCTACCCCTCCCTACCCCTCCACCTTGCACTGGCCCTCTTCTCTCACAAAGCCCCCCCCCAGCACATATCTGACCCTCCAAGTGCCCCCAGCACATATGGGCACAGGCTACATATTATAGGCACAGTGGCTGTATGATTGGCACAGTGGCTGCATATGATGGGCACAGTGGCTGTATGATGGGCACAGAGGCTGCATATGATGGGCACAGTGGCTATATGATGGGCACAGAGGCTGTATGATTGGCACAGAGGCTGTATGATGGGCACAGAGGCTGCATATAATGGGCACGGTGGCTGTATGATGGGCACAGAGGCTGCATATGATGGGCACAGAGGCTGCATATGATGGGCACAGAGGCTGCATATGATGGGCACAGTGGCTGCATATGATGGGCACACAGGCTGCATATGATGGGCACAGTGGCTGCATATGATGGGCACAGAGGCTGCATATGATGGGCACAGAGGCTGCATATGATGGGCACAGTGGCTGCATATGATGGGTACAGAGGCTACATTTTATGGGGACAGAGCAGGGCCGTAGATATTTTTTTGTTCTGGGGGGGGGTGGGGTTCAGCAGCAGGTACTAAGTAAAATTATCTTGGAATAAAATAAACTGAGCCAAAATTATAAAGACAGGAAAAAGGAAAAACGATATGTGTTGCCCCTAGTAAGCAATCACATCCTAATTGTATTTTATCAGGTCCTTTGGAAAATTTAAAAAATATTGTGGTGCCCGGATCTGCCGTACTGTAGTGTACAACTATTTTGATTAATATTAACCACTCGACCACTGGACACTTAAACCCCCTTAATAACCAGACCAATTTTCAGCTTTCGGTGCTCTTACATTTTGAATGACAATTACTCAGTCATGCAACACTGTATCTATATGAAATTTTTGTCCTTTTTTTCACACAAATAGAGCTTTCTTTTGGTGGAATTTAATCACCACTGGGCTCTTTATTTTTTGCGCTAAAAAAGAAAAAAGCCAGAAAAATCTGTAAAAAAAATGCATTTTTCTTCGTTTCTGTTATAAAATGTTGCAAATTAGTAACTTTTCTTCATATATTTTGGCCAAAATTTATACCGCTACATATCTTTGGTAAAAATAACCCAAATCGGTGGATATTATTTGGTCTTTGCGAAAGTTATAGAGTCCAAAAGCTATGGTGCGAATATATGAAAATTAATCACACCTGAAGTACTGACGGCCTATCTAATTTCTTGAGACCCTAACAAGCCAGAAAAGTACAAATACCCCTTAAATGACCCCTTTTTGGAAAGAAGACATTCCAAGGTATTTAGAAAGATGCATGGTGAGTTTTTTGAAGTTGTCATTTTTTTCCCACAATTCTTTGCAAAATCAAGATTTTTTTTCTCTTTTTTTTTCACAAAATTGTCATATTAGCAGGGTATTTCTCACAGACCGCATATGCATACCACAAATTACAACCCAAAACACATTCTGCTATTACTCCTGAGTGTGGCGATACCACATGTGTGAGACTTTTACACAGCGTGGCCACATACAGAGGCCCAACATGCAACATTATATATGTTTTTTATCAAAGAACCTAGAGAATACAATGGCAGTCCTTTTTTTATCCCGCACGGAATTTGTGCAGCAATTTATCGAACATGTTTTTTTGGAAAAAAAAACAGTTTTGTGCTTAAAAAAAAAACAAAACAGTAAAGTTAGCCCAATGTTTTTGTGAAAGATGAAGTTACGCCGAGTAAATAGATACCCAACATGTCACCTTTCAAAATTGCACACGCTTGTGGAATGGCGCCAAACTTCGCTACTTAAAAATCCCCATAGGTGACACTTTAAAATTTTTACTGGTTACATGTTTTGAGTTACAGAGGAGGTCTAGGGCCAAAATTATTGCTCTCGCTCTACCGATCGCAGCGATACCTCACATGTGTGGTTTGAACACCGTTTTCATATGTGGGCTGGACTTACGTATGTGTTCGCTTCTGCATGCGAGCACACGGGGACAGCGGGGCTTCAATTTTTTTTTTTCTTTTATTGTTCATTTTACTTTATTTATTTTAGTTTGATGCTTTTTTCCAAAAAAAAAAAAAAATTTGATCACTTTGTAAACATCCCTTGTAATAGGAATATGGCATGACAGGTCCTCTTTACAGTGAGATATGGGGTCAATAAGACCCCACATCTCACCTCTAGGCTGGGAAGCCTAAAATAAAAAAAAAATAAAAACGATCCTGACTTCGATCGAAACGGTGAGTCGGTAGAAACACCGGAGGGCGGCGGGAGGGGGGGATGTCCCATCTCGCCTCCCGTAAGAACGATCAAGCAGTGTAACATTCCGCTATGATCGTTCTTATGGTGTAGGGAATCGCCGGCTGAAAAAGCTGATATCTGAATGATGCCTGTAGCTGCACCCATCATTCAGATATCCCCGCACAAAGTCAAGGACGTCGTATGACGGCAGGCGGGAAGTGGTTAAAACGCATTTTTTTTAACACAAAGTTGTCCATTTATACAATATTTCTAACACATAGCATGTACATACCAAAAATGACACCCCAAAATAGATGGCAGAGTATTGCGGGGTATCGCCGAGTATCGCAGAGTATGGCTGGGTATTGCAGAGTATTGTGGGGTATTGCGGGGTATTGCAGGGTATTGCGGGGCATTGCAGAGTATTGCGGGGTATTTCAGAGTATTGCAGGGTATTGCGGAGTATTGCAGGGTATTGCGGGGCATTGCAGGGTATTGCGGAGTATTGTGGGGTATTGCAGGGTATTGCGGAGTATTGCAGGGTATTGCGGGGTATTGCAGGGTATTGCGGGGTATTGCAGAGTATTGCGGGGTAATGCAGAGTATTGAAGGGTATTCCAGGGTATTGCGGGGCATTGCGGGGTATTGTGGGGTATTGCGGGGTATTGCAGGGTATTGCGGGGTATTGCAGGGTATTGCGGGGCATTGCGGGGTATTGTGGGGTATTGCGGGGTATTGCAGGGTATTGCGGGGTATTGCAGAGTATTGCGGGGTAATGCAGAGTATTGAAGGGTATTCCAGGGTATTGCGGGGCATTGCGGGGTATTGTGGGGTATTGCGGGGTATTGCAGGGTATTGCGGGGTATTGCAGAGTATTGCAGGGTATTGCGGGGTATTGCAGGGCATTGCGGGGTATTGTGGGGTATTGCAAAGGATTGCAGAGTATTGCAGGGTATTGCGGGGTATTGCAGAGTATTGCAGGGTATTGCGGGGTATTGCAGAGTATTGCAGAGTATTGCGGGGTATTGCAGGGTATTGCAGGGTATTGCAGAGTATTGCGGGGTATTGTGGGGTAATGTGGGGTATTGCAGAGTATTGCGGGATATTGCGGGTTATTGTGGAGTATTGCGGGGTATTGCACAGTATTGCAGAGTATTGCACAGTATTGTGGGGTATTGCAGAGTATTGAAGAGTATTGTGGGGTATTGCAGAGTATTGTGGGGTATTGCAGAGTATTGAGGGGTATTGCAGAGTATTGAGGGATGGCTGAACATAGATGGATGGCTGGATGTGACAGACCATCCAATCCCTCCCCTGCTCCTCCCCCTCTGTACAGATCGGTACACAGAGGGGAGGAGAGGAACCGTCGTCATGACACCGGTTTGTTTACATGTGATCGCTCCGTCATTTGATGGAGCGATCACATGGTAAACGGCCGCGATCAACAGCCATTTACCGGGATCCGTGATGCGCCGGGGTCACGGATGTTCTCGGGTGCGCACCCCAGGGGGCGCGTGAGAGCTGAATTCTAGGAGGACTTCACTGTACGAGTTAAGAAACCGCCCTGTAGCCGTCATTAGTGTTCAATGACTGCGACCCCTTTGGAAGGCCTTGCCTTTTCTTTTTTTCGTCTTTCCTTAAGCCTCCTTTCACACTGGGGCGTCTTTCAGGCACTTTAGCGTTAAAAAAAAGCGACTGTAAAGCGCCTGAAAGAAGCCGCATCTGCAATCCCAATGTGAAAGCCCGAGTGCTCTAAGAGCCCTTTCACACTGCTAGCACCCGAAAAAACGCTGGTAAAGCGCCGCTTAAACTAGCGGCGCTTTACCAGCATTTTTCGAGAGCTAGGGGGGCGCTTTTAACCCCCGCTAGTGGCTGAACAAAGGGTTAAAAGCACCCACAAAGCACAGCTGCCAAAAGCGCTTTGCAGGCGTTTTACGGGCGCTTTGCAGGTGCTTCCCATTGATTTCAATGGGAAGGGGCGTTTTAGGAGCGGTGTATTCACCCCTCCTAAAGCGCTGCAAAGAAGCTGCTTGCAGGACTTTTTTTGACGCCCTGCCAGCGCAGCGCCCCGGTGTGAAGCACTCGGGCTTTCACATTGGGATTGTAGATGAGGCTTCTTTCAGGCGCTTTACAGGCGCTTTTTTTTTAACGCTAAGGTGCCTGAAAAACGCCCCCAGTGTGAAAGGGGTCTTAGAAAATCGAACCTGATTTCAGTTTTTTTCCTTCTTCCAGTTTTTATGAACGCTGCCCTGTAAGGTCGGCTGTTGTCCAGTCTTGGTGGTGGAAAGTGATGTGCTGCCTCCCTACAAAGAGATGGCGCCCTTCACACCTCCTCGGTAAGGTCGGCTATCATGGTGCACCACGTCGTGTCAGACGGAGAACTCCCTGACTTTCTATAACTTTTACAGATTAAAAAAAAAAAGAGGGGGAATGCACTGCCTACCAGAGGGTGGTGCCCTGTAATCGCCAATCTTACTGGGCAGGTACAAAGGGCGCCCTCTTGTGGAAGGCAGCACACTCACTGTGTTCACATTAGCTTAATTCTCAATTAATCACAGAATAAAAAAAAAACAATCAACTGAGAAATGACCAGCCTGGAATACACAGACTTCTCTGTAGGCTGGGTTCACATCTAAGCGGGTGCAAGAAGATGTGTGATCGCCCACCTTCCTGCACTGGCAGAGGAAAAACACACGACTGCTTAGGAGATACGCGGAGGTAGGTTCACTACAATGACTTCTCCGCAGGATGTGGAAACCTTACAAGAAGATCTGAACAAATGAATGGGGGAGGGGCGACTACATGCCAAATGAGGTTCAATGTAGAAAAATGTAAAATAATGCATTTGGGTGGCAAAAATCTGAATGCAATCTATAGACTGGGGGGAGAACCTCTGGGGGGATCTAGGATGGAAAAGGACCTGGGGGTCCTAGTAGATGATAGGCTCAGCAATGACATGCAATGCCAAGCTGCTGCTAACAAAGCAAACAGAATATTGGCATTAAAAAGGGGATCAACTCCAGAGATAAAACGATAATTCTCCCGCTCTACAAGACTCTGGTCCGGCCGCACCTGGAGTATGCCATCCAGTTCTGGGCACCAGTCCTCAGGAAGGATGTACTGGAAATGGAGCGAGTACAAAGAAGGGCAACAAAGGTAATAAAGGGTCTGGAGGATCTTAGTTATGAGGAAAGGTTGTGAGCTCTGAACTTATTCTCTCTGGAGAAGAGACGCTTGAGAGGGGATATGATTTCAATTTACAAATACTGTACTGGTGACCCCACAATATATAAATACCGGACTGGTGACCCCATCATATATAAATACTGGACTGGTGACCCCACAATATACAAATACCAGACTGGTGACCCCACAATATATAAATACCAGACTGGTGACCCCACAATATACAAATACCGAACTGGTGACCCCACAATATATAAATACCGGACTGGTGACCCCATCATATATAAATACTGGACTGGTGACCCCACAATATACAAATACCAGACTGGTGACCCCACAATATATAAATACCAGACTGGTGACCCCACAATATACAAATACCAGACTGGTGACCCCACAATATATAAATACCGGACTGGTGACCCCACAATATATAAATACCGGACTGGTGACCCCACAATATATAAATACCGGACTGGTGACCCCACAATATATAAATAACGGACTGGTGACCCCACAATATATAAATACCGGACTGGTGACCCCACAATATATAAATACCGGACTGGTGACCCCACAATATATAAATACCGGACTGGTGACCCCACAATATATAAATAACGGACTGGTGACCCCACAATATATAAATACCGGACTGGTGACCCCACAATATATAAATACCGGACTGGTGACCCCACAATATATAAATACCGGACTGGTGATCCCACAATAGGGAGAAAACTTTTCAGCGGCAGGGAATTAAATAAGACACGTGGCCACTCATTAAAATTAGAAGAAAAGAGGTTTAACCTTAAACTACGTAGAGGGTTCTTTACTGTAAGAGCGGTAAGGATGTGGAATTCCCTTCCACAGGTGGTGGTCTCAGCGGGGAGCATTGATAGCTTCAAGAAACTATTAGATAATCACCTGAATGACCGCAATATACAGGGATATACAATGTAATACTGACACATAATCACACACATAGGTTGGACTTGATGGACTTGTGTCTTTTTTCAACCTCACTTACTATGTAACTATGTAGTGCGGGAAACCCTCAATCCACGCACGTTTCATGCACCTCATTCAAATCGCACCCCCCTTGCAATCTGCAGTGGGTGTCAGTGCTAACATAAAGTGGTTGTAGACCCCCCCCCCCAAAAAAAAACTGCAAGACAAAGACATAATGAGCTAGCATGCATAGCATGCTAGCTCATTATGAATTACTTACCTGAGATCGAATCCCCCTCAGCGATCCTCGTACACCAATTCGGCCGGCAACATCACTCCCGGAGTTACTTCCGGGTATCGCGGGCTCCGGCACTGTGATTGGCTGGAGCCGCGATGACGTCATAACCGCACATGCGAGCCGCCGGTAACGGCACACTAGCTGAAGCAATGGCACGGATGTGCTATTGCTTCAGTGCGCATGTGCTGATGACGTCGGCACATGCTGATACGGGGGATATCTCCTGAACCGTGCAGGTATAGGAGATATCCGGGGTAGATACAGGTAAGTCTTATTATAGACTTACCTGTAGCAAAAAGTGATTGTAAAGGGTTTACAATCACTTTAACGACACCCCAAGCTAAGGTTGCAAAACACAATGTGTTTGCCTGCACTGGATCGCATTCACAAGACGACCACGCGAAGCGGTTGCGGTTCCAAAATTGGTGTATGCATGACTTTGGTGCGATTTGAGCCCATTCAATACAGTAAGCCTGGCTTCACACTATGGTTTGCATGTAAATCGCACAGGAATTGCACCGCATTCCTGTGCAATTCACATGCGATTCTGTGTGGTGTGATTTGAGCCCATTTTGAATGAGTTGAATCGCACCACATCGCACCAAAGAAGTGCAGGCACCTTGAAAAGCAACCATGCGATCTGCTCCAGAAATACACTGCATTTGTGACCTTCTTTTGGGGAGTTGTTAACTTTGAATTGACGCCTGCAGCGGATCAAAAACGCGGTGTGATTGCAATGCGGTGCGGGAAACGCACAGGGAGCACAGCGTTTCCTGTACATCGTATGTATGAACCAGGGGTAAAAACAACTTGGATTGAGACCATTACACACTATAGAGGGATGTGCTTTGTCCATTCTTCCTGTCTGAGGTTTACAATCACGCTGCGTCCATTCTCAGCACCGCCACAGAAATCTTCTTCTCTCTCCGTCCTCAATAAGAGCTGAGCCAATTCCTTCCCCGCCTCATATTTATGATAATTGAGTTTTCTCTGTGTGGTCGGGGCGAGGACAATATTCTCTTCTTCATCAATCGGAGATTGTGACAACGTCATCCCGCCTAATTATATACAATCGATGTTCTCAATTGAAGTTCAGATCAATGCGACTTAATTAATGTGCAGCAATTTAAAAAAGCAATAAGGAATTATTTACAAGCTAAAGGTAACATGGCTCCTTAACCCTTGTATGAGGAGTATTAGTAGTATTTGTATGAAGAGTATTCCTAGTATTTGTATGAAGAGTATTCCTAGTATTTGTATGAAGAGTATTCCTAGTATTTGTATGAAGAGTATTGGTAGTATTTGTATGAAGAGTATTACTAGTATCTGTATAAATAATATTGATAGTATTTATATGAAGAATATTAGTAGTATTTGTATGAAGAGTATTAGTAGTATTTGTATGAAAAGTATTGGTAGTATTTGTATGAAGAGTATTCCTAGTATCTGTATGAAGAGTATTCCTAGTATCTGTATGAAGAGTATTCCTAGTATTTGTATGAAGAGTATTCCTAGTATTTGTATGAAGAGTATTCCTAGTATTTGTATGAAGAGTATTCCTAGTATCTGTATGAAGAGTATTCCTAGTATCTGTATGAAGAGTATTGGTAGTATTTGTATGAAGAGTATTGGTAGTATTTGTATGAAGAGTATTGGTAGTATTTATATGAAGAGTATTGATAGTATTTGTATGAAGAGTATTCCTAGTATTTATATGAAGAGTATTAATAGTATTTGTATGAAAAGTATTGGTAGTATTTGTATGAAGAGTATTCCTAGTATCTGTATGAAGAGTATTCATAGTATTTGTACGAAGAGTATTCGTAGTATTTATATGAAGAGTATTCGTAGTATTTGTACGAAGAGTATTCGTAGTATTTGTACGAAGAGTATTCCTAGTATTTGTATGAAGAGTATTAGTAGTATTTGTATGAAGAGTATTCCTAGTATTTATATGAAGAGTATTGATAGTATTTGTATGAAGAGAATTGATAGTATCTGTATGAAGAGTATTCCTAGTATTTGTATGAAGAGTATTAATAGTATTTGTATGAAGAGTATTGGTAGTATTTGTACGAAGAGTATTCATAGTATTTGTACGAAGAGTATTCGTAGTATTTATATGAAGAGTATTCGTAGTATTTGTACGAAGAGTATTCGTAGTATTTGTACGAAGAGTATTCGTAGTATTTGTATGAAGAGTATTAGTAGTATCTGTATGAAGAATATTGGTAGTATTTGTATAAAGAGTATTGGTAGTATTTATATGAAGAGTATTGGCAGTATTTGTATGAAGAGTATTCCTATTATTTGATTGAAGCGTATTAGTAGTATTTGTATGACGAGTATTTGTAGTATTTGTATGAAGAGTATTTGTAGTATTTGTATGAAGAGTATTCCTAGTATTTGTATGAAGAGTATTGATAGTATTTGTATGAAGAGTATTCCTAGTATTTGTATGAAGAGTATTCCTAGCATTTGTATGAAGAGTATTTGTAGTATTTGTATGAAGAGTATTGGTAGTATTTGTATGAAGAGTATTAGTAGTATTTGTATGAAGAGTATTGATAGTATTTGTATGAAGAGTATTAGTAGTATTTGTATGAAGAGTATTAGTAGTATTTGTATGAAGAGTATTGATAGTATTTGTATGAAGAGTATTCCTAGCATTTGTATGAAGAGTATTTGTAGTATTTGTATGAAGAGTATTGGTAGTATTTGTATGAAGAGTATTCCTAGTATTTGTATGAAGAGTATTCCTAGTATCTGTATGAAGAGTATTCCTAGTATTTGTATGAAGAGTATTTGTATGAAGAGTATTCCTAGTATTTGTATGAAGAGTATTGGTAGTATTTGTATGAAGAGTATTAGTAGTATTTGTATGAAAAGTATTGATAGTATTTGTATGAAGAGTATTTCCAGTATTTGTATGAAGACTATTCCTAGCATTTGTATGAAGAGTATTTGTAGTATTTGTATGAAGAGTATTGGCAGTATTTGTATGAAGAGTATTCCTAGTATTTGATTGAAGAGTATTAGTAGTATTTGTATGACGAGTATTTGTAGTATTTGTATGAAGAGTATTTGTAGTATTTGTATGAAGAGTATTCCTAGTATTTGTATGAAGAGTATTGATAGTATTTGTATGAAGAGTATTCCTAGCATTTGTATGAAGAGTATTGGTAGTATTTGTATGAAGAGTATTGGTAGTATCTGTATGAAGAGTATTGATAGTATTTGTATGAAGAGTATTGATAGTATTTGTATGAAGAGTATTCCTAGTATTTGTATGAAGAGTATTCCTAGCATTTATATGAAGAGTATTTGTAGTATTTGTATGAAGAGTATTCGTAGTATTTGTATGAAGAGTATTTGTAGTATTTGTATGAAGAGTATTGATAGTATTTGTATGAAGAGTATTCCTAGTATTTGTATGAAGAGTATTTGTAGTATTTGTATGAAGAGTATTGGTAGTATTTGTATGAAGAGTATTGATAGTATTTGTATGAAGAGTATTGGTAGTATTTGTATGAAGAGTATTCCTAGTATTTGTATGAAGAGTATTGGTAGTATTTGTATGAAGAGTATTGGTAGTATTTGTATAAAGAGTATTGGTAGTATTTGTATGAAGAGTATTCCTAGTATTTGTATGAAGAGTATTTGCAGTATTTGTATGAAGAGTATTTGTAGTATTTGTATGAAGAGTATTGGTAGTATTTGTATGAAGAGTATTGGTAGTATTTGCATGAAGAGTATTAGTAGTATTTGTATGAAGAGTATTGATAGTATTTGTATGAAGAGTATTAGTAGTATTTGTATGAAGAGTATTGATAGTATTTGTATGAAGAGTATTCCCAGTATTTGTATGAAGACTATTCCTAGCATTTGTATGAAGAGTATTTGTAGTATTTGTATGAAGAGTATTGGTAGTATTTGTATGAAGAGTATTGATAGTATTTGTATGAATAGTATTGGTAGTATTTGTATGAAGACTATTCCTAGTATTTGTATGAAGAGTATTTGTATGAAGAGTATTCCCAGTATTTGTATGAAGAGTATTTGTAGTATTTGTATGAAGAGTATTGGTAGTATTTGTATGAAGAGTATTGATAGTATTTGTATGAAGACAATTCCTAGTATTTGTATGAAGAGTATTGGTAGTATTTATATGAAGAGTATTGGCAGTATTTGTATGAAGAGTATTCCTAGTATTTGTATGAAGAGTATTCCTAGCATTTGTATGAAGAGTATTTGTAGTATTTGTATGAAGAGTATTAGTAGTATTTGTATGAAGAATATTGATAGTATTTGTATGACGAGTATTTGTAGTATTTGTATGAAGAGTATTTGTAGTATTTGTATGAAGAGTATTGATAGTATTTGTATGAAGAGTATTGATAGTATTTGTATGACGAGTATTTGTAGTATTTGTATGAAGAGTATTTGTAGTATTTGTATGAAGAGTATTTGTAGTATTTGTATGAAGAGTATTCCTAGTATTTGTATGAAGAGTATTGATAGTATTTGTATGAAGAGTATTCCTAGCATTTGTATGAAGAGTATTTGTAGTATTTGTATGAAGAGTATTGGTAGTATTTGTATGAAGAGTATTGGTAGTATCTGTATGAAGAGTATTGATAGTATTTGTATGAAGAGTATTCCTAGCATTTGTATGAAGAGTATTCCTAGCATTTGTATGAAGAGTATTTGTAGTATTTGTATGAAGAGTATTGGTAGTATTTGTATGAAGAGTATTAGTAGTATTTGTATGAAGAGTATTGATAGTATTTGTATGAAGAGTATTGATAGTATTTGTATGAAGAGTATTGATAGTATTTGTATGAAGAGTATTCCTAGTATTTGTATGAAGAGTATTCCTAGTATTTGTATGAAGAGTATTCCTAGCATTTGTATGAAGAGTATTTGTAGTATTTGTATGAAGATTATTGGTAGTATTTGTATGAAGAGTATTAGTAGTATTTGTATGAAGAGTATTGATAGTATTTGTATGAAGAGTATTGATAGTATTTGTATGAAGAGTATTCGTAGTATTTGTATGAAGAGTATTTGTAGTATTTGTATGAAGAGTATTTGTAGTATTTGTATGAAGAGTATTCCTAGTATTTGTATGAAGAGTATTGATAGTATTTGTATGAAGAGTATTCCTAGTATTTGTATGAAGAGTATTCCTAGCATTTGTATGAAGAGTATTTGTAGTATTTGTATGAAGAGTATTGGTAGTATTTGTATGAAGAGTATTAGTAGTATTTGTATGAAGAGTATTGATAGTATTTGTATGAAGAGTATTAGTAGTATTTGTATGAAGAGTATTAGTAGTATTTGTATGAAGAGTATTGATAGTATTTGTATGAAGAGTATTCCTAGCATTTGTATGAAGAGTATTTGTAGTATTTGTATGAAGAGTATTGGTAGTATTTGTATGAAGAGTATTCCTAGTATTTGTATGAAGAGTATTCCTAGTATCTGTATGAAGAGTATTCCTAGTATTTGTATGAAGAGTATTTGTATGAAGAGTATTCCTAGTATTTGTATGAAGAGTATTGGTAGTATTTGTATGAAGAGTATTGATAGTATTTGTATGAAGAGTATTTCCAGTATTTGTATGAAGACTATTCCTAGTATTTGTATGAAGAGTATTCCTAGTATTTGTATGAAGTCAATTCCTAGTATTTGTATGAAGAGTATTGGTAGTATTTGTATGAAGAGTATTGGTAGTATTTGTATGAAGAGTATTGATAATATTTGTATGAAGAGTATTCCTAGTATTTGTATGAAGTGTATTGGTAGTATTTGTATGAAGAGTATTGATAGTATTTGTATGAAGAGTATTGATAGTATTTGTATGAAGAGTATTAGTAGTATTTGTATGAAGAGTATTGGTAGTATTTGTATGAAAAGTATTGATAGTATTTATATGAAGAGTATTGGTAGTATTTGTATGAAGAGTATTTCCAGTATTTGTATGAAGACTATTCCTAGTATTTGTATGAAGAGTATTCCTAGTATTTGTATGAAGTCAATTCCTAGTATTTGTATGAAGAGTATTGGTAGTATTTGTATGAAGAGTATTTCCAGTATTTGTATGAAGACTATTCCTAGTATTTGTATGAAGAGTATTCCTAGTATTTGTATGAAGTCAATTCCTAGTATTTGTATGAAGAGTATTGGTAGTATTTGTATGAAGAGTATTGGTAGTATTTGTATGAAGAGTATTGATAATATTTGTATGAAGAGTATTCCTAGTATTTGTATGAAGTGTATTGGTAGTATTTGTATGAAGAGTATTGATAGTATTTGTATGAAGAGTATTGATAGTATTTGTATGAAGAGTATTAGTAGTATTTGTATGAAGAGTATTGGTAGTATTTGTATGAAAAGTATTGATAGTATTTATATGAAGAGTATTGGTAGTATTTGTATGAAGAGTATTGGTAGTATTTGTATGAAGAGTATTCCTAGTATTTGTATGAAGAGTATTCCTAGTATTTGTATGAAGAGTATTCCTAGTATTTGTATGAAGAGTATTTGTATGAAGAGTATTCCTAGTATTTGTATGAAGAGTATTCCTAGTATTTGTATGAAGAGTATTTGTATGAAGAGTATTCCTAGTATTTGTATGAAGAGTATTGGTAGTATTTATATGAAGAGTATTGGCAGTATTTGTATGAAGAGTATTCCTAGTATTTGTATGAAGAGTATTCCTAGCATTTGTATGAAGAGTATATGTAGTATTTGTATGAAAAGTATTAGTAGTATTTGTATGAAGAATATTGATAGTATTTGTATGACGAGTATTTGTAGTATTTGTATGAAGAGTATTTGTAGTATTTGTATGAAGAGTATTGATAGTATTTGTATGAAGAGTATTGATAGTATTTGTATGACGAGTATTTGTAGTATTTGTATGAAGAGTATTTGTAGTATTTGTATGAAGAGTATTTGTAGTATTTGTATGTAGAGTATTCCTAGTATTTGTATGAAGAGTATTGATAGTATTTGTATGAAGAGTATTCCTAGCATTTGTATGAAGAGTATTTGTAGTATTTGTATGAAGAGTATTGGTAGTATTTGTATGAAGAGTATTGGTAGTATCTGTATGAAGAGTATTGATAGTATTTGTATGAAGAGTATTCCTAGTATTTGTATGAAGAGTATTCCTAGCATTTGTATGAAGAGTATTTGTAGATTTGTATGAAGAGTATTGGTAGTATTTGTATGAAGAGTATTAGTAGTATTTGTATGAAGAGTATTGATAGTATTTGTATGAAGAGTATTCCTAGTATTTGTATGAAGAGTATTGATAGTATTTGTATGAAGAGTATTCCTAGCATTTGTATGAAGAGTATTTGTAGTATTTGTATGAAGAGTATTGGTAGTATTTGTATGAAGAGTATTGGTAGTATCTGTATGAAGAGTATTGATAGTATTTGTATGAAGAGTATTCCTAGTATTTGTATGAAGAGTATTCCTAGCATTTGTATGAAGAGTATTTGTAGTATTTGTATGAAGAGTATTGGTAGTATTTGTATGAAGAGTATTAGTAGTATTTGTATGAAGAGTATTGATAGTATTTGTATGAAGAGTATTGATAGTATTTGTATGAAGAGTATTCCTAGTATTTGTATGAAGAGTATTCCTAGTATTTGTATGAAGAGTATTCCTAGTATTTGTATGAAGAGTATTCCTAGCATTTGTATGAAGAGTATTTGTAGTATTTGTATGAAGAGTATTGGTAGTATTTGTATGAAGAGTATTAGTAGTATTTGTATGAAGAGTATTTATAGTATTTGTATGAAGAGTATTGATAGTATTTGTATGAAGAGTATTCGTAGTATTTGTATGTAGAGTATTCGTAGTATTTGTATGAAGAGTATTTGTAGTATTTGTATGAAGAGTATTTGTAGTATTTGTATGAAGAGTATTCCTAGTATTTGTATGAAGAGTATTGATAGTATTTGTATGAAGAGTATTCCTAGTATTTGTATGAAGAGTATTCCTAGCATTTGTATGAAGAGTATTTGTAGTATTTGTATGAAGAGTATTGGTAGTATTTGTATGAAGAGTATTAGTAGTATTTGTATGAAGAGTATTGATAGTATTTGTATGAAGAGTATTAGTAGTATTTGTATGAAGAGTATTAGTAGTATTTGTATGAAGAGTATTGATAGTATTTGTATGAAGAGTATTCCTAGCATTTGTATGAAGAGTATTTGTAGTATTTGTATGAAGAGTATTCCTAGCATTTGTATGAAGAGTATTCCTAGTATTTGTATGAAGAGTATTCCTAGTATCTGTATGAAGAGTATTCCTAGTATTTGTATGAAGAGTATTTGTATGAAGAGTATTGGTAGTATTTGTATGAAGAGTATTGGTAGTATTTGTATGAAGAGTATTGATAGTATTTGTATGAAGAGTATTTCCAGTATTTGTATGAAGACTATTCCTAGTATTTGTATGAAGAGTATTCCTAGTATTTGTATGAAGTCAATTCCTAGTATTTGTATGAAGAGTATTGGTAGTATTTGTATGAAGAGTATTGGTAGTATTTGTATGAAGAGTATTGATAATATTTGTATGAAGAGTATTCCTAGTATTTGTATGAAGTGTATTGGTAGTATTTGTATGAAGAGTATTGATAGTATTTGTATGAAGAGTATTGATAGTATTTGTATGAAGAGTATTAGTAGTATTTGTATGAAGAGTATTGGTAGTATTTGTATGAAAAGTATTGATAGTATTTATATGAAGAGTATTCCTAGTATTTGTATGAAGAGTATTCCTAGTATTTGTATGAAGAGTATTCCTAGTATTTGTATGAAGAGTATTCCTAGTATTTGTATGAAGAGTATTTGTATGAAGAGTATTCCTAGTATTTGTATGAAGAGTATTCCTAGTATTTGTATGAAGAGTATTGATAGTATTTGTATGAAGAGTATTCCCAGTATTTGTATGAAGAGTATTCCTAGTATTTGTATGAAAAGTATTGGTAGTATTTGTATGAAGAGTATTCCTAGTATTTGTATGAAGAGTATTCCTAGTATTTGTATGAAAAGTATTGGTAGTATTTGTATGAAGAGTATTCCTAGTATTTGTATGAAGAGTATTGGTAGTATCTGCATGAAGAGTATTGGTAGTATTTGTATGAAGAGTATTCCTAGTATTTGTATAAAGAGTATTGGTAGTATTTGTAGATAGAGTATTAGTAGTATTTGTAGATAGAGTATTAGTAGTATTTGTATGAAGAGTATTGGTAGTATTTGTATGAAAAGTATTGGTAGTATTTGTATGAAGAGTATTAGTAGTATTTGTATGATGAGTACTAGTATTATTTGTATGAAGAGTATTTGTAGTATTTGTATGAAGAGTATTCGTAGTATTTGTATGAAGAGTATTTGTAGTATTTGTATGAAGAGTATTGGTAGTATTTGTATGAAGAGTATTCCTAGTATTTGTATGAAGAGTATTGGTAGTATCTGCATGAAGAGTATTGGTAGTATTTGTATGAAGAGTATTCCTAGTATTTGTATGAAGAGTATTCCTAGTATTTGTATGAAGACAATTCCTAGTATTTGTATGAAGGGTATTGGTAGTATTTGTATGAAGAGTATTCCTAGTATTTGTATGAAGAGTATTCATAGTATTTGTATGAAGAGTATTGGTAGTATTTGTATGAAGAGTATTCCTAGTATTTGTATGAAGAGTATTCATAGTATTTGTATGAAGAGTATTGGTAGTATTTGTATGAAGAGTATTGGTAGTATTTGTATGAAGAGTATTAGTAGTATTTGTATGATGAGTATTCGTAGTATTTGTATGAAGAGTATTCGTAGTATTTGTATGAAGAGTATTCGTAGTATTTGTATGAAGAGTATTGGTAGTATTTGTAGGAAGAGTATTAGTAGTATTTGTATGAAGAGTATTCCTAGTATTTGTATGAAGAGTATTGGTAGTATTTGTATGAAGAGTATTAGTAGTATTTGTATGAAGAGTATTCCCAGTATTTGTATGAAGAGTATTCTTAGTATTTGTATGAAGAGTATTCCCAGTATTTGTATGAAGAGTATTGGTAGTATTTGTATGAAGAGTATTCATAGTATTTGTATGAAGAGTATTGGTAGTATTTGTATGAAGAGTATTCCTAGTATTTGTATGAAGAGTATTGATAGTATTTGTATGAAAAGTATTGGTAGTATTTGTATAAAGAGTATTCCTAGTATTTGTATGAAGAGTATTGGTAGTATTTGTATGAAGAGTATTCCTAGTATTTGTATGAAGAGTATTGATAGTATTTGTATGAAGAGTATTCCTAGTATTTGTATAAAGAGTATTCCTAGTATTTGTATGAAGAGTATTCATAGTATTTGTATGAAGAGTATTGGTAGTATTTGTATGAAAAGTATTGGTAGTATTTGTATAAAGAGTATTCCTAGTATTTGTATGAAGAGTATTGGTAGTATTTGTATGAAGAGTATTCCTAGTATTTGTATGAAGAGTATTGATAGTATTTGTATGAAGAGTATTCCTAGTATTTGTATGAAGAGTATTCCTAGTATTTGTATGAAGAGTATTCCTAGTATTTGTATGAAGAGTATTGGTAGTATTTGTATGAAGAGTATTGATAGTATTTGTATGAAGAGTATTCCTAGTATTTGTATGAAGAGTATTCCTAGTATCTGTATGAAGAGTATTGATAGTATTTGTATGAAGAGTATTCCTAGTATTTGTATGAAGAGTATTCTTAGTATTTGTATGAAGAGTATTGGTAGTATTTGTAGTATTTGTAGTATAGGGAGTGGAGATGGGCTGAACACCCCCCGGTTCGGCTCCCGCCAGAACTCTTGAACATCGCAAAAGTTCGGACCTGAACCCCAAACCTCATTGAAGTCTTTAATTCCTTCCTTTTTTTCCTTCCTTCCGTGCCATCCTTCCCTTCTTTCCTTCCTTCCTTTCGTCCCACCCTTCCCTTGCCTCCTTCTGTCCCATTCTTCAATTCTTTCCTTCCTTTCCTTTCTTCCTTACCTTCCTTCCTTCCTTCCTTCCTTCCTTCCTTCCTTCCTTCCTTCCCTTCCCTCCTTTCCTTCCTCCCTTCCTTCCTTCCTTCCTTCCTTCCTTCCTTCCTTCCTTCCTTCCTTCCTTCCTTCCTTCCTTCCTTCCTTCTTTCCTTGCTTCCTTCCGTCCCACCTTTCCCTTGCTTCCTTCCGTTCCATTCTTCACTTCTTTTCTTCCTTTCCTTCCTTCCATCCCATCCTTCCCTTCCTCCCTTCCTTCCTTCCTTCCATCCCATCCTTCCCTTCTTTCCTTCCTTCCTTCCTTCCTTCCTTCCTTCCTTCCGTCCCATCCTTCCCTTCTTTCCTTCCTTCCTTCCGTCCCATCCTTCCTGTCCTTCCTTCCTTCCTTCCGTCCCATCCATCCTTCCCTCCCTTCCTTCCTTTCTACCTTCCCACCCTTCCCTTCTTTCCTTCCTTCTGTCCCATCCTTCCTTTCTTTTCTTCCTTCCTTCCGTCCCACCTTTCCCTTGCTTCCTTCTGTTTCATTCCTCCCTTCTTTCCTTCCTTCCCTTCTTTCCTTCCTTCCTTCCTTCCTTCTTTCCTTCCTTCCTTCCTTCCTTCCTTCCTTCCTTCCTTCCTTCCTTCCTTCCTTCCTTCCTTCCTTCCTTCCTTCCTTCCTTCCTTCCTTCCTTCCCTTCTTTCCTTCCGTCCCATTCTTGCCTTCCTTCCATTCCATCCTTCCCTTCATTCTGTCCCATCCTTCCCTTCCTTTCCTTCCTTTCTTCCTTCCTTCCCATCCTTCCCTTCCTTCCTTTTTTTCCTTCCTTCCGTACCATCCTTCCCTTCTTTCCTTCCTTCCTTCCTTCCTTCCTTCCTTCCTTCCTTCCTTCCTTCCTTCCTTCCTTCCTTCCTTCCTTCTGTCCCACCCTTCCCTTGCCTCCTTCTGTCCCATTCTTCAATTCTTTCCTTCCTTTCCTTTCTTCCTTTCTTCCCATCCTTCTCTTCCTTCCTTCCTTCCTTCCATCCTTCCCTTCCTCCCTTCCTTCCTTCCTTCCTTCCTTCCTTCCTTCCTTCCTTCCTTCCTTCCTTCCTTCCTTCCTTCCTTCCTTCCTTCCTTCCTTCCCTTCTTTCCTTCTTTCCTTCCTTCCGTCCCATCCTTCCCTTCTTTCCTTGCTTCCTTCCGTCCCACCTTTCCCTTGCTTCCTTCTGTTCCATTCTTCACTTCTTTCCTTCCTTTCCTTCTTTCCATCCCATCCTTCCCTTCCTCCCTCCCTTCCTTCCTTCCATCCCATCCTTCACTTCTTTCCTTCCTTCCTTCCTTCCTTCCTTCCTTCCTTCCTTCCTTCCTTCCTTCCTTCCATCCCATCCTTCCCTTCCTCCCTTCCTTCCATCCCATCCTTCCCTTCTTTCCTTCCTTCCTTCCGTCCCATCCTTCCCTTCTTTCCTTCCTTCCTTCCGTCCCATCCATCCTTCCCTCCCTTCCTTCCTTTCTACCTTCCCACCCTTCCCTTCTTTCCTTCCTTCCGTCCCATCCTTCCCTTCTTTTCTTCCTTTCTTCCATCCCACCTTTCCCTTGCTTCCTTCTGTTCCATTCTTCACTTCTTTCCTTTCTTCCATCCCATCCTTCCCTTCCTCCCTTCCTTCCATCCCATCCTTCCTTCCTTCCTTCCTTCCCTTCCTTCCCTTCTTTCCTTCCGTCCCATTCCTGCCTTCCTTCCATTCCATCCTTCCCTTCATTCTGTCCCATCCTTCCCTTCCTTTCCTTCCTTTCTTCCTTCCTTCCCATCCTTCCCTTCCTTCCTTTTTTTCCTTCCTTCCGTACCATCCTTCCCTTCTTTCCTTCCTTCCTTCCTTCCTTCCTTCCTTCCTTCCTTCCTTCCTTCCTTCCTTCCTTCCTTCCTTCCTTCCTTCCTTCCTTCCTTCCTTCCTTCCTTCCTTCTGTCCCACCCTTCCCTTGCCTCCTTCTGTCCCATTCTTCAATTCTTTCCTTCCTTTCCTTTCTTCCTTTCTTCCCATCCTTCTCTTCCTTCCTTCCTTCCTTCCTTCCTTCCTTCCTTCCATCCTTCCCTTCCTTCCCTTCCTCCCTTCCTTCCTTCCTTCCTTCCTTCCTTCCTTCCTTCCTTCCTTCCTTCCTTCCCTTCTTTCCTTGCTTCCTTCCGTCCCACCTTTCCCTTGCTTCCTTCTGTTCCATTCTTCACTTCTTTCCTTCCTTTCCTTCTTTCCATTCCATCCTTCCCTTCCTCCCTCCCTCCCTTCCTTCCTTCCTTCCTTCCTTCCTTCCTTCCTTCCTTCCTTCCATCCATCCCATCCTTCCCTTCCTCCCTTCCTTCCATCCCATCCTTCCCTTCTTTCCTTCCTTCCTTCCGTCCCATCCATCCTTCCCTCCCTTCCTTCCTTTCCACCTTCCCACCCTTCCCTTCTTTCCTTCCTTCCGTCCCATCCTTCCCTTCTTTTCTTCCTTTCTTCCATCCCACCTTTCCCTTGCTTCCTTCTGTTCCATTCTTCACTTCTTTCCTTTCTTTCCTTCCCTTCTTTCCATCCTTCCCTTCCTTCCTTCCTTCCTTCCTTCCTTCCTTCCTTCCTTCCTTCCTTCCTTCCTTCCTTCCTTCCTTCCTTCCTTCCTTCCTTCCTTCCTTCCTTCCTTCCTTCCTTCCTTCCTTCCTTCCTTCCTTCCTTCCCATCTTTCCCTTCTTTCCTTCCCTTCCTTGCAGTTAATGTTGGGATATCCCCCCTAGTATGGACACATATAGGAATAAAAGACCTGTCGGGGGTGGGGTCTCTCCTCCTTCCTCCCTCCATATAATAAAATACTAGTTTTGGTTTCCTTATAGACAATGAATGGAGAGATGATGATGAAGGTGATGAATGAATGGATGGAGGTGTTGGATTTGCACCCTCCCCTCCCCCCTCACACACCTCCTGTATTGAGACCTCACAGAGCTGAAGACTGAACAATGCCGCCATTAAGCACCGGAGCTCCTAATAGGTTCAGAATACAAAACGTTTCAGAAATAATGAATAATATGTGAATAATCGCGGAGGGAATGGATTGTAGATTTGATGTCATTTGTAGAAGCGAAATGTCCGCACTTTGCCCGAGGTGATCGCGGAGTGCCTCCATTACCCATCATGCCTTTCCTTAAACACGCCATAATATCCTTCTGCCGACCAAATGAATACAAAGTGCAATAATAGGGAGAATTTCTGTGAACATCGCCACGCACGGCGGGATAATTACGCGGTAAAATATGACAAGCGCGCTGTGCAAATTGAATCGGCGGTGACTCTGATGAAACGATCGAGGCATAATGAGAGGACGCCGGTTTCAAGCTGCGCCGTTTGTGGCCTTTTATTTCCGCCTCATTCTGCTGTTTGTTTAAATGTCTCCCAGTGACCCCCTCCCCCCGGCGACCGCGGCGAGAAAGTGGAAATAGTCAGTGTCACCGCACTGCGACGGTAAAACATGGGAGGAAATGAGACTTCTCTAATGCATTTTGTATCGTGTCACGACCTGCGAAGAGGGTTGGCGAGGAGTAGAAACGCTCCTTCTGCAGCTGCTTTTAGGGGCGTTTGGCGTTTTTTTTTTTACTGCCTCTGAAGTTTCCTCCATGTTAGCCTGTATGTCCATTCACACATAAACTTTCCGAGGAGTTCAGAGCGATAAGCGTTTAGGAGCAGTATAAAAAAATGGCTGCCGTGCGTCCCCCCACCCCAGGGGATCCGACACACCGCATCTCCAATCTCAGTACAGAGCCTATGATGTGGGCTCTTTACCACGTGATCAGCTGTGTCCAATCACAGAGGTAACAAGGAAGGGCCGGTAATCGGCAGTTAGGAGCCGATCGGCGTCTCTCCTGACAGTGGGGGGTCTGTGCCGATAATCAGTGCATTGATTGTCAGCACAGCCTCTATCAGAGGTGCCCACCACAGATGCCAATCAGTGTCAATCAGTAATGCCTGACATTGCCTCCTCATCAGTGCTGCTGATCAGAGCCGCCTATCAGTGCCCATCAGAAATGGCAACCTGTGTCCATCACAAGTGCTAATCAGTGCCCATCAATAATGCCAACTATCAGTACCACCTATCAGTGCCCATCAGTGCCGCCTATCAGTGCCCATCAATGCCACCCAGGGGCGTAACTAGAAATCACAGGGCCCCATAGCAAAATGTTGTATGCCCCCCCTGCAAACAGCCCCCCCACAAAAAAATGAACTAATGCCATTGAACAACAGATTACCACACTCGTGTGGCACAGTACCCAGGCAACGGCTTAAATTAATTTCGAACAACAAAACAACAATTTGCCAATAAAATCTACAGGTTACATTATAGTGTAAGTAAAGTCAAAATTTTTTTTTTCAAGTTTTACACCCCCACAACTAACGCCCAGGGTTTGTGGGGAAGAGGCCCTTGTCCCCATCTGCATGGGTGCTTTTCCAGGCACTGTACAAAACAGATGACAGTTTGTCTCCCACTAACTTCCTACCTCCTGTCCAGACTCCAGAGCCTCCTCACGGGCATTCTGCCCCGCCCACTCTGCTCTCTGCTTCTGCCTCCTGCTGTATGCGGCTACCTGTGTCAGGACACGGCCGGACTCTCGGGGCCGGGAGGCTTAACAGTAAACTTACTTTTCTCGGAGTGGAGCGGAGTGCTTCCTTACATCTCAGGTGTCCCCAGCGGAGTGCCTCATTACATCTCAGGTGTCCCCAGCAGAGTGCCTCCTTACATCTCAGGTGTCCCCAGCAGAGTGCCTCCTTACATCTCAGGTGTCCCCAGCAGAGTGCCTCCTTACATCTCAGGTGTCCCCAGCGGAGTGCCTCCTTACATCTCCGGTGTCCCCAGCGGAGCGTTTCCTTACATCTCAGGTGTCCCCAGCGGAGTGTTTCCTTAAATCTCAGGTGTCCCCAGCGGAGTGCCTCATTACATCTCAGGTGTCCCCAGCAGAGTGCCTCCTTACATCTCAGGTGTCCCCAGCGGAGTGCCTCCTTACATCTCAGGTGTCCCCAGCGGAGTGTTTCCTTACATCTCAGGTGTCCCCAGCAGAGTGCCTCCTTACATCTCAGGTGTCACTGTCCCCAGTGGAGTGCTTCCTTACATCTCAGGTGTCCCCAGCGGAGTGCTTCCTTACATCTCAGGTGTCCCCAGCGGAGTGTTTCCTTACACCTCAGGTGTCCCCAGCGGAGTGTCTCCTTACATCTCAGGTGTCCCCAGCAGAGTGCCTCCTTACATCTCAGGTGTCCCCAGCGGATTGCCTCCTTACATCTCAGGTGTCCCCAGCGGAGTGCCTCATTACATCTCAGGTGTCCCCAGCAGAGTGCCTCCTTACATCTCAGGTGTCCCCAGCGGAGTGTTTCCTTACATCTCAGGTGTCCCCAGCCAGCGGAGTGCTTCCATACATCTCAGGTGTCACTGTCCCCAGCGGAGTGCTTCCTTACATCTCAGGTGTCCCCAGCGGAGTGCTTCCTTACATCTCAGGTGTCCCCAGCGGAGTGTTTCCTTACATCTCAGGTGTCCCCAGTGGAGGTCCTCCTTACACCTCAGGTGTCCCCAGCGGAGTGTTTCCTTACATCTCAGGTGTCCCCAGCGGAGTGTTTTCTTACATCTCAGGTGTCCCCAGCGAAGTGCCTCCTTACACCTCAGGTGTCCCCAGTGGAGTGCTTCCTTACATCTCAGGTGTCCCCAGCGGAGGTCCTCCTTACACCTCAGGTGTCCCCAGCAGAGTGTTTCCTTACATCTCAGGTGTCCCCAGCAGAGTACCTCCTTACACCTCAGGTGTCCCCAGCGGAGGTCCTCCTTACACCTCAGGTGTCCCCAGCAGAGTGTTTCCTTACATCTCAGGTGTCCCCAGCGGAGTGCCTCCTTACATCTCAGGTGTCCCCGGCGGAGTGCCTCCTTACATCTCAGGTGTCCCCAGCAGAGTGTTTACTTAAATCTCAGGTGTCCCCAGCGGAGTGCCTCCTTACATCTCAGGGGTCCCCAGCGGAGTGCCTCCTTACATCTCAGGTGTCACTGTCCCCAGCGGAGTGCCTCCTTACATGTCAGGTGTCACTGTCCCCAGCGGAGTGCTTCCTTACATCTCAGGTGTCACTGTCCCAGCGGAGTGCCTCCTTACATCTCAGGTGTCCCCAGCGGAGGGTTTTCTTACATCCCAGGTGTCCCCAGCAGAGTGCCTCCTTACATCTCAGGTGTCCCCAGCGGAGTGCCTCCTTACATCTCAGGTGTCCCCAGCGGAGTGCCTCCTTACACCTCAGGTGTCCCCAGCGGAGTGCCTCCTTACATCTCAGGTATCCCCAGAGGAGTGCCTCCTTACTTCTCAGGTGTGCCCAGCGGAGTGTTTCCTTACACCTCAGGTGTGCCCAGCGGAGTGTTTCCTTACATCTCAGGTGTCCCCAGCAGAGTGCTTCCTTACATCTCAGGTGTCCCCAGCGGAGTGTTTCCTTACATCTCAGGTGTCCCCAGTGGAGTGCCTCCTTACTTCTCAGGTGTCCCCAGCGGAGTGTTTCCTTACATCTCAGGTGTCCCCAGCGGAGTGTTTCCTTACATCTCAGGTGTCCCCAGCGGAGTGTTTCCTTACACCTCAGGTGTGCCCAGCGGAGTGTTTCCTTACATCTCAGGTGTCCCCAGCAGAGTGCTTCCTTACATCTCAGGTGTCCCCAGTGGAGTGCCTCCTTACTTCTCAGGTGTCCCCAGCGGAGTGTTTCCTTACACCTCAGGTGTGCCCAGCGGAGTGTTTCCTTACATCTCAGGTGTCCCCAGTGGAGTGCCTCCTTACTTCTCAGGTGTCCCCAGCGGAGTGTTTCCTTACATCTCAGGTGTCCCCAGCGGAGTGCCTCCTTACATTTCAGGTATCCCCAGTGGAGTGCCTACTTACTTCTCAGGTGTCCCCAGCGGAGTGCCTCCTTACATCTCAGGTGTCCCCAGCGGAGTGCCTCCTTACATCTCAGGTATCCCCAGTGGAGTGCCTACTTACTTCTCAGGTGTCCCCAGCGGAGTGCCTCCTTACTTCTCAGGTGTGCCCAGCGGAGTGTTTCCTTACATCTCAGGTGTCCCCAGCAGAGTGCCTCCTTACATCTCAGGTGTCCCCAGCGGAGTGCCTCCTTACATCTCAGGTGTCCCCAGCGGAGTGCCTCCTTACATCTCAGGTGTCCTCAGCGGAGTGCTTCCTTACATCTCAGGTATCCCCAGTGGAGTGCCTCCTTACTTCTCAGGTGTGCCCAGCGGAGTGCCTCCTTACATCTCAGGTGTCCCCAGCGGAGTGCCTCCTTACATCTCAGGTGTCCCCAGCGGAGTGTTTCCTTACATCTCAGGTGTCACTGTCCCCAGCGGAGTGCTTCCTTACATCTCAGGTGTCCCCAGCGGAGTGCCTCCTTGCATCTCAGGTGTCCCCAGCGGAGTGCCTCCTTACATCTCAGGTGTCACTGTCCCCAGCGGAGTGTTTCCTTACACCTCAGGTGTGCCCAGCGGAGTGTTTCCTTACATCTCAGGTGTCCCCAGCAGAGTGCTTCCTTACATCTCAGGTGTCCCCAGCGGAGTGTTTCCTTACATCTCAGGTGTCCCCAGTGGAGTGCCTCCTTACTTCTCAGGTGTCCCCAGCGGAGTGTTTCCTTACATCTCAGGTGTCCCCAGCGGAGTGCCTCCTTACATCTCAGGTGTCCCCAGCGGAGTGCCTCCTTACATCTCAGGTATCCCCAGTGGAGTGCCTACTTACTTCTCAGGTGTCCCCAGCGGAGTGCCTCCTTACATCTCAGGTGTCCCCAGCGGAGTGCCTCCTTAATTCTCAGGTATCCCCAGTGGAGTGCCTACTTACTTCTCAGGTGTCCCCAGCGGAGTGCCTCCTTACATCTCAGGTGTCCCCAGCGGAGTGCCTCCTTACTTCTCAGGTGTGCCCAGTGGAGTGTTTCCTTACATCTCAGGTGTCCCCAGCAGAGTGCCTCCTTACATCTCAGGTGTGCCCAGCGGAGTGCCTCCTTACATCTCAGGTGTCCCCAGCGGAGTGCCTCCTTACATCTCAGGTGTCCCCAGCGGAGTGCTTCCTTACATCTCAGGTGTCCCCAGCGGAGTGTTTCCTTACATCTCAGGTGTCACTGTCCCCAGCGGAGTGCTTCCTTACATCTCAGGTGTCCCCAGCGGAGTGCTTCCTTACATCTCAGGTGTCCCCAGCGGAGTGCCTCCTTGCATCTCAGGTGTCCCCAGCGGAGTGTTTCCTTACATCTTAGGTGTCACCCCCTCCATTGTAGCCCTTCTATATCCCAGCGGTGGTGTTTCCGCCGCCATTACTGAAGGCCGAGGGGGAACAAAATAGAGGCGGAGCCAGCCGGCTACAATAGAAATTGAGCTGCGGCACCGCCCATCCCACCACCCCTTTCCACAACAGGTCACAGATGACAGACAGACAGACTGGGGGCGGGGGGGTGGGCGGGCCGCAGCTCTATTTCTTTTGTAGCCACGCGGCAGGCTCTGCTTCTCATTTCTAACTCGCCTGGTCTTCCGGAAAATGGCACCCGGCGGAGACGTTATCTCCGCCGGCCACGGACCTCTAGAGACGGCGGCGGTCGTTGAAAAATCACGAAAAAATGAATTCTATTGGCAACTATGACCGGGCCCCACTCGGCTGCGGGCCCCATAGCGCCCGCGTGGGTCGTTATGGCGGTAGTTCTGCCACTGGTGCCACCAATTAGTGCCCGTCAGTGCTGCATATTAGTGTCTCTTCATCAGTGCCCATCAATGCCCATTAGTGAAGGAGAAAATGTACTTATTTACAAAATTTTATAACAGAAATTAAGAAAAACTTTTTTTTTTTAAATGTTGGGCTGTTTGTGTGAAAATAAATGATAAATATGTCATATGTGTACAGTGTCACATGACCGCGTAATTGTCAATCAAAGTGTGACAGCTCTGAAAGCTGAGAATTGGCCTGGGGAGGAGGGGGAAGGGGGAGGGGAGTGCCCAGTATACCTTTATACTTATTTGCCAGCTCCCTTCCCCCACCCCCATCCAATCTGTGAACACCGATGAATGGCGGGGAAGGGGCTGGGGGGCAATTGAGGACGGATCCAGATGGGGAATTTTTTGCCCGGGTAAACAATCGCTGGTCGCTTTGAGATTGCAATTTCCAACTTCCTTGACGGGGAAATGTTCCGCTTTGTCTGCCGCAAAACTTTTCCAATAAACTGTGAGGCAGAGAAGGAAGAACAAATATTTTTTATTTCTAGAGAAGGAAGAACGTCGTTCGCTGTGCGATGAGAGCGAACGCCGGCCGCCTCCAATCCCCCCAAGTGGAGAAGAATTGCGTTAGGAAAGTTTGGAGAAGTTGTGTGATATGGAGGACGGCGTGATTGACATTCCTTCTTCATAAGAGAAAACCTCCGGGATTAATGTCTCCACATCATCATCAATACAAACACAGCGATCGTTTTCTCTGCGGAGATCGCTCTTCACTTATTTATCAGGGAAGTCAGCGCCACACACACATCCCCATCAATATTGGATGCAATTCTTCTACTTGTTTTATTCACAGATCCACATAAAGAAAATGATATATTCCAGTCTACAAGTCATTAAAGGACCATCAATGTAAAATAGAAAGCGATTGATTCGACGATCGTCCAATGGCTGCTCACTGTTAGAGCCCACTGGGAGGTTCCCGACTTTTATAAAGTACATTGACTGTCTGGAGTGCTAATAAAGCCACGTGATTGGCGGTAGAAGCAACACCTGACCCCGCCCACTCGTCACCGGACACATTCACTTCACATTCAACAGTCTGGACATAGGAGAGGAGAAAAGAGGAGAAGAGAAGAGAGGAGAGGAGAAAAGAGGAGCAGAGAAGAGAAAAGAGGAGAAGGGAAAAGAGGAGAGGAGAAAAGAGAAGGGAAAAGAGGAGAAGAGAAAAGAGGAGAAGGGAAAAGAGGCGAAGGGAAAAGAGGCGAAGAGAAAAGAGGAGAGGAGAAAAGAGGAGAAGGGAAAAGAGGAGAAGGAAAAAGAGGAGAAGGAAAAAGAGGAGAAGAGAAAAGAGGAGAAGGGAAAAGAGGAGCGGAGAAGAGAAAAGAGGAGCAGAGAAAAGAGGAGAGGAGAAAAGAGGAGAAGGGAAAAGAGGAGCAGAGAAAAGAGGAGAGGAGAAAAGAGGAGAAGGGAAAAGAGGAGCAGAGAAAAGAGGAGAGGAGAAAAGAGGAGAAGGGAAAAGAGCGGAGAAGAGAAAAGAGGAGCAGAGAAAAGAGGAGAGGGGAAAAGAGGAGAAGGGAAAAGAGGAGAAGAGAAAAGAGGAGAGGAGAAAAGAGGAGAAGGGAAAAGAGGAGAAGAGAAAAGAGGAGAAGGGAAGAGAGGAGAGAATAAAAGAGGAGAAGGGAAAAGAGGAGAAGAGAAAAGAGGAGAAGAGAAAAGAGGAGAAGGGAAAAGAGGAGCGGAGCAGAGAAAAGAGGAGAGGAGAAAAAAGGAGAAGAGAAAAGAGGAGAAGGGAAAAGAGGAGTGGCAAAAAGAGAAGGAAAAAGGAGAAGAGAAAAGAGGAGAAGAGAAAAGAGGAGAAGAGAAAAGAGGTGAAGGTGATTTGCAGGAGCGTCCCGACCCGCTGCCGGATAACAACGATGGCTGGTCAGCAAATATGGAGGTCTAGCGCTAGAACGGTTGATCTCGCTCTGATGTTCGCGACAATACCTCACATGTGTGGTGCGATCATCATTCACATATGGGGGCGTGACCTACGTATGCGTTCGCTTCCGGGTACAAGCACGAGGGGACAGGGTGCTTTAAAAAAACATTTTTTTAATTATTATTTTTTTTTTTTTAAATATTTTTACACTGTCCCTTTAATTATTTTTTTGATCACATTTATTCCTATTACGAAAAAAAAAAAATGTAACTATCCCTTGTAATAGGAATAAGACATGACAGGTCCTCTTTATGTATAAAGACCCCGGACATCGGAAAGCATGAGATAAAATAAAAAAACATCGATCTCTGCTTTCTAGGAAGAATAAAAAAATGGTGGCGTTTGCATCTGCCAGTGCCGGAAATTACGTTATGACGTCACTTCTGGCCTCCCAGGGTCATAGAACTGGCCAGGCACCATCCGGTCCTCGACCAGCTCTGTGGTAACCGGACGCCACCGCCGAATCAGATCTCCGGCTTTCCGATCCAACAAGAGAACCCATCCAGCGGCTAATCAGCCACTGGATGGCTTTTACATTGTAGGAAACATAGACATGTGCACTGCTGAAAAATGTGTTAGTTTTCGTTTCATTCGTTTTGTTTTTTCGTTTTTTGGGTCATTCGTTATGATCGTAATTCGTAAATTCATAAATTCATAAATCCTTAAATTCAAAAATCCGAAAATAAGAAAGAAAATCCAAAAATTCGAAAGAATAACTAACTAACTAATAATAACTAACTATTAAATTATAGGTATTGGAATTTCCTTTCAAATTTGGCTGTTAACGAATACGAATTTATCCGAAGTTATGAATTATCCAAAATAACGAATGCCGCGTCTAAACAAATGGAACGAATAAATTGATAATAAATAATAATAATAAAAAAACTTTTTATTATTATTATTATTAATAATTCATTCTGTTCCATTCGTTTAGATGTAGCATTCGTAACTTCGGATAAATTCGTATTCATCACATTCACTAACAGCCAAATTTGAAAGGAAATTTCAATACCTATCATTTAATAGTTAGTTATTATTAGTTCGTTACTATTTCAGATTTTTGAATTTTCAGATTTTCTAATTTACGAATTTACAAATTTTCGAATTTACAGATTTTAGAATTTGTGAGTTTACAAATGTACGAATTTTCTAATTTACGAATATGAGAATTTTTGAATTTACAAATTTTCAAATTTTTTAATGTAGGAATTTACGAATTGTCTGATATTCGAATTTTCAAATTTACAAATTTTTGAATTTTTTAATTTAGGAATTTATAAATTTTCTGATATTCGAATTTTCGAATTTACAAATTTTTAAATTTTGGAATTTTGGAATTTACGTATTTACAAATTTACGAATTTTCGAATATTCTGAAAAGTTTGTTAAACAGGTTTTCGTTAATTCGGATATTTCCGAATTTACAAATTTGTTGAAATTAGTTAAAAAAACAAACTTGGACAACAAAACAAATTTCACATGTCTAGAAATCAGTAGCTGAAAAAAATAAATATGCGGATGACGCCTGCAGTTGCACCCATCCCCCAAATTCAAGCCTTTGTATGTCAGGAATGCGTGGTTTCCTGACACGCAGAGAAACGCACCGCCATTTGGTTGACATGGGGCGGAGCCAATGATTGGTAATGGCACCCAACGCACCTACAAACGTGCATTATTAAGTGCGCCAAGCTGCATGGTGCCGCTCATTTTCAGAGTCAGGGACTTCGTTTTTGCATTTCTCACCCATTGAAATGAATGGACTGCCCTAAACGTGATGCGCGGGAATGGGCAAAAAAAAAAAAATGAGCAAAACCACGCCTGCGTTTAGTCGCACCTGTAGAGGTGAACCAAGCCTTGGAGGAATTTGATTGGCTGCTCAGAACTGACATGCCGCCTGCTGAACGCCTGTTTTAAAGAGTCAAAATCCGCGGCACTGCGCAGTTTTTCAAAACGCGCGGCAAATTACTCGTTCTGTGTGGGATGTTGCACATTCGGAAACGTGCAGATGTGAATGCGGCCTGATTGTTACCGGCACTCTCATCGTGGTTAGCATGTCATTAGGGCGATGCGCGTTTGCAGCGCATTTCCGAAACACGCGGCAAAGCAGGCGTTATTTGTGCAGGTTGCTGCGCATTTGGAAATGTGAATAGATGGCAATGCAAGTGTGATGCACATTTTCTGAAATGCGTGGCAAAGCTTGTGTTCTCTGTGTGGTTTGCTGTCATAGGTGTGCGTAGGGGGTGTGCCGGATGTGCCTGGGCACACCCTAATGCATGCCCTTCATATGCATTATCACTCTGTGTGCCGACAGGGATATTGGAAAGTTCTCCCTCTGATCTCTGCCATAAGAGTGTGCACCTGTGTGTGTGTGTGTGTGTGTATATATATATATATACACAGTGTCTTGAAAAAGTATTCATACCCCTTGAAATTCCCCACATTTTGTTACAACCAAAAACGTAAATGTATTTTATTGGGATTTTATGTGATAGACCAACACAAAGTGTCTCATAATTGTAAAGTGGAAGGAAAATGATAAATGATACAAATAAATATGTGAAAAGTGTGGGGGGGGGGTATTTGTATTCAGCCCCCTTTACTCTGATACCCCTAACTAAAATCTAGAGGAACCAATTGCCTTCAGAAGTCACCTAATTAGTAAATAGAGTCCCCCGTGTGTCATTTAATCTCAGTATAAATACAGCTGTTCTGTGAAGCCCTCAGAGGTTTGTTAGAGAACCTTCGTGAACAAACAGCATCATGAAGGCCAAGGAACACACCAGACGGGTCAGGGATAAAGTTGTGGAGAAGTATAAAGCAGGGTTAGGTTATAAAAAAATCTCCCAGGCTTTGATCATCTCACGGAGCTCTGTTCAATCCATCATCGGAAAATGGAAAGAGTATGGCACAACCGCAAACCTACCAAGACATGACCGTCCACCTAAACTGACCGGCCGGGCAAGGAGAGCATTCATCAGAGAAGAGCCAAGAGGTCCATGGTAACTCTGGAGGAGCTGCAGAGATCCACAGCTCAGGTGGGAGAATCTGTCCACAGGACAACTATTAGTCGTGTTCTCCACAAATCTGCCCTTTATGGAAGAGTGACAAGAAGAAAGACATTGGTGAAAGAAAGTCATAAGAAGTCCTGTTTGTAGTTTGTGAGAAGCCATGTGGAGGACACAGCAAACATGTGGAAGAAGGTGATCTGGTCAGATGAGACCAAAATTCAACTTTATGGCCTAAAAGTAAAACGCTATGTGTGGGGAAAACTAACACTGCACATCACCCTGAACACACCATCCCCACCGTGAAACATGGTGGTGGCAGCATCATGTGGTGGGGATGCTTTTCTTCAGCAGGGACAGGGAAGCTGGTCAGAGTTGATGGGAAGATGGATGGAGACAAATACAGGACAATCTTAGAAGAAAACCTGTTAGAGTCTACAAAAGACTTGAGACTGGGGCGGAGGTTCACCTTCCAGCAGGACAACGACCCGAAACATCCAGCCAGAGCTACAATGGAATGGTTTAGATCAAAGCATATTCATGTGTTAGAATGGCCCAGTCACAGTCCAGACCTAAATCACATTGAGAATCTGTGGCAAGACTTGAAAATTGCTGTTCACAGACGTTCTCCATCCAATCTGACAGAGCTTGAGATATTTTACAAAGAAGAATGGGCAGAAATGTCCTCTCTAGATGTGCAAAGCTGGTAGAGACATCCCCAAAAAGACTTGTAGAGAAAGGGGGTTCTACAAAGTATTGACTCCGGGGGGGCGCCATACAAATGCCCCTCCCCCACACTTTTCACATATTTATTTGTATCATTCATCTTTTTACTTCCACTTCACAATTATGTGACACTTTGTGTTGGTCTATCACATAAAATCCCAATAAAATACATTTACATTTTTGAATGAATGAATGAATGATTTGTAAAGCGCTGCAATGTGAACTGAATCGCCTCAAGGCGCTAATGCGTTTAGTGTTGAACAGCTTCTTAGAAGAGGAAGGTCTTTCGTTTTTTCCTGATGGTTTTCTTCCATGCGGATGTGAGTCGGAAGAGTATTCCATAGCCAAGGTCCCTGGACTGCGAATCTGCGTTCTCCCCTTGCTTTGTAGCGGTATTTGGGAATGAGGAGGAGGTTTTGGTTGGAGGATTGCAGATTGTGATTGGGTGTGTAGGGTTTTATTTTCTCTCAGGGGTATTGAGGGGCGTTGCCTTGTATGCATTTGTGGGCGAGGCAGAGGGTCTTGAATGTGATCCGATTCTTTACCGTTAGCCAATGTAGGCTCCTCAGGGATGGGGAGATGGACTCCCAGGGTTTTTTTCCTGTTATCAGTCTTGCCGCCACGTTTTGAATGGCCTGTAGGCGCGCAAGCTGATATTGGGGTAAGCCTATGTAGAGTGAGTTTGCGTAGTCAAGACGGGAATTGATGATTGTTCCAACTACTGCTGCTTTGTCCTTTTCTGGGATGAAGGGGATGAGTCTGCGTAGCAGGCGGAGGAGATTGTGAGATCCACTGACTACTGAACCTATTTGTGCATCCATTGTAATTTCTGAGTCAAAGATAACTCCAAGACTCTTGGCTTTGGTGCTTGGGGAGATGGTCTGTCCAAAGATGGTGGGAGGTGTCCATGGAGTCTTGGATTTGGGATTTTGGTTAGCGTTTAGGAGGAGAAGTTCTGTTTTTGACCCGTTGAGTTTGAGGGAACTGATGGTCATCCAGTCATTTATCAAAGTGAGACATTTCTCTAGTTGATGATGGTGGTCGTTTTGTCCGGTGATGCGAAAGTAGATTTGAGTATCGTCAGCGTATGAGTGGAAGCAGAGGTCTGCTTTTTTGATGATTTTGAGGAGTGGGCGGATGTAGATGTTGAATAGCACTGGCGACAAGGGTGAACCCTGGGGGACTCCTCAGGAAATTGTCTGGGTGTCAGAGGTGAATGCTCCAAGTTTCACTGTCTAAGAGCGATTCTCTAAGAAGGATGCGAACCATTTTAGACTTGAATCTGTGGCTCCTGCAACTTCTGTGAGGCGGACAAGTAGAGTATTGTGGTCCACTGTATCAAATGCTGCACTAAGGTCTAGCAGTATCAGGAGACATGATTCTCCATCATCTGCAGCTTCGAGGGCATCGTCCCATATTTTTAGAAGTGCCGTTTCTGTGCCATGGCCTGGGCGGAAGCCTGATTGTAGAGTGTCCAGAAGTTGATGTGTGTCCAGGTGGCATTGTAGCTGTTGTACTACCGCTTTCTCCATAATCTTGGAGATGGTGTTAAGGCTTGTTATCGGTCTGCGGTGGTTAGGGTCTTTGGGGTCGAGATTGGGTTTCTTTAGCAGGGGTTTGACGGTGCCTTGCTTGAGGGAGGTTGGCACAATCCCTTCTTTGAACGACTGATTTATGAGGTGTGTTATGCTGGAAGCCAGGATGTCGGAGCATTCTTTCAGGAGTTTCATGGGAATTATGTCATTTGGTGATGTGCTGTCTCGAAGGATTCTCATATTGGTTTTAGTCGTGTCAGTGGTGATCGGGGTCAAGAAGAAGTCCGGCGGTTGTGTGATGTTCGTGTTGATGTCCTCTTTTTGCTTTGGTTGGGTGAGGTTGTTTTTTTCTGTTGGATTGATTTCCGGATGTTGTCGATTTTGTCGATGAAGAAATTTGATAACTCATTGCAGAAATCTTGAGTGTCGTTTGCTGGGGGCTCTAAGCAGGACGGGTTCATTGACTGGGCGACTATTTTGAAAAGTTCCCGCGGCCGGTTTATGGCAGTTGAGATGGTGTTTGAGAAATGTTCTTTTTTGGTTGTGAAGATTGCTTTGTGGTATTTCACCGTGAGTACTTTATAGTTTGTATGGTTTTCCTTGGTAGGATTTCTTCCCCATGCTCTTTCAGCTCTTCTACGTTCCTGCTTGAGTAGGGTGAGGGTGCCATTAAACCATCTTGAGTTTTTTTTGCGAATGAATGTTCTGCGTTTTGGCGCCACTGAGTCTGCTGTTTGTACTAATGTCTTCTTCAGGGAGTTGAGTGTTTGTTCCGTTGAGAGGTTTAAGTTTAGCAATTGTATTTTGTTTGATAATGTGGTTTTGAAGAGTTCAGAGTGCAGTCTCTTCTGAGATCTGTTCCAGTGTGTTGTTGTTGCGTGTTTCTGTTTTTGGAGGGTGGTGTTAAAGGTGATTTTAAATTTGATAGCGTGGTGGTCCGTCCATGGTAGTGGTGTGTTGTCGAATATGTTGATGTCCATATTCTGTTGGAAGATGAGGTCTAGAGTGTGTCCTGAACCATGCGTAGGAGTACATGAATGGTGAATGGTGAATGGTGTGTGAATGGTGTCTTGGGGTGTTGTTTGAAGATGCAGGGGGAGTATCTCCATGAAAGGCACTGAGTTCTGTGAAGTTGGTTTGGTGAAGGCAAGGTGCGATTTGAAGATCACTGCCTTTTTTTCCTATTCTATGCTCGGTTAGGATGCTGTAGTTCTCAGGTACCAATTCAGTTAGGATGGTGTTGCAGTCGGATGTTAGCCAGCTTTTCGTAATGAAGAGGTAATCAATGTTGTTTTCGATGATGAAGTCGTGGATTTCCAGTCTGTGCTTGACTGCAGGTCTGGTGTTGATCAGGGCGCATGCTAGCTGTTGTAGTTGGATTGGTGTCTCCCTGTAATTGATTGTTGCTTGTAGGTTGGTCCTTAGTAATTTTTCTTTTTTTAGTCTTTTTTGAGTGGCGGTTGGTAGAGTTGAACCGGTGTTTCTTAGCCTATGGAGGGCCTCCACTATGTACTTGAAAATGCACATGGTGAGAGCAAAAGTTGCTGAAGGAAGAAGATGGAGGAGATTGAGGGCCACCTACCACCCTCTAGTTGATCCAGAGGAAGGCGAAAAAAACCCTCGGTTGTGGGGAGAGAAGCGGCAGATCGGCGCTGGCCGGAGCTAGGCCGAAGTCGCGGAGTGTCCTGAGGGGGGAGGCCGAAGCAGCAGCGTGTCCGGCGTATCCTGCGGGGAGGGCCTATGGAGCTGACGGGCTTCCAGGTGACAGTGCCGCTCGGTGCACAGGTGGGGGTCCCTGTGCAGCTCCGCTGGGGAGTCCGGGATGAGTCCTGGAAGGCTGGAGACCGGATGGTTGGAGCTGCTAATCACGGATGTCTGCTCTCACTGACAGCAACACAGTGACAGAACTGGGGAGAGAGATTTTGGTTGTAACATGACAAAATGTGGAAAATTTCAAGGGGTATGAATACTTTTTCAAGGCACTGTATATACACCTGCACTCGTGTGTTTGAGCCTTGAGGTGCTGTACGTTCAGAAACACTCAGATGTGAATGCACCCCAATTACGGTCAGCAGTCGTATGTTTTGCAAACTGCGCACTGAAAAATACGAGCGACACTTCACAACTGAGAAGGTTCTTGTGCTGCTTTGGGTCATTTGCCGCGTGATGGACAAGAATGAGCCGCCATATGCACCACGCGCGTTTACACGCGAAAACATAACAAAACAAACGTGAGCAGGAACACGCTTCTCCTCTGCGCTGTGAATGGAATGTGATTGGGAGGAGAGTATTTAGGCAGCGAGGATGACTGGGGAGGAGAGTTGAGGGTTGAAGAACCCAATGAGCTCATCAAAGTCTCTGAGGAACGTTTCTTATCTATGATGATGGGACTTCTGCCTTGAAGTAGCATGAAAGTTGCAAGCAAGTCCCACTACATCGTCACACTGAAAATCGCAGGCGGTCCCATCTGCCAAGTGCAACAACTTGTATAATCTGTGTTACCACATTGCCACCCCGACTATTTATACCAACCTGGCCTCTGGTCCTGTTCACCACTCACCAACCGCTCTATAGCCAAAAGATGTTTACAGCTCGGTGGTCCAGTTCTGGGAGGGCGTCAATAGACATCCTCCGAGAACTCCACCCCCTGTGCACCTCCTGTAGTAGGGTAAAGGGCCAATCACAGCTGATCACAGATCAGGGTAAAGGGCCAATCACAGCTGATCACAGATCACGGTAAAGGGCCAATCACAGCTGATCACAGATCAGGGTAAAGGGCCAATCACAGCTGATCACATGTAAATAGACTTGCCAGTTATCGGCAGTTCTTTCCTCCCTGTCTGTGGGAGGAAAGGAGAGCCGTTAATCGGCAAGCCTGTCAGTACATCGTTTACACTGATAATCAGTGCTCTAATTATTGGTGCAGCCCCATCAGTACTGCCTATTAGTGCCCGTCAGTGGCACTTATCAGTGCATATCAGTGCTGCCCCATCAGTGTCGTCTATCAGTGCAGCCAATCAGTGCCCATCAGGGCAGCCTATCAGTGCCCATCAGAGCAGCCTATCAGTGCCCATCAGAGCAGCCAATCAGTGCCCATCAGAGCAGCCAATCAGTGCCCATCAGAGAAGCCTATCAGTGCTCATCAGAGCAGCCTATCAGTGGCCATCAGAGCAGCCTATCAGTGGCCATCAGAGCAGCCTATCAGTGCCCTTCAGAAAAACCTATCAGTGCCCTTCAGAGCAGCCTATCAGTGCCCATCAGAGCAGCCTATCAGTGCCCATCAGAGAAGCCTATCAGTGCCCATCAGAGCAGCCAATCAGTGCTCATCAGAGCAGCCTATCAGTGCCCATCAGAGCAGCCAATCAGTGCCCATCAGAGCAGCCAATCAGTGCCCATCAGAGAAGCCTATCAGTGCCCATCAGAGCAGCCTATCAGTGCCCATCAGAGCAGCCAATCAGTGCCCATCAGAGCAGCCAATCAGTGCCCATCAGAGAAGCCTATCAGTGCTCATCAGAGCAGCCTATCAGTGCCCATCAGAGAAGCCTATCAGTGCCCATCAGAGAAGCCTATCAGTGCTCATCAGAGCAGCCTATCAGTGCCCATCAGAGAAGCCTATCAGTGCCCATCAGTGCAGCCAATCAGTGCTCATCAGAGCAGCCTATCAGTGCCCATCAGAGCAGCCAATCAGTGCCCATCAGAGCAGCCAATCAGTGCCCATCAGAGAAGCCTATCAGTGCTCATCAGAGAAGCCTATCAGTGCTCATCAGAGCAGCCAATCAGTGCCCATCAGAGAAGCCTATCAGTGCCCATCAGAGCAGCCAATCAGTGCCCATCAGAGAAGCCTATCAGTGCTCATCAGAGAAGCCTATCAGTGCTCATCAGAGAAGCCTATCAGTGCCCATCAGAGAAGCCTATCAGTGCTCATCAGAGAAGCCTATCAGTGCTCATCAGAGAAGCCTATCAGTGCTCATCAGAGAAGCCTATCAGTGCCCATCAGAGAAGAAAAATTTTGCTAAATTTTATAACAGAAACTATTTTTTTTCAAAAATTTTGGTATTTTTTTTTTTTTAGCAAAAAATTTAAAACCATCGGTGATTAAATACAACCACAAGAAAGATCCATCTGAAAAAACAGATGAACATTTCCTATGTGTACAGTGTAACATGACCGTGTAATTGTCATTCAAAGTGTGAGAGCGCTGAAAGCTGAGAATTGTCTTGGGCAGGAAGGGGGTGAAAGTGGCCGGTATTGAAGGGGTTAACTAATCCAGCGTGTTGATTGGGGAGTTGACGGGAGGGGGGGGGGGTAAAGCCACCTATATAAACAAGGCCTAAAGGAGCCCGTTGTCTCCTCCGGGCCGCAGAAGAGTTTTATGTTACATTGTAGCGGATCTCGTCCTCTTATATTGTTTCCTGTAGATTGTTCTTTGAATGTATCACTTTTCTTTTTCCCTCCCGTAGAACCCAACAAAAGAAGAAGAAAGATAACGGAGAACAAGGAACCTTCTGCAGTTTGACTTCATTTGATTGTGTTTTCCTGGCGGTAAACGGGTTACCCCCGTGGAGGAGACAATAAATATCGCCTCGGATCCGGCCATGCCTGCGGGGGAGGGGGGCGCAGATTTATGGCGTCGCATCGATTTGTGACGCCGGTCTGGAGGAAAGGGCCGTTTATTGAAATAAATTGACAGCTTTCATCTCTCCTCCACTTGATAATGGGGGAGGCAGCCGGCCTCGCAGTCTCAATATAAAAGCTCATTTCCAATTTAGGATGCCGGAGCACAGCCCAATCGAGGTGGAGAGGGTGTTCATAAATCCCGCAATCATTCTGGGCGCAACATTGTTTACACGTTCTATACACTGGGAAATGCGCGCTCGCTCCTGGAACGGGGGAGTCAGAATAGCGCGGCGGCCTTCCATTACTTCCGGCTGAGATGTAGATTTGGATCTTTAAGGTCTGACCCTTCAGTCTTTCACAATTGTACATCCTCCTCTCCTGTAGGGCCAGGACATGAGGGGGAAGGGGGGGGTGGGGGGGGCAGCTGCCCTAGGTGGGCAGTGCCATGTGGAAATCTGTGACTCATCCATCTCCTGCCTGGGTGCCAAGGCCACCTGCCATATATGTTTTTGCTGCTGCTACTGACCAAGCGAGAGCGGGAAAGACATGGAGCAGTGAGTCAGGGCGCCCCCTCCTGGCAAAACACCTTGTCCCCATATTGATGAGGTCAAAGGCCTTTTCCCACAAACCTGGCCTGGTGGCTGTGGGGGGGTCTGTCGGCAGGGAGATTTTTCAAATCTGGATGCCCAAAAAGAATCCCCCTCCCCCCAGATACCGCCCTCCATGTGAAGAGTAAGGGGTAAAAAAAAAAAACCAAAGGTTTTGACAAGTCCTTAAAATAAACCTGAAAAAGGGTCCCACAATGTAAACCCACCATCAAGCCCCTTGTCCAATGAAGTAGATCCACACCAAACCCTACTGCCATTGTAATTGGATGCGGCTCGCTGTTTAGCAAGGTGTAGAATAGTGTGGCTTTGGGACCGGGTCTCCTTGGGCATTTTCTCTACTACCCCCTATCCCCAGGGGGGGCCCATCCATTAAGGGCGCACGGGCGCCACCCCCCCGTCCATCGCCGCATCCCCTATCCATGCGTCCGGACCCTTTCAGGACACCGGCGCATGAATTCCAACGGGGAGGGGCTGTTTTTTTGAAGCATTGATTAGAGCCAGAGGCATTAATAGGCTTCAATATAGGGTGGGCTCGGGTCACAGAGAGTGAGCTCCGATCCCACCCAGGTGTGTTACAACAGCAAATCAATATTCCCTATTGTAACACTGATCCTCCTCCCGTTCAATCAGGAAGCGGGTTTTGACACCGGTCGCCCGATTGGCTGAAAGGACAGGCGATCCTATTGGACGCCTAGGAGGAGGAGGGGAGGAGCTGGAAGCTGCCATGGAGGAGAAGACTCAGAGCCGAGCCGCTGCACCACGAACGATGATGGGGTAAGTGCTGGACCGACCGGCAAACAGCGGGGGGGGGGTGCTGCTGGGGGGGGGAGGGGTGGGGGTGGATGGTTGTTTGCCACCCCCCCAAAAAAAACAACATCTGCCACTGCCCATCCCCCCATCCTAACACTCCCCACTTTTTTCCCCCATACTTCCCTCCACACTAGCTCCCCCAATGTTCTGTTTTTCTATCTCTTGACCACTCCGCTGGTATAGCCAATCCTATCTCCTTGTATACTGGTGGTGAACATCAAACCCAGGCACTACATAGAAATAATCGGATGCTGTGAATGTATAGAAGGTATGAGGACTTCTGACTGTAGCATCTCCTAGTGTAGAGCAGGCTGCTATGTAAAGTTAATTGCCTCCTCTGTAATCACTGGAGCGGGGGTTGATTGTTTAGGTCTTCTCGTGTGTCTCACAGGCTGCTGCTCTGCTTGCTTCCCCCTTTCTTCTAGAAGATTCTAGAATTATAGTGGAAATAAGAACATAGTAAGCTGCCTGGATATTTATGGGTCTCCAGCCGATTCCCTAGGGAGGTGTGCCCAGAAGGTGGTGAAAGAGCCCATAAATAGACTGGGGCCTGAGGCAGAGCAGCAGAGTTCTGGGGTCCGGTCCTGCTGGAGGAGCAGATTTTCTCAAGGTGCCCCCTAGAAGACATCAAGGTTCCAGCTGAGACTTTAGCTGGGAAGCCTATTTGGAAAATCTTGGTCCTGGAGTCTGTTTGGGTCTGGAGAAGCTCACTGGAGAGTACCAGGAGGAAGTTTGAGGAGAAGTGTCCAGCTTTTCCTATGGGGTTCCGTCTCCCTGACTAGAGAGGGTCCGGTGGATATTGGAAGGAGGCAACCAATGATCCTGTGGTCATGTGAGTGATTTGCCCTGGTCCTGGAAGTTAGTGACTGAGTGCAGCTCTATCCTAGTCCGTTGGGGAAGAAAAGCCCCAGTCTCCTGTAAGCAACAGATTCCATGGGACATTCTTTTGTAGCTCAGCAAGCTAGAGAAAAGTCCTCGATTGAAGCATTCAGTTCTTCAGTTCTGAGGCATCCCATGCCCTCTCACTCTATCCAGGTTACATATTACAATAAAACAAAAAAAAGACCCCTAGACTGCTTCTTTGAACCAGTGAAAGAATGGAGAAAATGTTATGTGCCTGGCTGTGTGTTCTGGCTGGGGTAATAAAGCCAAATTCCCCAGCGGCTCCTTTGGGGGTGCACTCAGGGCCAGGACAAGGGGTGGGCAGGAGGGGGCGGCTGTCCTGGGCACTGTGGTATCATGTGAGGTGCAGGGGCACCACAAGTAGATTGGGGGGGGAGTTGTGTTGGGAGGGGGATTTAGGGGGTAGCAGGAGGTAAGAATTCTTCCAGGAGGTAAGAATTGTGCTAATAGGGTAAAATGGAGGGGGGTTTTGTGCTAAAATGCGGGTTTGGGGAGGGGAATTTGTGCTGGGAGGGGGGATTTGGAGTGGGGGGGGAAATTGTGCTAGGAGGGGAAATTGTTTTTTGGGAGGGGGATTTGTGCTGGTAGGGATGATTGTGGGGCTTTTGTGCTAGGAGGGGTAATTTGTGGTGGTAGCAGGGCTGGGACAAGAGGTGGGCAGGAGGGGGCGGCTGCCCTGGGCACTGTGGTATCATGTGAGGTGCGGGGGTACCACAAGTAGATTGGGGGTAGGGGTGTTGGGAGGTGGGGATTTAGTGAGGTAGCACGAGGTAAGAATTGTTAAAGACATTGTTTTGCTAATAAAGGTAATATGGTGTGGGGGGTTGTGCTAGGAGGGAAAATAGTTTTTTGGGAGGGGGATTTGTACTAGAATGGGGGATTGGGGAGGGGAATTTGTGCTGGGAGGGGGGATTTGGAGTGGGAGGGGGGGATTGTGCTGGAGGGGAAATTGTTTTTTTGGAGGGGGATTTGTGCTAGTAGGGGAAATTTGGGGGGGAGGGGAATTTGGAATTTGTGCTTGGAGGGGAGATTCGAGGGGTAGAGGATTGAGGGGGAATTTTTTCTGGGGGGGGGGGGGGGGGGGGATTGTGCTGGGAGCATATGCGTAATGAGAGGATTTAAGCTATGCATGCAGATTGGCGTTCAATTTTTTGGGGGATGGGATTTTTGCTGCCACTAAATGCTCATACATCTTGGGAGGGGGGGCGTCACTGGGTGCCCTACATGATCGTACCCTATAGTTCTGCTATAGATCGGTATCATTCACCTGTATTGTTCCTTCCAACATTGAATGTAAACTCTTTCACTTTCATATTTACTACAATCCGAATTAAAAAGATTGCAAGAGACCCCAATCTAATGATCGATTCCTTTAACCGCTTGCCGACCGATGCGTGACGATGTACGTCGGCAGAATGGCACGGCTGCACAAATGGGCGTACCCGCAGGCCCCTCCGTCCTCACAGGCTAGCGGGTGCGCGTGCCCACCATGGGAGCGTGCCCGCGGACTCGATGTCTGCCGGTGTCCTGGGATCGTGACATGGAGAGGCAGGATGGGGAGATTCCTATGTAAGCATTTCCTCGTTCTGCCTAGTGACAGCACAGGGATCTACTGCTCCCAGTGATCAGGAACAGCGATCTCTGTCATGCTCTTGTGAGCCCATCCCCCCCACAGTTAGAACACACTAAGGGAACACACTTAACCCCTTGATCGCCCCCTAGTGTTTAAATCCTTCCCTGCCAGTGACATTTATACAGTAATCAGTGGCTATTCTTAGCTCTAATCGCTGTATAAATGACAATGGTCAAAAAAGGTGTCAAAAGTGTCCGATGTGTCCACCGCAATGTCTCAGTATCAATAAATAATCGCAGACCGCCGCCATTACTGATAAAAAAAAAAAATAATAATAAAAATGCCATAAATCTTTCCCCTATTTTGTAGACGCTATAACTTTTATGCAAACCAATCAATATGCTCTTTTTTTTTTCCAGAAATATGTAGAAGAATACATATCGGCCTAAACTGAGGGAAAAAATTTGCTTTTTTAAAAAAAAATTGGGATATTTATTATAGCAAAAAGTAAAAAAAAATTGCTTTTTTTCAAAATTGTCCCTCTTTTTTTTTTGTCTATAGCGCAAAAAATAAAAACCGCAGAGGTGATCAAATACCACCAAAAGAAAGCTCTATTTGTGGGAAAAAAAGGACGTCGATTTTGTTTGGGTACAGCGCCGCACGACCGCGCAATTGTCAGTTAAAGCGACGCAGCGCCGTATCGCAAAAAAATGGCCTGGTCAGTAAGGGGGTAAATTCTTCCTGGGGCTGAAGTGGTTAATAAAAGGTGTAGCCCCCGGCCTCAGCCCTCCTGGTAGTCCCCTCTCTGTACTCGGTTCCTAGGATTTCCCGGACACTGAAGGGTTATTACACAGAAGATGGAACAATCAGTCAGTAGAAGCCGTTTTACAGCAAGACGGATTGCTGAGAATCATCTGTCAAAATTCATAAAGAATCAAATCTGAAATACTCTTCAAACATTCAACTGTTCATGTGGAAAATCTGCCTGAAACCGAATCTGTGAAGAACACTCAGAAGAGCCATTCCAGCCATCTTCACATCTAGATATCACCTCTATCCGAGGGGCCACCAAGAGGTGTTATCTCTCCAAGGGTCCAAGAGGCCACCAAGAGGTTCTATTGGTTAAAGGGTCAGAGGGGCCACCAAGAGGTTCTATTGGTTAAAGGGTCTGAAGGGCAACCAAGAGGTTCTATCGGTTAAAGGGTCAGAGGGGCCACCAAGAGGTTCTATTGGTTAAAGGGTCCGAGGGGCCAACAAGAGGTTCTATAGGTTAAAGGGTCCAAGAGGCCACCAAGAGGTTCTATCGGTTAAAGGGTCCGAGGGGCCACCAAGAGGTTCTATCGGTTAAAGGGTCCGAGGGGCCACCAAGAGGTTCTATTGGTTAAAGGGTCCGAAGGGCCACCAAGAGGTTCTATCAGTTAAAGGGTCCGAGGGGCCACCAAGAGGTTAAAGGCAGGGATCTTCAAACTGCGGCCCTCCAGCTGTTGCAGAACTACACATCCTATGAGGCATTGTAAAACTCTGACATTCACAGACATGACTAGTCATGATGGGAATTGTAGTTCCTGAACAACTGGAGGGCCATAGTTTGAAGACCCCTGGGTTAAAGGGTTCTGAGAAACCACCAGGAGATTCTATTGGTTAAAGGGTCCAAAGGGCCACCAAGAAGTTCTATCAGTTAAAGGGTTCTGAGGGGCCTCCAAGAGGTTCTAATCGGTTAAAGGGGATGTAATGCCAGTCCCTAAAATCTCATACTGACTTTATGTGTTCAGGTCATTTCAAAAGTCATTTTCAATCTTTAAAATAAGAATCTTCCGCAGCAAACAGAAAGGAGGACCACATTTTTACCACCCCCTTGGCCTACCAGAAGACTGGGGTCCAGGTAAAGTTTTTTCTTTTTTTTTTTTGGTGGGGCATTAAAGCCATTTGTCTTTGGGGAGGGCTGGCAACAAAAGTGGATCCTACCATTGCCATGGAGGGTCTGCTGTAAATCTGCAACTTCCCTGGGGATCCTGCCATGAAGTTCCTTGTTCAGGCACTTCCTGTTGTAGGGTGACAACTCTCCGTCTCTGTCCCCAGATTGCGCTCCTTTATTGTCACACGGTCATATGAGCTTCCAACGGAGAATACAAGTGGCTATTTCAACACACAGGCATAGACCACTGTTGTCACCAGCGGCGGCCTGTCCATACGGGGTACAGGGGCTTAATCCATGTGCCCGACCCCCAATCTCCATGCAGGGTGCTGGACACTAGACATGTGCAATTCGTTTAGTTTCTAATTACTTTTTTAACGAATTTTGACAAATTTGTTAATTCCAAAATTTCTGAATTTTTCAATTTCCGAATTTCGAATTTCTGAATTTCGAATTTTCTCATTTCCGAATTTCCGAAAAAAGCAATAAAACGAATGAAACGAAAACGAACAAATTTTTTGTCAGTGCTCATGTCTACTGGACGCATGGATTCCAATGGGAGTTTTTTTTTTTTTTTTTAGAAGCATATGATTAGAGCCCGATGCTTAAAAAAAAGGGTGGGCTCGGGGCGCAAAGGACAGATTGCTGCCCCCCCCCTCAAAAAAAAAAAAAATACCAGGAGCCGCAACTGGATGTCTCGATCAAGAAACCCGCCCTGAGAACGGCCATGCAGCCATCGCTGGAGTAAAATCTGATTTTTCCTCACTTCCTGTCTGGTGAAATCGTCTCTGAGATGGAGAGACTATAAAGGGAAATCACATTAATGGAGCCCCACCTAGCAGTGAAACACCAACAGGGGTTCCAATCAATAATAGTTTTTTTATTCACTTGCAAAATGCGCCTGTAAACCAGCTAGAAATGTGGCCTCTCCAGAAAGAGTCCATTACCTGACCTATCCTCCTTTTCTTGAAGTGTCTAACTACTATCTGTGCTGCCCCAGCTCCTCTCCTCACATAACCTTGTGTTTAGCTGCTGAGGGGTCTCTTTCTCCCTGGTGGATGGTGGCTGACACCAGGCAGGTGGGGCGGACCTTACAGACAGATCTACCATACCTTAAAGCAGAGCTCCACCCAAAAGGGGACGCTCTGCTTCTTTGCACCCTCCACTGCCACATTTTGCACTGTTTTGGGGGAGGGGGTACCTGGTTTGCTCAGATCACCGCAGCAAACTGAGTGGAAAGTTGGCCCCACCTACCCCCGAAGTCTTCCAGGACACATCACAGGTCCCAGAAGACTACAGGACCATTCAGAAGGTGCAGCTCGCACATGCGCAGTAGGAAGCCAGCTGTGATCCTGCAAGGCTTCTCTTCCTGTTTCCCTTACTAGAGATGCCAGGGTCTACACCTGAAGCCGATTAAAGAGTCTGCTCGGCGAGGACATCGGGGGATCCCTGGAGAGGTAAGTGCCAGCGTCTGTTTACCTTCCTGGACACCCCAGTTCCATCCAAGACTCCAGTGACGCCTTCCTCCATGCTCACTACAGCCCCCTTTCCTTTGGACAATATGGGCTACGTGGTTCCACCAACAGCTCCAGTCACACCATCTATTCATGCTGGCGGGTCCGGCATACAACACACCGCAGTTTGCTTTGCATTACGGCATCCTTGGTCCCCCCTTCTTTGGACTTCCCTGGACTGACACAGTGATCCATCAGTGCCCAAGCCAGCCCCACAGCCGGTGTGTTACCATCACAAAAATGTATTAACTTTGTACTGATTCAATCACTTTTTCAATAAATTGCCAGCTGGTTTATCTGAGAGCACAAGTGGTTTATTGCAGCCGCTATTCACCATTTCTCAGTCCATCTTCCGAGAGCTGTCAGCCCCCATTGACTTCAGCATATCACATGAGGCTACTTATTCTATCTGAATGGCATGAGCATTCTTGAAAAAGTGGACCTCCTTCCAAGAAATGTGTTGGATGAATCAACATATACAAGAGTATGCCCGATACATGGCATGTGATTGTAAATGGGTCTTCTATGTAAGATTTTAACTGGGAGAGTTTATTTGCTTTGAAAAAATGTCTCCCTGGTGGATGGTGGCTGGCATCAGGTGAGGCCGTCCATACAAACAGATCTGTCTACCCCCAAGGATCTCTTCCTCACACGGGGCACCAGTTCCCCATTCTAGCTGCCTTTTAAAGAATAATTTTGCTACTATTTTGTCGATGGTCAGAGATGTAATATTTATCAATCACCCATAACATGAAACTACTGATGATATCTGAATGGCATAGGCATCATTGAAAAAGTGGACCTTGCTCTAGAAAGGTGTTGGATGGATCCAGCATATATAAGTGTATGCCCAATGGATGGCATGTGATCATGTGATTGTAATGGGTCTTCTATGTATGATTTTAACCAGGAGAGTTTATGTATGTTCAAACAAATTCTCCCTGGTGGAAGGTGTTGGCATCAGGTGGGGCGGTCTTACTGACAGATCTACCTTACCCTAAGGATTCCTTCCTCACATAGGGCACCAATTCCCCATTCTAGCTGCCTTTGCTAACATTTTGTCCATGGTCAGAGATGTAATAATTATTTATGATGCTATTCATTGGTCCCATGACATGATGATATCTGAATGGCTTATGCATCCTTTGAAAAATTGCACCTTGCTCTAGAAATGTGTTGGATGAATCAGCACATACAAGAATGTCCAATGGATGGCACGTAAATGTAATGTGTCTTCTATGTATGGTTTTACCTTGGAGAGTTTATGTATGTTTGAACAAGTTCTCCCTGGTGGATGGTTGTTGGCATCAGGTGGGGAATGGTCCTTACAGACAGATCTACCTTAACTGAAGGATCCCTTCCTCACACGGGGCACCAATTCCTCATTCCAGCTGCCTCTAGAAGAATAATTTTACTAACATTTTGCCCATGGTCACAGATGTAATATTTATCTATGACCCATGACATGAAACTACTGATGATATCTGAGTGGCATTTGCACCCTTAAAAAAGTGGACCTTGTTCCAAGAAATGTGTTGGATGAATCAGCATATACAAGAGTATGTCCAATGGATGGCATATAATTGTAATGGGTCTTCTATGTATGGTTTTAACTGGGAGAGTTTCTGTATGTTTAAACACAATCTCCTTGGTGGATGGTTGCTGATATCAGGTGGGGCGGTCTTACAGAAAGATCTGCCTTACCTTAGGGATCCCTTCCTCACATGGGGCACCAATTCTTCATTACAGCTGTCTCTTAAAGAATAATCTTGTTAACACTTTGTCCATGGTCAGAGATGTAATAACTATTTATGACCCTTGACATGAAACTACTGATGATATGTGAGTGGCATATGCACTCTTGAAAAATTACGTCCTTGTTCTAGAAAGGTGTTGGATTAATCTAGATATAGAGGTGTATGCCCAATGGATGGCATGTAATCTTATGATTGTAATGGGTCTTCTATGTATGATTTTAACTGGGAGAGTTTATGTATGTTCAAACAAATTCTCCCTGGTGGAAGGTGTTGGCATCAGGTGGAGTGGTCCTTACAGACAGATCTACCTTACCCTAAGGATCCCTTCCTCACATGGGGCACCGATTCCCCATTCTAGCTGCCTTTACTAACATCCTGTTCATGGTCAGAGATGTAATAATGATTTATGACCCATGACATAAAACTTCTAATGATATCTGAATGGCATATCCATCCTTAAAAAAGTGGACTTTGCTCTAGAAAGGTGTTGGATGAATCCGCATCTACAAATGTATGCCCGATGGAAGACTTGTTATCTTGCGTATGCCCAGTGGAAGGCTTGTTATCATGCGTATGCCCAATGGAAGGCTTGTTATCATGCGTATGCCCAATGGATGTCATGTGATTGTAATGGGTCTTCTATGTATGATTTTAACTTGGAGAATTTATGTATGTTCAAACAAATTCTCCCTGGTGTATGGTAGCTGGCATCAGGTGGGGTGGTCCTTACAGACAGGTCTACCTTACCTTAAGGATCCCTTCCTCACATGGGGCACCAATTCCTCATTCCAGCTGCCTCTTAAAGTATAATTTTGCTAAAGTTTGGTCAGAATTGTGATTCTTAGTTATCTATGACCTGTCACATGAGGCCACTTGTATCTGAATAGCATGAGCATCCTTGAAATAGTGGACCTTGTGAGTATGTCCAACGAATGGCATCATGTGACTGTAATGGGTCAAACAAATTCTCTTTTTATATGTAAAAGTAACACCTAAGAAACATTTATTTATGTGGTAGTGATTGTATGCGCATCAGAAATATCCCCCATTTCTCTGCATTCAGTAAAATTACTCTCTTAATAAGACTGTCTGCGTCCTTGCCGCCCACGCTCTAATACAAATACGCGGAGTTCCCATTTGGCCACATTTATTCTTTTCTGTTAATGCAGAACTTTAGTCTCTCCGAGAGTCTCCATGTTCCTGTTTATTGAACGCAGTACTTGTGTATACAGGTATTTATTATGTAGCCGCAGCTGTTCCAGCGAGTTTTGCAGCATCCGCCATATGTGATCCGCCATAGATTTTTTACAGGGTAATTAGGTCGTTGGAGATGAACACAGACAGATGGTTAGGTAAGAGCGCTAAACGCTTAAAGTGTTGATCACACGTGAAGCCATGCAAATCGTTCATAGAAGAAGAATTGTGGAAAGAGATTTCGAACTTGATACAGATGGGAGGAGATGAAGAACAAGTCGGTCAAAAGGTTGCAAGAATTGAGGTCACTTTAAAGGCCAACTATGAGCAATTTTTTTTTTAAATGTCCGCAAATGTAAAAAAAAAAAATAGCTCAACCTTCAAAACCCGCGTTGCATCCTAAAGCAGACCTTCCATGGCAAAAGAACTTTGAATGGAAAACAGAAGTTCCACTTTTTTGCCCCCCCCCTCCCCCCTCTAACACAAATGGATTTAAAAGGCAATTTTTAAGCAAATTGTTCAGCCCCCGTCTGCATTGCTTCCTGGGTGATGTTATTATGCTCCACCCCAACAGAGCTTGAGATCCCACAAGAATGTAATCTTGTCTTGGACGGGAGGGCATTCTTGTGGGATTTCACCCTTCCAGCTCTGATGAAACAAACCTCTGGAGACCAAAGCTGAGGAAAGTACCATTTTTGGGTTTTTTTGGATGGGAGGGGATTATTTTTATTTTTTCGTTTTTTGTACTTCAATTGCATTTTAAAATAATTTTGTTTTGGGGGTCAGGGAGCTGGTAAAAAAAGTGGACCTTCCATTTGTCACAGAAGGTCTGCTTAAGCTGCACCTCTCAGTACCAAGCTGACCTAATTTTTTGGGGCTTAATTAAACCTTGAGGGGGGCGTGACCTCGGGGCCCTTTACACATTGTAATCACTTCAAAACTGCCCCTTGCATCATGGAGGACTGTTCTATGCCATCTGAGGACCAAAGAGAAAGGGACCCTGAGGAATCATGTGACCATCCTGAAAATTTCAGATAAAAGGTAAGTCTGAAAAGAATGATCATTAAAGCTGCTGGGGGGGGGCGGGATTTTGTTGGAGACAATTAGAGGGCAGGAGAGGTAAGCTTGCAGTTGGGCTTTAACCAATAAGGGCCTTTATTCTTGGCCAATGAGGAATGGGGCTGTGGAGTCTGGGAACCAAGAGGGCCTGAATGGCCAACTGAGAATGGGTCAATGGAGTTTGGGAACCAAGAGGGCCTAAAGGGCCAAACAAGAATGGATCAGTGGAGCCTGGGAATCAAGAGGGTCTGAATGGCCAAGTGAGAATGGGCCTGTGGAGCCTGGGAACCAAGAGGGTACGAATGGCCCAACCAAGAATAGGTCAGTGGAGCCTGGGAACCAAGGAGACCTAAAGGGCCAACCAAGAATGGATCAGGGGAGCCTGGGAACCAAGAGGGTCTAAAAGGCCAACCAAGAATGGGTCAGTGGAGCCTGGGAAGCAAGAGGGTCTGAATGGCCAAGTGAGAATGAGAACATGGAGCCTGGGAACCAAGAGGGTAGGAATGGCCACCTGAGAATGAGCCAGTGGAGCCTGGGAGAGGGGTCAGTGGATCCTAGATAACAAGAGGGCCTAAAGGACCAACCTAGAATGAGGCAGTGGATCTTGGGAACCAAGAGGGCCTAAAGGGCCAACCAAGAATGGGTTGGTGGATCCTAGGAACCAAGAGGGCCTAAAGGGCCAACCAAGAATGGGGCAGAGGAGACTGAGAACCCAGAGGGCCTAAATGGCCAACTGAGAATGGGTCAGTGGATCTTGGGAACCAAGAGGGCCTAAAGCAAGGGTTAGCAATATATTTTCCCAAGTGACCACAGGAGAAACTGGGACTGTTGTGAAAGACTGAACTTAATTCTGCTCAATATAAAAAAATTTGATCTGGGAAGGTCCATAAATAGGTAATCAAACACCTGGCACTAGGAATAACAGGTATGAAAATAGGTCATGAAAAAGGTCTCTTTCAGACAGGCGCTTAGGGGAGTTGGTAAAAAAAAAGGGTGGCTGGGCTGCAGATTTTTACTGACCCCCCCCCCCTGTTGCCCACCCAAACTGTAAAATATCAGCCTGGCAGGGTTGTTCACAAGCTGTGGATGAGATGCTTTACTTAGTGGCAGGGGCCTTTTAAACTCGGGGTGCAGAGTTTGACAAATGGCATGTGGGGAGATCTCCTGGGCAAAGCTCTCCCGCCAGAACTGAGCCTCCCTGCTGTACCGATCAGCTCCTTGGGCTCTCTCCATCCAGTTCATAGTGGAGCCTTGGAACCAAGAGGGCCTAAAGAACCAACTGAGAGTTCAGAACCAAGAGGGCCTAAAGAACCAACTGAGAGTTCAGAACCAAGAGGGCCTAAAGAACCAACCGAGAGTTCAGAACCAAGAGGGCCTAAAGAACCAACCGAGAGTTCAGAACCAAGAGGGCCTAAAGAACCAACCGAGTGTTCAGAACCAAGAGGGCCTAAAGAACCAACCGAGAGTCCAGAACCAAGAGGGTATAAAGAACCAACCAAGAATCCAGAACCAAGAGGGCCTAAAGAACCAACCGAGAGTTCATAACCAAGAGAGCCTAAAGGACCAACCGAGATTTCAGAACCAAGAGGGCCTAAAGGACCAACCGAGATTTCAGAACCAAGAGGGCCTAAAGGACCAACCGAGAGTTCAGAACCAAAAGGGCCTAAAGAACCAACCAAGAGTCCAGAACCAAGAGGGCCTAAAGAACCAACTGAGAGTTCAGAACCAAGAGGGCCTAAAGAACCAACTGAGAGTTCAGAACCAAGAGGGCCTAAAGAACCAACCAAGAGTTCAGAACCAAGAGGGCCTAAAGAACCAACCGAGAGTTCAGAACCAAGAGGACCTAAAGAACCAAACGAGAGTTCAGAACCAAGAGGGCCTAAAGAACCAACCGAGAGTTCATAACCAAGAGGGCCTAAAGGACCAACCGAGATTTCAGAACCAAGAGGGCCTAAAGAACCAACCGAGAGTTCAGAACCAAAAGGGCCTAAAGAACCAACCAAGAGTCCAGAACCAAGAGGGCCTAAAGAACCAACTGAGAGTTCAGAACCAACAGGGCCTAAAGAACCAACTGAGAGTTCAGAACCAACAGGGCCTAAAGAACCAACCGAGAGATCAGAGCCAAGAGGGCCTAAAGAACCAACCGAGAGTTCAGAGCCAAGAGGGCCTAAAGAACCAACCGAGAGTTCAGAACCAAGAGGGCCTAAAGAACCAACCGAGAGTTCAGAACCAAGAGGGCCTAAAGAACCAACCGAGAGTTCAGAACCAAGAGGGTCTAAAGAACCAACCGAGAATGTGGCAGTGGAGTATGGAACCAAGAGGGCCCAAAGGGGAAAAGGAGAATGAGGGAGTGGAGCCCGGGAACCAAGAGGGCCCTATTCTTGTCATATTTATTAGTGCTAGGCATAGAAGAGATAATTTTATATTTATTATGGTTAGAATGAAAAAAATATAAAATATATTTTCTCATTTAATATACAATAGTATTGCATGTAATTTCTTATTCTTCATCTGAGACAGCAGGGGGAGCTCTGGACTGCTTTTAATATTTTCCAGACTCTCAGTTTGCTTCTTTGATGTAAAGTTTGTTGAAATTTAGAAAATAAACATAAACACTAAAACCAAATCCAAACAGAACCCCAAATGATTTTAGTGTCCAGCAAACCAGAACTCCTTGTTTTTTGGATGAAGTTGTGGCTGGAGGTCAATCCTGTAACCCGCCGTCCTGCAGATCCAGGTATAAAGTCACAGTCCCCGATTACAGGACTGACAGCCAACAGCATGACCGCTCACAGCAGCCTGAAACCCGAACTGCATCTCCTTCCAGGACACTTAGTGGGGTGTGTACTAGAGTACATATGCAGGCTCTTCTTAGTGTATACTAGATTACATATGCAGGCTCTTCTTAGTGTATACTAGATTACATATGCAGGCTCTGCTTAGTGTGTACTAGATTACATATGCAGGCTCTGCTTAGTGTGTACTGGATTACATATGCAGGCTCTGCTTAGTGTGTACTGGATTACATATGCAGGCTCTGCTTAGTGTGTACTAGATTACATATGCAGGCTCTGCTTAGTATATACTAGATTACATATGCAGGCTCTGCTTAGTGTGTACTAGATTACATATGCAGGCTCTTCTTAGTGTATACTAGATTACATATGCAGGCTCTGCTTAGTATGTACTAGATTACATATGCAGGCTCTGCTTAGTGTGTACTGGATTACATATGCAGGCTCTGCTTAGTGTGTACTAGATTACATATGCAGGCTCTGCTTAGTATATACTAGATTACATATGCAGGCTCTGATTAGTGTATACTAGATTACATATGCAGGCTCTTCTTAGTGTATACTAGATTACATATGCAGGCTCTTCTTAGTGTATACTAGATTACATATGCAGGCTCTGCTTAGTATGTACTAGATTACATATGCATGCTCTGCTTAGTGTGTACTAGATTACATATGCAGGCTCTGCTTAGTGTGTACTAGATTACATATGCAGGCTCTGCTTAGTGTGTACTGGATTACATATGCAGGCTCTGATTAGTGTATACTAGATTACATATGCAGGCTCTGCTTAGTATATACTAGATTACATATGCAGGCTCTGCTTAGTATATACTAGATTACATATGCAGGCTCTGCTTAGTATATACTAGAGTACATATGCAGGCTCTGATTAGTGTATACTAGATTACATATGCAGGCTCTGCTTAGTATATACTAGATTACATATGCAGGCTCTGCTTAGTATATACTAGATTACATATGCAGGCTCTGCTTAGTATATACTAGATTACATATGCAGGCTCTGCTTAGTGTGTACTAGATTACATATGCAGGCTCTGCTTAGTGTGTACTGGATTACATATGCAGGCTCTGATTAGTGTATACTAGATTACATATGCATGCGCTGCTTAGTATGTACTAGATTACATATGCAGACTCTGCTTAGTTTGTACTAAATTACATATACATGCTCTGCTTGGTGTATACTACATTACATATGCAGGCTCTGCTTAGTGTATACTAAATAACATATGCAGGCTCTGCTTAGTGTATACTAAATTACATGTGCAGACTCTGCTTAGTATGTACTAAATTACATATGCATGCTCTTCTTAGTATGTACTTGAATACATATGCAGGCTCTGCTTAGTGTATACTAAGTTACATATGCAGGCTCTGCTTAGTATGTACTAAATTACATATGCATGCTCTGCTTAGAGAATACTAAATTACATATGCAGGCTCTGCTTAGTGTATACTAAAATACATGTGCAGGCTCTGTTTAGTTTGTACTAAATTACATATGCGGGCTTTGATTAGTGTATACTAGATTACATATGCAGGCTCTGCTTAGTGTATACTAGATTACATATGCAGGCTCTGCTTAGTGTATACTAGATTACATATGCAGGCTCTGCTTAGTGTATACTAGATTACATATGCAGGCTCTGCTTAGTGTATACTAGATTACATATGCAGGCCCTGCTTAGTGTATACTAGATTACATATGCAGGCTCTGCTTAGTGTATACTAGATTACATATGCAGGCTCTGTGTCAGACTTACACGTACCTGACTGACGAACCCGGTATAGCAGGGGAGGCCTCCCGTACGTATCTGGTTCCCGGCCCCTGGTAGTGTAAACAGAAGGCACAGGAGCGCAGAGTGGTAAGAGAGCCTGGCAGGTGACTTGCGGAGGTAAGGCCCAGGGTCCTGATGCGTATGGTCTGGAAGTCCTAGAAAGTAAGGGACTAGGCAGCTGGTGCAGAGCAGGAGCAAAGTGGGCTGGTCCGGGTCACAGGCAGAGTTGGTAACAAATGGTAAGCGAGGTACAGAGGAGCAGGGAGGCTCAAAGTCCGGGTCACAGGCAGGGTTGGCAGCAGGCGGGCAGCGTGGTACAAAGGAGTAGGCAGAGTCGTAGTCAAGGAAAGCCGTGGTCAGGTGCAGGCGGATAACAAGAGAAGTCCAAAGGCAGGCCGGGGTCACTAGGAGATCAGACAGGCAAACAGGAAGTCAGGAACTGGGAGCTGCAGATCGGACAGCACCGAGCACAAGATTCCAGCAGACTAAATAGGGCGGCTGGCGCCAAGCGCCGTGCGTGCCCGCACAGCGACACGGACCGGCGCACACTGGAGCGCCCACTAGCCAATCTATTCAAGGAACTCCTCTGACACTCTGCTTAGTGTATACTAAATTACATATGCAAGCTCTGCTTAGTATGTACTAAATTACATATGCATGCTATGCTTAGTATGTACTAGATTACATATGCAGACTCTGCTTAGTATGTACTAAATTACATATGCAGGCTCTGCTTAGTGTATACTAAATTATGTATGCAGGTTCTGCTTATTATGTACTGGATTACATATGCAAGCTCTGCTTAGTGTGTACTAAATTACATATGCAGACTCTGCTTAGTATGTACTAAATTACATATGCAGACTCTGCTTAGTATGTACTAAATTACATATGCAGGCTCTGCTTAGTGTCTACTAAAATACCTATGCAGGCTCTGCTTAGTATGTACTAAATTACATATGCAGGCTCTGCTTAGTGTATACTTAATTGCATATGCATGTTCTGCTTATTATGTACTAGATTACATATGCATGTTCTGCTTAGTTTGTACTAAATTACATATGCATGCTCTGCTTAGTATATAGTAAATCGCATATGCAGGCTCTGCTTAGTATGCACTAAATTAAATATTCATGCTCTGCTTAGTGTATACTAAATTAACTATGCAGGATCTGCTTAGTATGCACTAAATTAAATATACATGTTCTGCTTAATGTCCACTAGATTACATATGCAGGCTTTGCTTCCTGTTTAGTAGAGCGGCACTGTGGTTGCACTTTGCTGATCAATGTATTTTTCTCGCAGAATGTTTGAATATAACCGACTTTCCTGGTCCTGAAATGCTGTGAATCTCCCACAATGCTCCTGGGATCTGGAGACCATGTGATCTTTGCTGGGGTGTCAGGTCACATGAAGAAGCATAACTCCTCCCACTGCTTACATCAGGACTGAGGGCTCTTGGGAGGAGTACTGAGGGCGGGGGCTGGGATTTTTCCAGGAATATATGTACCACCCCCTGCCGGCCCCTCCCCCCAGCCATGATCTGCCTGCGTTGCATAGAGAAGCACAGAGACCCGGTGATGACATCATCTGTTCTAAGGTAAGATATGTACTGAAAACAGTTTTTACCTAAAACGATCCAGTAGCGTGTTGATTGGGGGGGAGGGGAGGTAAAATATAAGCAAGTTAAACTTTAACAAACTAAAAGCTGATTAAGAATTCAGAGATAACTTTTCGTACTTCTGCTGGAGGATCCGGGCGGCACCCGGACTTCTTCTTCCAAAACCAATTAAATAACCGAACAGATGCCAATTACTGCGGCTTTCATAATATTCTGTTCCGAGTTCCGCGCTAATAATTCCTTCTGTTCTTCTGAAGGGGGTCGCCCAGGATTTAAGGGGGCGATATATTCGCTAGACATGTGCGATTCACATTTTTGTACGAGTTTGTTAATATTCCTTCATTCGGATCAATTCGAACATCAGAATAGCTGAAAGAACCAAAATACGAAAATTACAAAATTACAAATAAACAAAATAACGAAGACGCGAAAATACGAAACTCCGAAACAGTAAAAGAAAGGGAATGACATCGATAACGAAGGATTTACATTTCATATTTTCATTTGTTCGTGTTCTCCAATCGTTCTTTCCAATGGGCGGAGTATTAGTGAGCGATGGATCTTACTTAATATCTTTAGCCAATCAGCCAGTGGCGTCTCCAGCTTTCAAATTTAGGGGGGGCGCATGGGGGGGGCAGGGACAAACGTAGGGGGGGAACTATAAAATGCAATTATATATATATATCTCCTGGGGCCCTTTACTACGACCCCACAACAACCCTTTCACATGTTCTGCAGTGAGCTCCCTTCCTACTGTATTGGGGCCCCCCAGGGAGGCAGAAAACAAGAGATATATGTCACCAGTATACCAAGAATACTCTCAGTAATTGAGAGTCCTGGTGGAGTCCTTCCTGCAACTCGCTCTTCTCCCTGCCAATGAGGATGCAGGGGAAGGAGCAGATCGGGCGGCCGTGGTTGTGTGAGCGCTCGCATTATGCAGTGTCAGCGAGCAGAGGGAGGGGGGAGGAATCACCCGCAGGAGCTGACTGGGGACGCTCTCCCTCTTATGCCCCGTACACACGGTCGGACTTTGTTTGGACATTCCGACAACAAAATCCTAGGATTTTTTCCGACGGATGTTGGCTCAAACTTGTCTTGCATACACACGGTCACACAAAGTTGTCGGAAAATCCGATCGTTCTGAACGTGGTGACGTAAAACACGTACGTCGGGACTATAAACGGGGTGGCGGCCAATAGCTTTCATCTCTTTATTTATTCTGAGCATGCGTGGCACTTTGTCCGTCAGATTTGTGTACACACGATCGGAATTTCCGACAAGGGATTGTCGGAAAATTTTATATCCTGCTCTCAAACTTTGTGTGTCGGAAAATCTGATGGAAAATGTGTGATGGAGCCTACACACGGTCGGAATTTCCGACAACAAGGTCCTATCACACATTTTCCATCGGAAAATCCGACCGTGTGTACGGGGCATTAGACATTGCCTTTTTGTAAAAAAAAAAAAAAAAAATTTATTTTTTAATTGCCCCCCCCCCTAGGGATGCCATTGCAATCAGCTTATCCCTTTTTGTGTCGGAGTCGCGCTGCATTCCTTGAGGAGGAGGAGTCAGGTCTGGTGACGGAGGCTGTGGAGGAAGTACAGGACTTATTAGAAAAGCAAAGCCTAGGATTATTATTCTTTATTTATTACCAAAGTACGAAAAAGGCAAATCTCAGAAAAGTAACAATTACTAAATGACGAGTCGTGAACCGAATAAACGAAAATCATTATCTAACAAAATTACGAATTGCGAATCAAAGAAAATTAGACGGAACGGAATTGCGAATCATTTCGTATCAAAGAAAATACAACTGTTACGAAAATACGAACGAGTCCAAATATAGAAATTTGCGTTTTACGAAATTACGAATCAAATGTAAAGAAACGAAACAAAACAACAGGAATATTTTTGTTGTTCAGATGTCTAATATTCGCTATTGGAGTGAATGCGTCTGCAGCGTCTTTAAGGCAACGGGTCCACCAAGAACTAAAATAGAAAGCGGCTCGTTCTCGGAAATGTTTTGGGATGAACGCAATATATTACCAAATCTTGGTATATTATAAAAGATGAGGTTGTGCCGAGTAAAGAGATACCCAACATGTCAAATCTTAAATCTGTGCAGCCCAGTGCAATGGTGACAAACTTCTTTACCCGATAAAATTTAAAACCCTACAAGTCACCAGTTAAGAGTTAAAGTGGTTGTAAATGTATTTTTATTGGGATTTTATGTGATAGACCAACACAAAGTGTCACATAATTGTGAAGTGGAAGGAAAATGATAAATGATACAAATAAATATGTGAAAAGTGTGTGTGTGTGTGTGTGTGTGGGGGGGGCATTTGTATTCAGCCCCCTTTACTCTGATAACTAAAATCTAGAGGAACCAATTACCTTCAGAAGTCACCTAATTAGTAAATAGAGTCCACCTGTGTGTCATTTAATCTCAGTATAAATACAGCTGTTCTGTGAAGCCCTCAGAGGTTTGTTAGAGAACCTTAGTGAACAAACAGCATCATGAAGGCCAAGGAACACACCAGACAGGTCAGGGATAAAGTTGTGGAGAAGTATAAAGCAGGGTTAGGTTATAAATAAATCTCCCAAGCTTTGAACATCTCACGGAGCTCTGTTCAATCCATCATCGGAAAATGGAAAGAGTATGGCACAACTGCAAACCTACCAAGACATGGCCATCCACCTAAACTGACCGGCCGGGCAAGGAGAGCATTCATCAGAGAAGAGCCAAGAGGTCCATGGTAACTCTGGAGGAGCTGCAGAGATCCACAGCTCAGGTGGGAGAATCTGTCCACAGGACAACTATTAGTCGTGTTCTCCACAAATCTGCCCTTTATGGAAGAGTGACAAGAAGAAAGACATTGGTGAAAGAAAGTCATAAGAAGTCCTGTTTGTAGTTTGTGAGAAGCCATGTGGAGGACACAGCAAACATGTGGAAGAAGGTGATCTGGTCAGAGGAGACCAAAATTCAACTTTATGGTCTAAAAGTAAAACGCTATGTGTGGGGAAAACTAACACTGCACATCACCCTGAACACACCATCCCCACCGTGAAACATGGTGGTGGCAGCATCATGTGGTGGGGATGGTTTTCTTCAGCAGGGACAGGGAAGCTGGTCAGAGTTGATGGGAAGATGGATGGAGACAAATACAGCACAATCTTAGAAGAAAACCTGTTAGAGTCTACAAAAGACTTGAGACTGGGGCGGAGGTTCACCTTCCAGCAGGACAACGACCCGAAACATCCAGCCAGAGCTACAATGGAATGGTTTAGATCAAAGCATATTCATGTGTTAGAATGGCCCAGTCACAGTCCAGACCTAAATCACATTGAGAATCTGTGGCAAGACTTGAAAATTGCTGTTCACAGACGCTCTCCATCCAATCTGACAGAGCTTGAGATATTTTACAAAGAAGAATGGGCAGAAATGTCCTCTCTAGATGTGCAAAGCTGGTAGAGACATCCCCAAAAAGACTTGTAGAGAAAGGGGGTTCTACAAAGTATTGACTCCGGGGGGCGCCATACAATTGCCCCTCCCCCACACTTTTCACATATTTATTTGTATCATTTATCATTTTCCTTCCACTTCACAATTATGTGACACTTTGTGTTGGTCTATCACATAAAATCCCAATAAAATACATTTACGTTTTTAGTTGTAACAAAATGTGGGAAATGTCAAGGGGTATGAATACTTTAAGAAGAAAACCTTAAGAAATAAATTGGTGAGTTCGGTTCCGCCACACGGTGATGTTTTTTGGTCACACGATTCAGTAATGTGGATGGAGACATTTTTAGATGCAAAAAAAAAAGATTTCCAAATAACGAGATTTTGCAGCAATAACCGCGAAGTCGCCGGCCTCAGCAGAAGACGGAGAAGAGAAGCTCAATGTATCGGTAAGCCGGTTACTCGGTGGAAATCCTCCTTGTAAAATGATCTCTGCTGACACACAGACTGCGCCGAGCGCCGTCTCTTCTCATGTAGGAGGCCGGGAAGATGTTTCCTGAGGTTGGCTGACACCTCAAACGTTTCTGCTCAGAAATGGAATTCTTATTATAGAAAAGGCGGTGCAGCTGGCCCGAGCCGGGAGGGAGATGTGAGGGAGCGGATCAGGACAGAGTCTGTTTGTGAGGCTGTCAGATCCATCTCTCTGTCTGGTGCTGGATCCGGCAGATGGAGGACAGCAGAATGAAAGCCAAGAAACTCACAACCTGAGATGTCTACTGACACCAATATGCAAACACAGCCCACCACGCGGCTCCTATGGGGCCCGGGGGTAGGAGGGGGCCCCATGTGGGAGGCTGGGGAAGGAAAAACTAAAACTGTGAGGTTTCCGGTATGAAGGAGGTCAGATCTCAGGACCTTCTCTGATCACAGATCCCCGTCTGTGCAGGAAGAAGGACTTGCTCAGAGGTCTTTGCATGAAAGGGAAAACTTTCATGACGTTGTGTTAGGAATTGCTTTAACATTTTTTTTTTTCTTTTCAATATGTTTATTAAGGTTTTGTAGTACAATTATGACAGGAACAATATCATTGAAGCATCCTCCTGCAGGCCAACGTAGGTGGTGAAGAGCTATAGACCTGTAAAGATCGGATCTCTAACAGAAAGTCTTAGGTATCGAGTTATGTATAGATCTCCATACTTCATTCGATAACCGCTACAAGGTATCGGTCAGTTGTCTATCGTTTCAATCGCAGTATTTTGGAAAGGGGATCAGACCAGAACGATAACGGAAGTAACACGTTGGTCACAAAACATGGTGGTCCCATGGGGGGGGGGGGGGGGGGGGGGGGCAGTGACCCCCTATAATCGGTCAGCTCATAGCGTGTATTTGGTTTAGAGAATATAATTGGCTCCTCTAGATTTAGGAGAGTCAATTGACCAGGTGAAGATGTGTTCATCTAGACCCTCATAACCACTGCCTATGTTGATGGGCTTATTGATCATTTCCACCGTGGGTAGCGGTCTCGATGGAACCAACTCGGCCAAGGTGCCCCCGTGCCCGGGCCCCCCCGAGATAATCACCCCACCCCTATGGGTGCTCACTGTGGAGTGAGAGAGCTGGTGGGGCTCAGCCCGATGGCGCACCCTGCCCGTCTCCCGGGTTGCAGCCCCCCCGGAGTTGGGAGAAGGGGGTCCATCCACTGAGGGGCAGGTCAATCATAGTGGTGAGCTTAGTTATCCATCCCCCGCTCTGGGTAGTCTGGCATGGGTGGTATATTGTTCCACGAAGAGCGTAGTGTAATGCCTGCGACATATCGAAACCAATCAGATGGTCGGCACCATAAGAAAGAGTGAAGGCGTTAACAATATTTCAAAAGTATTTTTACAGCCAAAACAGGTTTTTCTTTGAGTTTTGGATAAAGTCGGGCAGTGTTTCTCAACCAGGGTACCACCAGCATCTGGTGCCGTCTTTAGTTCCCTTGGGACACAGTTTGCCCCGGATCAGTGTCATGAGTTGTCATGGTGAGGGCAGACCACCTACCAGCACCGTAGCAACCAATGACGCTTTAGGCCCTGGACACCTGGCTTCATTCATTGCTATGGTGATGGCGGGCAGCTTGTCCACTCCCTGGCAACACATGGCTCTGATCCAGGGTAGATGGCATGCAATGGTCACCCCCATTATTTAGGAGACGATGGAAATCCACCTCCTTCTGACCACCTCCCGTCCTCTGATAAGCTGCTGGAGCCAAAAAGTAGGGCTGTGATGTGAAGTGGGAACTGTGTGATTGGGAGGCTGTGATTGGTGGATTCTGATACAATGGGGGACTCCTTTATAGGGGGACTCTGATGTGATGGGGTGACTCTGATGTGAAGAGGGGCTCCTATGTATAGGGTGGACCTCTAATATGATGGGGGAACTCTTATGTATAGGGGTTACCCTGATGTGATGGGGGCTTGCATGTATGGGGGGGTCTCTTGTATAGTGGTGACTCTGATGTAAGGGGGACCTCTTATGTGATGGAGGAACTTTGATTTACAGGGGTTACCCTGATGTAATGGGGGCTCCCATGTATGGTGGGCCTGTGATATATAGGGGGGACCTCTGATGTGATGGGGGGGCTTCCATGTATGATGGGCCTGTGATATATAGGGTGGACCTCTGATGTGATGGGGGCTCCGACATATGTTGGGTCTGTGATATACAGGGGGGACCTCTGATGTAATGGGGGGTTCCCACATATGTTGGGCCTGTGATATATAGGGGGGACCTCTGATGTGATGGGGGGTTCCCACATATGTTGGGCCTGTGATATATAGGGGGGACCTCTGATGTGATGGGGGGGCTCCCATGTATGATGGGCCTGTGATATATAGGGGGGACCTCTGATGTGATGGGGGCTCCCATGTATGATCGGCCTGTGATATATAGGGGGGACCTCTGATGTGATGGGGGCTCCCATGTATGGTGGGCCTGTGATATATAGGGGGGGGACCTCTGATGTGATGGGGGGGCTCCCATGTATGGTGGGCCTGTGATATATAGGGGGACCTCTGATGTGATGGGGGGCTCCTATGTTTGGTGGGCCTATGATATATAGGGGGACCTCTGATGTGATGGGGGGGCTGCCATGTATGATGGGTCTGTGATATATAGGGGGGGGACCTCTGATGTGATGGGGGGGCTCCCATGTATGGTGGGCCTGTGATATATAGGGGGGACTTCTGATGTGATGGGGGGCTCCCATGTATGATGGGCCTGTGATATATAGGGGGGACCTCTGATGTGATGGGGGGGCTGCCATGTATGATGGGTCTGTGATATATAGGGGGGGGACCTCTGATGTGATGGGGGGGCTGCCATGTATGGTGGGCCTGTGATATATAGGGGGGGGACCTCTGATGTGATGGGGGGGCTCCCATGTATGGTGGGCCTGTGATATATAGGGGGACCTCTGATGTGATGGGGGGGCTGCCATGTATGATGGGTCTGTGATATATAGGGGGGGGACCTCTGATGTGATGGGGGGGCTGCCATGTATGGTGGGCCTGTGATATATAGGGGGGACTTCTGATGTGATGGGGGGCTCCCATGTATGATGGGCCTGTGATATATAGGGGGGACCTCTGATGTGATGGGGGGGCTCCCATGTATGGTGGGCCTGTGATATATAGGGGGACTTCTGATGTGATGGGGGCTCCCATGTATGGTGGGCCTGTGATATATAGGGGGACCTCTGATGTGATGGGGGCTCCCATGTATGGTGGGCCTGTGATATATAGGGGGACCTCTGATGTGATGGGGGGGCTGCCATGTATGATGGGTCTGTGATATATAGGGGGGGGACCTCTGATGTGATGGGGGGGCTGCCATGTATGGTGGGCCTGTGATATATAGGGGGGACTTCTGATGTGATGGGGGCTCCCATGTATGGTGGGCCTGTGATATATAGGGGGGACCTCTGATGTGATGGGGGCTCCCATGTATGGTGGGTCTGTGATATATAGGGGGGGACATCTGATGTGATGGGGGGGCTCCCATGTATGGTGGGACTGTGATATATAGGGGGGACCTCTGATGTGATGGGGGGCTCCCATGTATGGTGGGTCTGTGTTTCATAGGGGGGGACCTCTGATGTGATGGGGGGCTCCCATGTATAGTGGGACTGTGATATATAGGGGGGGCCTCTGATGTGATGGGGGGCTCCCATGTATGGTGGGACTGTGATATATAGGGGGGACCTCTGATGTGATGGGGGGCTCCCATGTACGGTGGGACTGTGATATATAGGGGGGACCTCTGATGTGATGGGGGGCTCCCATGTATGGTGGGTCTGTGATATATAGGGGGGGACATCTGATGTGATGGGGGGGCTCCCATGTATGGTGGGACTGTGATATATAGGGGGGACCTCTGATGTGATGGGGGGCTCCCATGTATGGTGGGTCTGTGTTTCATAGGGGGGGACCTCTGATGTGATGGGGGGCTCCCATGTATAGTGGGACTGTGATATATAGGGGGGGCCTCTGATGTGATGGGGGGCTCCCATGTATGGTGGGACTGTGATATATAGGGGGGACCTCTGATGTGATGGGGGGCTCCCATGTACGGTGGGACTGTGATATATAGGGGGGACCTCTGATGTGATGGGGGGCTCCCATGTATGATGGGTCTGTGATATATAGGGGGGACCTCTGATGTGATGGGGGGCTCCCATGTATGATGGGTCTGTGATATATAGGGGGGACCTCTGATGTGATGGGGGGGCTCCCATGTTTGGTGGGCCTATGATATATAGGGGGGACCTCTGATGTAGTGGGGGCTCCCATGTTTGGTGGGCCTGTGATATATAGGGGGGGACTTCTGATGTGATGGGGGGGCTCCCATGTATGGTCGGACTGTGATATATAGGGGGGACCTCTGATGTGATGGGGGGCTCCCATGTATGGTGGGTCTGTGTTTCATAGGGGGGGACCTCTGATGTGATGGGGGGCTCCCATGTATAGTGGGACTGTGATATATAGGGGGGGCCTCTGATGTGATGGGGGGCTCCCATGTATGGTGGGACTGTGATATATAGGGGGGACCTCTGATGTGATAGGGGGCTCCCATGTATGGTGGGACTGTGATATATAGGGGGGACCTCTGATGTGATGGGGGGCTCCCATGTATGATGGGTCTGTGATATATAGGGGGGACCTCTGATGTGATGGGGGGCTCCCATGTACGGTGGGACTGTGATATATAGGGGGGACCTCTGATGTAATGGGGGCTCCCATGTTTGGTGGGCCTATGATATATAGGGGGGACCTCTGATGTGATGGGGGGCTCCCATGTACGGTGGGACTGTGATATATAGGGGGGACCTCTGATGTAATGGGGGCTCCCATGTTTGGTGGGCCTATGATATATAGGGGGGACCTCTGATGTGATGGGGGGCTCCCATGTATGGTGGGCCTGTGATATATAGGGGGGCCTCTGATGTGATGGGGTGCTCCCATGTATGGTGGGACTGTGATATATAGGGGGGACCTCTGATGTGATGGGGGGGCTCCCATGTATGATGGGCCTGTGATATATAGGGGGGACCTCTGATGTGATAGGGGGGGTCCCATGTTTGGTGGGCCTATGATATATAGGGGGGACCTCTGATGTAATGGGGGCTCCCATGTATGATAGGCTTGTGATATATAGGGGGACCTCTGATGTGATGGGGGCTCCCATGTTTGGTGGGCCTGTGATATATAGGGGGGACCTCTGATGTGATGGGGGGCTCCTGTGTATGGTGGGGCTGTGATATATAGGGGGACCTCTGATGTGATGGGGGGCTCCCATGTATGGTGGGCCTGTGATATATAGGGGGGACCTCTGATGTGATGGGGGGGCTCCCATGTATGGTGGGACTGTGATATATAGGGGGGACCTCTGATGTGATGGGGGGGCTCCCATGTATGGTGGGACTGTGATATATAGGGGGGACCTCTGATGTGATGGGGGGCTCCCATGTATGGTGGGACTGTGATATATAGGGGGGACCTCTGATGTAATGGGGGCTCCCATGTATGATGGGCTTGTGATATATAGGGGGACCTCTGATGTAATGGGGGGCTCCCATGTATGGTGGGTCTGTGTTTCATAGGGTGGACCTCTGATGTGATGGGGGGCTCCCATGTATAGTGGGACTGTGATATATAGGGGGGGCCTCTGATGTGATGGGGGCTCCCATGTATAGTGGGACTGTGATATATAGGGGGGGCCTCTGATGTGATGGGGGGCTCCCATGTATGGTGGGACTGTGATATATAGGGGGGACCTCTGATGTGATGGGGGGCTCCCATGTATGATGGGCCTGTGATATATAGGGGGGACCTCTGATGTGATGGGGGCTCCCATGTATGATGGGCCTGTGATATATAGGGGGGACCTCTGATGTAATGGGGGCTCCCATGTATGATAGGCTTGTGATATATAGGGGGACCTCTGATGTGATGGGGGCTCCCATGTTTGGTGGGCCTGTGATATATAGGGGGGACCTCTGATGTGATGGGGGCTCCCACATATGGTGGGACTGTGATATATAGGGGGGACCTCTGATGTGGTGGGGGCTCCCATGTATGGTGGGACTGTGATATATAGGGGGGACCTCTGATGTGATGGGGGGCTCCCATGTTTGTTGGGCCTATGATATATAGGGGGGACCTCTGATGTAATGGGGGCTCCCATGTTTGGTGGGCCTATGATATATAGGGGGGACCTCTGATGTGATGGGGGCTCCCATGTATGGTGGGCCTGTGATATATAGGGGGGGACCTCTGATGTGATGGGGGGCTCCCATGTATGGTGGGTCTGTGTTTCATAGGGGGGGACCTCTGATGTGATGGGGGGCTCCCATGTATAGTGGGACTGTGATATATAGGGGGGGCCTCTGATGTGATGGGGGGCTCCCATGTATGATGGGCCTGTGATATATAGGGGGGACCTCTGATGTGATGGGGGGCTCCCATGTATGATGGGCCTGTGATATATGGGGGGACCTCTGATGTGATGGGGGGGCTCCCATGTTTGGTGGGCCTATGATATATAGGGGGGACCTCTGATGTAATGGGGGCTCCCATGTATGATAGGCTTGTGATATATAGGGGGACCTCTGATGTGATGGGGGCTCCCATGTTTGGTGGGCCTGTGATATATAGGGGGGACCTCTGATGTGATGGGGGCTCCCATGTATGGTGGGCCTGTGATATATAGGGGGGACCTCTGATGTGATGGGGGGGCTCCCATGTATGGTGGGACTGTGATATATAGGGGGGACCTCTGATGTAATGGGGGCTCCCATGTATGATGGGCTTGTGATATATAGGGGGGACCTCTGATGTAATGGGGGCTCCCATGTATGATGGGCTTGTGATATATAGGGGGACCTCTGATGTGATGGGGGGCTCCCATGTATGGTGGGTCTGTGTTTCATAGGGGGGACCTCTGATGTGATGGGGGGCTCCCATGTATAGTGGGACTGTGATATATAGGGGGGCCTCTGATGTGATGGGGTGCTCCCATGTATGGTGGGCCTGTGATATATAGGGGGGACCTCTGATGTGATGGGGGGCTCCCATGTATGGTGGGCCTGTGATATATAGGGGGGACCTCTGATGTGATAGGGGGCTCCCATGTATGGTGGGACTGTGATATATAGGGGGGACCTCTGATGTGATGGGGGGCTCCCATGTATGATGGGCCTGTGATATATATGGGGGACCTCTGATGTGATGGGGGGGCTCCCATGTTTGGTGGGCCTATGATATATAGGGGGGGCCTCTGATGTAATGGGGGCTCCCATGTATGATAGGCTTGTGATATATAGGGGGACCTCTGATGTGATGGGGGCTCCCATGTTTGGTGGGCCTGTGATATATAGGGGGGACCTCTGATGTGATGGGGGCTCCCATGTATGGTGGGACTGTGATATATAGGGGGGACCTCTGATGTGATGGAGGGGCTCCCATGTATGATGGGCTTGTGATATATAGGGGGACCTCTGATGTAATGGGGGGCTCCCATGTATGGTGGGTCTGTGTTTCATAGGGGGGACCTCTGATGTGATGGGGGGCTCCCATGTATAGTGGGACTGTGATATATAGGGGGGGCCTCTGATGTGATGGGGGGCTCCCATGTATGATGGGCCTGTGATATATAGGGGGGACCTCTGATGTGATGGGGGGACTCCCATGTTTGGTGGGCCTATGATATATAGGGGGGACCTCTGATGTAATGGGGGCTCCCACGTATGATAGGCTTGTGATATATAGGGGGACCTCTGATGTGATGGGGGGCTCCCATGTATGGTGGGCCTGTGATATATAGGGGGGACCTCTGATGTGATGGGGGCTCCCATGTATGGTGGGCCTGTGATATATAGGGGGGACCTCTGATGTGATGGGTGCTCCCATGTATGGTGGGCCTGTGATATATAGGGGGGACCTCTGATGTAATGGGGGCTCCCATGTATGATGGGCCTGTGATATATATATATTTTATCTTAATGCATAGAATGCACCTTCTGCTACTACAACCATTCAATATTTTTTGTTGTTTGTAACTTGTTTTAGTGTGAAATAAAAAGAAATTGTGCAAAATTGAAAATGCTTTGTAGCTGAATCATATTTTTTTTAAAAGCTATATTCATTGAGTTTTATAGAAAAACACAACAATACAGAGTAAAAAAAAAACAAATCTAGAAAAAAAAATATAACAATAATAATTCTATTAAGGCCTCGTGCACACTGGACGTTTTTGGACATTTTTTCAGCGGCTATTTTTGGCTTCAGATGTTTTTTTTCTGTAGTCAATAAACTCTCCATCATGTTCTCCTAGGTGTCCATGTACACACATAGGCTGTTATCAACTGTTTTTGGCTGTAAAAACGCTCTAACGTCAAAAAAACGCCTAAAAACGCAGATAAATGACGATAAACGCTCAAAAACGCGTCTCACCAGCGTTTAATATTTTTGATCCATTAAAAAAAATGTAAAAAAATCCTAAAAAACGCTAACACTGGAAAACACTAAAAAAACACTAATGCCCGTACACACGGTCGGACTTTGTTCGGACATTCCGACAACAAAATCCATGGATTTTTTCCGACGCATGTTGGCTCAAACTTGTCTTGCATACACACGGTCACACAAAGTTGTCGGAAAATTCGATCGTTCTAAACGCGGTGACGTAAAACACGTACGTCGGGACTATAAACGGGGCAGTGGCCAATAGCTTTCATCTCTTTATTTATTCTGAGCATGCGTGGCACTTTGTCCGTCGGATTTGTGTACACACGATCGGAATTTCCGACAACGGATTTTGTTGTCGGAAAATTTTATCTCCTGCTCTCCAACTTTGTGTGTCGGAAAATCCGATGGAAAATGTCCGATGGAGCCCACACACGGTCGGAATTTCCGACAACACGCTCCGATCGGACATTTTCCATCGGAAAATCCGACCGTGTGTACGGGGCATAACACTGGAAAATGCTAAAAAACGCTATTGCAAAAAACGTAGAAAAACTCACTACAAAGCTACTGGCGTTGTTTGTTATAACGTCCAGTGTGCAGGGGCTCGGGCAGCAGGACAAGGATAGGGTGTGTAGTGAACATCCAAAGTCACCTTAGAAAGAGAACAACAAAGCAACAAAAAAGAAAATAAATAAAATGAAATACGTTACATAATCATTAAATTACTAAAACAAATCAATGAAGTCAGACAGAGTAATGCTAGTTTAAAAAGATGAGTTTTGAGACGTGATTTGATGATGGATGGACGGACGGACGGATGGATGAACGGACGGATGGATGGATGAACGGACGGATGGACGGACGGATGGAAGGATGAACGGACGGATGGACGAACGGATGGATGGACGGATGGATGAACGGACGGATGGACGAATGGATGGATGAACGGACGGATGGATGGATGAACGGACGGATGGACGGACGGATGGACGGACGGATGGAAGGATGGATGGACGGACGGACGGATGGATGGAGGGATGGATGGAGGGATGGATGGATGGACGGATGGATGGAGGGATGGATGGACGGATGGATGGACGGATGGACGGACGGACGGACGGACGGACGGATGGACGGACGGACGGACGGATGGACGGACGGACGGACGGACGGATGGACGGACGGACAGACGGATGGACGGATGGACGGACAGACGGATGGACGGATGGATGGACGGATAAATGGATACAAAGCTAATTCAGAGGAAAACCCTGAGCTGTTTCCCAAGGCTTCACACGAATCATCATTTTAGTGTCATTTTAAATAGGACACATATAGAGATATAGAATAAAATACAGTAACGGGTCAAACCAGAACAAAAAAAAAACACTTTTTTTTATGTCTTTTGTGTTTAAAGATTCTATAGAAAATAAAGAGACTATATAAATATTAATAAAACAATTTTTGTATTATTTTTTTTTAATCAGTTTTGTATTACTTTGTTATCTGAGGTAATAATAAATGTCCCCGTGGTAGGAAGGTAGAATTTGTTCTGGTTCATAGCGGGGAGAGCAGAATTGGTAAAATCGTTCCTCGCTTTGAACTCGCCTTTTCCCATTTTTTCCCTTTTCGTTGCCTTTTATCTGACTTTTCCTTTTAGGTCTGCTTGACTTTTAAAATAAATCCCAATATTTAATATCTAACAGATAACAGCACGGCTCAAAAAAAAAAAGAAGGCAATTACCATGTGTGAGAATAGAGCGACTCCTGTGTACAATGACACTCGCAGAGAGTCTACAATTGTCACCAATAAATACAATGTAACAATGAATAGTCACATTGTTGTATTTACTGTTCTTTTCTCATGTCGGAGTGACCTCTGATCTCCAGATGACATCGGAGCCCTGAGCTGAGATGGTTAAATTCTTCTGACTTTGAACTTATCGTCTTCCATATAACATTCGCTCCTCTTATGTCGCCTTTTATCTGACTTTTCCTGCTAAAGGTCTTCTTGACATTTGGAAATAATCCGGTTCTTCTCTAGAAGAGCGCGGCTCCCAGACAAAGACTTCTGACCGAGAACGGGGTTCTGTTTTGGCTCTTCAATGCTGAGGTGTAACTAGAAGTTTCGGGGTCCCGGTGCAAGGAATCAGGCCCCCCCCCGACCAGGGCCCTTCCCACTCCCATCGTGGGACCCTTTATAACGGTCCCACAGCAGGCCGCCTTCCTGCCGTCATGGTGGTGGAACACCAGGGCCCAGTCGCCAGTGAGACCTTTGTGACCCCGGTAGTTCTGCCACTGGTGCCAGTATTTTATATTTTTGTTTTTTAAATTATGTATTAATTTTTACCATTTTGTTTTATTTATTTTTTTTACAATTTTATTTTCTTCTTAATTTTTTTAAATATATTTTTTAGGCCCCCCGTTGGGGGGGGGGGCTTTGGTGAAATATCAGGGGTCCTAACAGACCCCTGATGTCTCACTTCTGAGACAGAGAAAGGGACTAAGGACAGATTCATCATGCCTCAGTTGTACAGAATAAATGAACAGGAATAGCTCTGTACAGAGACTTCCTGTTCATTCATAAATGGAAGCATAGGAAACAGTTTACTATGCCTCAGCTATGAATGAATAAAAAATAAAAATAAAAGAGTCAGTGATCAGTACCAGGGAAGCACACAGGGGTCAAGGGCAGCAAGACAGCACTGCGGGGGGGGGGGGGAGGGGCAGGGAAGCACATGGGGGCCCGGGCAGCAGGTCAGGGATAGAGAGGTGACAGGAGGTGGGAGGGGGAAGCCTGGCAGCACTGTGGGGGGGGGGGCAGGGAAGCCACACAGGGGCCCGGGCAGCAGGATAAGGAGGCAGCGGAAGGTGGGAGGGGGAACCCTGGCAGCAATACGGGGAGCAGTTAAGCACACGGGGGCCCGGGCAGCAGGTCAGGGATAGGGAGGCAGCAAAAAGTGGTAGGGGGAAGCCTGGCAGCACTGTGGGGGGGCAGGGAGGCACACAGGGGCCCGGACAGCGGGATAGGGAGGCAGCGGAAGGTGGTAGGGGGAAGCCCGGCAGCACTGCGGGGGGGGGGGGGCAGGGAAGCACAGAGGGGCCCGGGCAGCAGGATAGGGATAGGGAGGTGACGGAAGGTGGTAGGGGGAAGCCTGGCAGCAGTGCGGGGGGGGGGCAGGGAAGCACACAGGGGCCCGGACAGCAGGATAGGGAGGCAGCGGAAGGTGGTAGGGGGAAGCCTGGCAGCACTGCGGGGGGGGGGGCAGGGAGGCACACAGTGGCCCGGGCACCAGGACAGGGATAGGGAGGTGATGTAAGGTGGTAGGGGGAAGCCTGGCAGCACTGCGGGGGGGGGGGGGGGCAGGGAAGCACAGAGGGGGTTGGGCACCAGGACAGGGATATAGGGAGGCAGCGGTAGGTGGTAGAGGGAAGCCTGGCAGCACTGTGGGGGCAGTTAAGAACACGAGGGCCCGGGCAGCAGGTCAGGGATAGGGAGGCAGCGGAAAGTGGTAGGGGGAAGCCTGGCAGCACTGCGGGGGGGGGGGGCAGGGAGGCACACAGCAGCCCGGGCACCAGGACAGGGATAGGGAGGCAGTGGAAGGTGGTAGGGGGAAGCCTGGCAGCACTGCGGGGGGGCAGGGAAGCACAGAGGGGCCCGGGCAGCAGGATAGGGATATAGGGAGGCAGCAGGAGCGGCATGTGGAGGAATCAATGCCCAATTTTCCTCCTTCAGCCGCTGAGTGTCTGCAGGACGGAGAGGAGGAGAAGCCGGAATTCAGCAGCTACGTGGAGGGATTGCTTCCTCTATATGTCGCCCTCCTATCCAGGCATACATGGGGGCCGCACAGGCCCCCGGAGTATGGGGCCAGGTCACAAAGGTGACCCCATATGTATGCCCCTGCTTCAATGCATTGGTGGCCCTCTGGCCTCAGGGACACGGCAGCTGTGGTCACTCCACTACAACTACCATCCCCTCCTCCTCGGTGTATCTAACACCCAAACAGTCCTTTGTTAGTTTTGGATGGAGTGGTGAGGGGTTAGAGGCTCTGTCTGTGCTGTCTCACTTTATCCGTTTGATCAGTAATTCTGTCCATCCAGTCCTGAGATGTCCACAGCTCCGCCACACAGCACAGCCAGGTGGATGACCTGACTTTTTCCTGGTGCATTTAGGCAGGCCAACCAGGTCACCTCCCCTCCCCCGGCCTGCTTACTGGCCAGTGATGGAGAAGCACAAGACCGATGGGTTTTTCTCTTTGCTCTATCCTCCTAACACCATGGTAACACATGTGCAGCTCAAAGTGCTGAGCCCCCTCTCCCAGTCTGAGTGCTGCTGTATAGAGAATGACGAGAAGCCGATACCAAGTGAAGATCAGGTTCTTACATAAGTTGTATATGAAACATCTTATTCTGTACATGCATCACGTCTCACTCCATGCAGCCAATTTTCTAATATTGATAATGAAGTTCCAGTTGATCGATGAGTTTATTTTATGATTACAGTTCCTATTGTTGTCCATTTTATTATTGGTGGTCTGATGATACTGGTGACGGGGAGTTCACTGAGAATGACTTTGTTACATCGGTTTCTATAATTAGATAATAATCACCATGGATCAGACAATTTTGTACATTATAGGATTGTATTGATCAGATATTCGATCAATGAGTTCCCTTTAGTGTTTTATAACTGGCTTTGTGATCAGCATTGCAGAAGTCTAGATCATGTATTTTTCAGTGACCCCAGATCTGTGGTATGTCCGATGTAAAGGACAACTCTATGAGTGCAGCCTGCCTGCTCCGGATTGAAAGCCAAACGATGAGCTAAATTTTGTATGTTTTTAAAAAAAAATATCCTCAGGTTGCAATACTCAGGTTGCATCCAAAGCTGTCCTCCCCAGTACCTCCTCTCCACCACAAGATGTCCTCAGTCTTCTGGGTTCCACAGTACCTCCTCTCCACCACAAGATGTCCTCAGTCTCCTGAGTTTAATGAGGCTCAGCATCATCCAGCATAAAAGAATGAAAACATACAGTGAGTACAGGGAGTTATGACCCCGCCTCCTCAGGAGACATCACTGTTCTCCACAGTACCTCTTTATCACCACAAGATGTCCTCAGTCTCCTGGGTTCCACATTACCTTGCCTTCACCACAAGATGTCCTCAGCCTCCTGGGTTCCACAGTACCTCTTCTTCACCACAAGATGTCCTCAGTCTCCTGGGTTCCACAGTACCTCTTCTTCACCACAAGATGTCCTCAGTCTCCTGGGTTCCACAGTACCGCTTCTTCACCACAAGATGTCCTCAGCCTCCTGGGTTCCACAGTACCTCTTCTTCACCACAAGATGTCCTCAGTCTCCTGGGTTCCACAGTACCTCTTCTTCACCACAAGATGTCCTCAGTCTCCTGGTTTCCACAGTACCTCTTCTTCACCACAAGATGTCCTCAGTCTCCTGGTTTCCACAGTACCTCTTCTTCACCACAAGATGTCCTCAGTCAGAAGAATGAAAAGATACAGTGAATGCAGGAAGTTATGGCCCCGCCCCGTCAGGAGACAACACTGTCCTCCACAGTACCTCTTCTTCACCACGAGATGTCCTCAGCCTCCTGGGTTCCACAGCACCTCTTCTTCACCAAAAGAGGTCCTCACTCTCTAGAGTTTAATGAGGCTCCACATTACCCAACCCAGAAGAATGAAAACATACCGTGAGTGCAGGAAGTCATAGCCCTGCCCCCTCAGGAGACATCACTGGCCTCCACAGTACCTCTTCTTCACCACAAGATGTCATCAGTGTCCTGGGTTCTACAGTACCTCTTCTTTACTGCAAGATGTCCTAACTTTCCTGGGTTCCACAGTATCTCTTATTCACCATAAGATGTCCTCAGTCTCCTGGGTTCCACAGTACCCTTTCTTTACCACATGATGTCCTCGGTCTCCTGGGTTGTACAGTACCTTTTCTTCACCACAAGATGTCCAAAGTGCCCCGGGTTTCACAATACCTCTTCCCCACCACAAAATGTCCTCAGTCTCCCGAGTTTAATGAGGCTCAGCATCACCCAACCCAGAAGAATGAAGACATACAGTGAGTGTAGGAAGTCATGGCCCTGCCCCTCAGAAGACATCACTGTCCTCCACAGTACCTCTTCTTGACCACAAGATGTCCTCAGTCTTCTGGGTAAAATGAGTACAGGGAGTCAGAAGATGTCACCACAGTGCCTCTTATTTTCAGTGCATTGGTGCAGACAGTGGTGCTGATGTATCAGTAAAGACCACCTAGTGAAGGAGAGGAAGAGGACCTGTCATGTGACCGGCCTGAAGACTTCCTGGTTGGTAAGTATTAAAGCTGAACTCCAGGCAGATATAAAAGAAACAGATCATTGCAGCTTTGTAAAAGTTAAAATCAAATATTTTTTTTTAAACAAGTAGTGTACGTACCCGAATGTGACCTGCTATAGGCCTCTTGCAGTCCCTGCACAGCAGGGCTAGATAATGATCAGAGGAAGCAGCCAATAAGTTCATGTGCTGACAAGGAACATGCTGATAGGAGGATCAGAGTGAGATGAGCTCACCACTGTGCAACTTCTTCTCTCGCCGTCCAATCACAGACTGGGGGCAGGTCCAGACAACCTGGGTTTAGAGAAAGTGGGCTAAATGACGCTGGACAGTAGAGGACATCTAGTGGCAAAAAAAAAATACTGAAGGGACAGCTCTGGATTGAAGGATATTTCAGCAAAAGGTGCTCTTGTATTTTATCTGTTAATGGCCTATTCATTTTATTTTATTTATTTTATTTTTGCCCAGAATCCTACTTAAAAAATATTGAAGAAAACTTACTGCCAGTGGGGTCCACAGGAGGGGGAGGACAGTTGATTGGATGGGGAAATGAAGTGCAGGAAACCTCCCAGATTGGGACACAAAGAGCGGTGAGAACTTCACAGATGTCCATTCAACACTGAAACAAAATTTCCCCTAAAGTTACACTTTCTGTTGCGCCTCAGTCCCCTCCACACCCTCTTGTTGGTGATCTGGTGATCCTGGAACACATCTGATGGAACACCTCTGTAGGCTCTGTGCCTCTCACAGGTAGTAGGGCAAAACCACACCTAGAGTGATAGAGCTCCTTCTATCCTCCATAAGAGCAGCGGTCACAGCTTTACCGGCTCATTAATATTATTATTATAAGAAATGTATAAAGTGCCAACAGTTTGCGCAGTGCTTTACAATATAAAGGAGACAGTACAGTTACAATACAATAAAAAAAGAGGGTATTTAGGAGGGCCCTGAGAGCTTACAATCTAATAGGGAGGGACAAATGATACAAAAAGTAATATCTATGAGGGATGAGTTGATACCTGAAGAGAAAGGTTTTCAGAGGTCACCTAAAGGTGGACAGAGAAGGAGCTAGCCGGATTGGGGTAGAGAGTTCCGGAGGATGGCAGAGGCTCTAGAGAAATCCTGGAGGTGAGCATAGAAGGAGGTGATGAGTGAGCTAGAGAACAGGAGGACTTGGTAGAGCTGAGAGGATGGTTTGGGTGATATTATGAGGTGAGGTTGGTGACAGGACAGAGTTCTGGATGACTTTGTATGTTATTGTTAGTATTTAGAATTTTATGTTAGGTGAGCAGACGCCAGTGGAGGGATTGACGGAGAGGAGTGGAGGACACTGAGTGGAAGCCAGTGGGAGGATTGGGGGAGAGGGGTGGAGGACACTGAATGGAGACCAGTGGAGGGCTACCACTAACCAGTCTGATGTTTGCGTTTTGATACTGAACCTTAATTGTGTGCAGGATATCTATATTTGTGCTCTCAGTTGCAGTGCAGAATCCATTTGCATAACCTGGTGTGTCAGTGGGGCTGAGGTTCTCAGATTCAAGGCAGAAGAACAGAGAACCCAATCTACCTAGCAGCTCCTGCGGGGTTAGCACTACATGTGGGGGCTCGTCCGGGATGTCTCTATTCTGTGTGTAGACAACCAAGACAACAAGCCAGAGACAGTCAACATCCACCCCGCTATGGCTACTGAGTGGTGCCAAGAACAAAATGGTTGACTGGAGTCAAGCAAGGTGGCCAACATGTCTGGCTGTCAGGAGACTAGCTGGAGGAGAGTTGCCCACAGGCCTGGCAGAGTGGCCAATTTCCAATATGGCCACACCCGTATTGCGAATGCATGTTAGCCATGGCGAAGACGTGTGCATGCTGGCACACGCAATGCTTGTCAGATCCTGGCGCCCTCAGGCCTTTAAAAGAGTGACTGCAGCACATGGACATTGGTGACTGGTCTTCAGCATTCTGCTTCCTGTTCCTGTGTGTGCTTATGCTTCTGATCTCCTGTTCACTACCCGGCCTGCCCTTGGATACCTCTTGTCGCTCTCCCAGCTCTGACCTCGGATTGCCCACCGATCTGCTCTTGTCTCCTGTCCTGTGTATGAGTTTGGCATGCCTGACCACGTCTTTGTTCTTCTGTCTGCTGACCACTGGCTTACCGACCTTGGCATCCGTTCCTGACTATGCTTTCTGCTTCACCCCGTCTGTTGTGATCCGCCCTGGTGCCTACCCGCAGTACCCAGCCTGCTGTAACTACCTGCTGTACTTACCTGTGGCTCCAGCCTGCAATCCATACTTGCTGAATCCATCTTGCTGCAATCTCCACTGCAACCTGTTTCCTGCTGTGTGCAGTCTGCACAATCATCAGCTCCACTGGGTCCTACTGCTCACCTCATCTGGTATCCACCTACAGAGAGATCTTTACACCTACATCTCCCATCTGTGGCACAGCCGGCAAACCCTGCTTCTCTGGGCTTCGTGTTCCCTGTTTCCACCTTCAGGGACACCAAGCACTCAGCCGCAAGGAGAGCCCTCTCAGCATTTCGGCTTCAGGACCAAGTACATGACACTGGCGAAAACTGGATTGAAGAGCAGATCCGACAAGCAGTAATAGCATTAGTTTCTGACCGAGTGTTCATACTGGTCATGAAAATGGATCAAGTCACTTCTCACACCTTTGTACTTCTAGAGTGGTGAAGGAGGATCCCTGCCAGCCTGGAGTCGAGGCATCAGAACAGAGAATCTACCAAGTGGCTCCTGCAGGGTGTAGAGCTTCAACTTTTTATATATAAAACATTGGATACACAGAAGAGGAACATAGTTACATATAGTACATTGCGGATCTGGTGGACAGATTATTGGGTGGGGCTGGGGAAGACCAAGTTGTCATGGTGCACGTTGGCACCAATGACAGAGGAAGATGGAGTGTCCTAAAAAACTATTTTAGGGACTTAGGAGCTAAATTGAGGCATAGGACCTCCAAGGTAGTATTCACAGAAATACTACCGGTACCTCGAGCCACGCCAGAGAGGCAGCGGCAGGTTGGCGAAATTAACAAGTGGCTGAAGAGCTGGTGAAGAAGGGAGAGGTTCAAGGTTCCTGGAGAACTTGGCTGACTTTTTAGTTGGTTTCCGGCTTTTTAGCAGGGACAGACTGCACCTAAATGGGAAGGGTGCAGCTCGTCTGGGAGAGAAGATGGCCGAAAAGTTAGAGGGGCTTTTAAACTAGGTGACAGGGGGAGGGTCCAGATGTAGAGATGGGAGAACTGGAGCTACTGTTGTAGGAGGAGGATTTCGATTTTGTGGGAAGTTCAGAGACCTGGTTTAACAGCTCTCATGATTGGCTGGCAACCATTCAGGGGTATTCCCTATATGGCAGAGATAGGGAGGGTAAAAAAAGGGGGAGGGATATGCCTGATCTGTATATCAAGAACGATGTGCAAGTGAATGTGAGGGACGACATCACTTATGGAGCTAAGGAGGAGGTGGAATCCTTATGGTTAGAGCTTCAAAAGGGAGGCAACTAAGGGGAAGGTAATACTGGCAGTATGCTATAGGCCCCATAACCAGAGGGAGGAGGGGGTGGTGGACCTGCTATCAAAGTTTGGAATGGTGGCAAGGATGGGAAGTGTCATTATAATGGGGGATTTTAATTATCCAGACATAGACTGGGCGGAGGGAACCGCACATTCGTCTAAGGCTTGTCATTTCCCAAAAATCTTGCAGGACAATTTCATGGGTCAGATGGTGAATGAACCAACAAGAAAATGTGTTACTAGACCTACTGATTACCAACAATACAGACCTGATCGCAGATGTGGAAATACGGGGCAACTTAGCAAACAGCGACCACAGGTCAATTAGTTTCAGTATAAATCACAGAAATTAGGACACACAAGGGTAATACAAAGACACTGAATTTCAAATGAGCCAACTTCCCTAAACTACGCTCCTTGTTAGAAGATATTAAATGGGATAAAACCTTAGGAACAAAGAACACGGAGGAGAAATGGGAGTGTTTTAGGAGCATATTAAATAAAGGTATTGGCCAGTGCATTCCAATGGGAAATACATTTAAAAGAGCTAATAAAAATTCTTGATGGCTCAACTCCAACGTAAAAATGCATATAAAAGCAAAGGAAAGGTCCTTCAAAAAAGACAAAGCTGAGGGGTCATTGTCAGCATTCCAACTTTACAAAGAATGCAATAAGAAATGTAAGGGAAATCAGGGCCGCTAAGTTAGAACACGAAAGGCACATAGCAGAGGAGAGTAAATATTGGCCCCTTAAAAGATGATGAAGGGAATCTGGTTACAAAAGACGGAGAGATGGCGAAGACGGTAATGTTAATTTTCATAGCATGTCACAGGAAGCACCTCCATGGTTAACAGAGGACAGAATTAGAAATAGACTTGATAAACTTAACATTAATAAATCACCGGGACCAGGTGGCTTGCACCCGAGGGTACTTAGGGAACTCAGTCAAGTAATTGCCAGACCGTTGTTCCTAATTTTTACAGATAGTCTACTGACTGGAATGGTACCAGCTGATTGGAGAAAAGCCAATGTAGCACCAATATTTGAAAGGCGGTGCTCTATCTGACTGGCTGCAGCTTCTAATGCACATTGTGAGAAACTCACAGTGTGCAGTGAAACCAGAGGAAGATATTTCGGTCCAAGAGAGGAGCCGGTACACATGTGCAAGACTGGAGGGGGGCCGGTGGGGAGGATTTAAGTCGGATCAAAGTTCTACTGGAAATTGTGGGACTTTGAAGGAGCGTGGTGTGAATGGAGCCTTAATAAAGGAAGTATGATGTGTTCAAAGGATACAAATTCTATGTTTTGGGAGTCTGCTTAATATTCTACAGTTTTATGTACAATGACATACATACAGCACATGTTCACTCAATGATGGGAAACACAACAGAAAGAAATAAAATGTATATAAAAACTGTACATAAAATGTTTTTAAACCATATATAAATGTATATTCAATGTGCATAAAATGTATATAAAAATGAATATAAACTATAAATAAAATGTATATATAATGTATATAAAACATGAATAAAATGTATATATATATATATATATATATATATATATATATATATATATAATGTATATAAAATGTAATGAATATAAACAATAAGTAAAATTTACCTATAAAATGTATATATAAACTATATATATAAAATACAAAAAAAATGTACATATAATTAATATAAACTATAAATAAAATATATATATATACTGTATAATGTATATAAACCATATATAAAAATGTAAATAAAATGTATATATAATGTATGTAAAATGTATAAAAACCGTAAATGTATGTATGATGTATATAAACAATATATAATATGTAAAAAAAAGTATATATAATGTATGTAAAAATGTATATAAACCATATATGAAATGTAAATAAAATGTATACATGATATATATAAACAATATATAATATGTAAAAAAAAATGTATATATAATGTATCTGTATGTAAATTGTATATAAACCATACATAAAATCAAAATAAAATGTAAAGAAATTGTATTTAAAATGTAAATAAAATGTAAATATTATATATGTATATAATATATATAAACTATATATAAAATGTATATATAATGTGTAAATAAAATGTATATAGAATGTAATGATTTTTCTGCCATGTGTGGGACGGGGATGTGACTCGGACATATACAGATGAAGTGTAGAAATATTTCCTCTGATTTGGATCAATACTCATTTGCTGGAACAATCATTGCGGATTTCTTTCTGTAACAAAGTCCGCTCGCCGTGTTTTGTAATAATATGACTTTGCAGCCGGCTGGGCACGTTATCGGGTTTACACATCACTGTTCACACATATATATATATATATAGATGTAAACTGATCGGGAAAATGTAATAAATTATTAGCAGAAACAAATCCTCTGAGATTGTCTTCCTCAGGATTGGATATTTAGGATCTTTGAGTTTTATTCTTAGTACCTCTCCCCCTCCCTCCCCTATAGAACTGCTATGGGGTCCTTAATTAAAAGTTGAGGATAAATAAGTATAATCTCTTAAAGCGATATTAAACTTCAGTTTCAGCTTGTTCAGTCAAAGAGTAACTCCACCTTGGTAGAGCGATATTAAACCCCAAACCAGAAATGTCATATATTGCAGCTTACCAATCATTAGATGTGGCGGCTGCATTCCTTTTCTTTTTTATTACAATAATACATAAAATTAAAAAATAAATGAATAAATAAATTTAAAAACCCTAATATTGACCCCCTACCCCTAATCCAAACCCCTAACCCCAATATCAACCCCTAATCCAACCCCTCACCCTAATATTATTCACTAATCCTTACCCTAATAGTGACCTCTAATTCTAATATTAACCCCTAATATTGACCTCAATCCTAACCCCTAATATTGACCCCTAACCCCTAATATTGACCCCTAATCCTAACCCCTAATATTGACCCCAATCCTAACCCTAATATTGACCTCAATCCTAATATTAACCCCTAATCCTAGCCCCTAACAAAATAAATACATAAAATTAAGTAAATAAATGAATTCAATCCTAACCTTTAACCTTTAACCCTTTTAAAAAAGTAATAAATAAATTATTAATAAAAGCAACAAATGATGAAACAGATAATATTTTTCTCTATTGGCTGGTTAAAAAAACACCAAAGCTAAAAAAAAAAAAAAAAACCAAAAAAAAAACTTGCATACAAACGCCCGAAGACGCGCTCAGGTGTGAATGAAGCCTCACTGCCACATCTGCAGGACGGCTTGTTCTGTTGAAAAACAGCAGACTTTCTGGCTGGATCACCTGGTGAACATAAAAGAAAGAAAAAAAAAGCCTAAAAAAAGAAAACGAATGCAGCCGTCACATCTAAGAATTGGAAAACGGTAATATAATAAATGTTTGCTTTTTGGTTTAATATCGCTTTAACTTTTAATCTTTTACGGACGATTCCAAAGCAGCACAGCGAGGGGAGGAATAAAAAGGAAACAAAATATAACAAAAAGCTCTGAAAGCGGCAAAGTGTTGTGGTGACGCTTCATCTTCTCAGTGCCGGTCAGGGACGGGACAAGGTGGGTGGGCAGGAGGGGGCGGCCGCCCCTGGCACGGTGAAGTGAGGGGGGGGGGGTCACCACAAGGAGATTGAGGGGCAATTTGTGTCAGAAGGGGGGAATTTGGGGGGGTAGCAAGGGGTAAGTATTGTTCTAGGAGCGGAGGACCGGTGCTAAGAGGGATTTAGGGGGATTTGTGAAGGGAGATTTGTGCTAGGAGGGGGGATTTGTACTGGGAATGGGAAGATTTGAAGTGGGGGGGAGAAGATGTGTACTAGGAGTAGACATGGGCGGTTCGTTGCATTGCAAATTAAAATTTGTCCGAATCTTCATTTTTCGGAAATTCAGATGTATCCTAATTTCCGAATTAGAATAGTACCGAATTCAAACGAATCCGAAACAACAACAAAAAAAAAAAAAAATCGGACAAAATTCGAATTTGAATTGTTTTTGAATAGTTTTCCAATTTCCAAAGAGAATAAAAAAGAATAGAAAATAATATAAATATTTTTTTTCTATTCTATTTCTTCATTTTCTATTCTATTTTATTCTCTTTGGAAATTGGAAAACTATTCGAAATTGATTTGAAAACAAATGAACAAAATGAATTTCGAAAACGAATTTGACGAATGCAACAAATTGAACTAAACAAATTTATGTAAATAATGGATCAAAACGAAAACAAAACAATTTTTTCCTTCTGCACATGTGTTTAGGAGGGTAAATTTTAGGGGTAGAGAATCTCTGCTAGGAAGGGTGAATTTTGTTTTGGTGGGGGGTAGGGGGCATTTGAGCTGGGGGGATTTAGGGGGGGGCAGGGGGGTGGATTTGTGTTGGGAAGTACTTTTTTTGGGGGGGGGGGGAATTTTGCTAATACATATTTCTCATACATCTTAGGGGGGCACAATTTGGCATGTCCCCCCCCCCCCCCAGGGCTCTAGGTGGTCTTTTCCCGGCACTGGCGGCACTGGCGGCGCGGTGGGCGTGGCAGTGATTGGATATTTCTACAATAGGAATAATTTTTTTTTCTATATATCTGGAAATAGAAATCCTCTTCCTGACGTACGGCCACAATCTCTTCTCTTACAGAATTTCTTCTTTATTTCTGGGGAATCGATCGGCAGTCACAAGCGGCTGATCGTTCATTAGGTAACATATTGGTTTGTGAGTGGAATTGACGGATGGAATATTTCGGCGTTGGGCTTTGTGACGGAGACGAGTATTTCTATGGAATGGACTCTCATTTCTGATACATTGCCCTTTCATTGGCAAAAAAAAATGAAAATAAAATCAATAGAATCCGTCCGACAAACAAGAGCGCCAGAAAATCTCATAACCGGGAATAACGCGAGGAAAGATTTATCCGCGTTCTACACTTAACTATTCACTCCTCGTCTATGGCGGGTATAATTCACAATGCGGGCAAACGGCCGCCACCGCCAGCTTCAGCGCCGGCAGAGAAAAAAGAATTTGGTGAGTTTGTAGTCGCAACAAGAAATGCGAAAATGGCCATAAAACCGTTCAAAGAAAAACATTTGTGTGTCATAACAATCATCTACAGGAAACCGATCGTTCTACATTACCGAGAATACAAACCAGTCCGCCAAACATCGCCGGGAACGCAGCCTATCCGTATACTGGAGACTGGTGACATCACCGGGAACGCAGCCTATCTGTATACTGGAGACTGGTAACATCACTGGGAACACAGCCTATCCGTATACTGGAGACTGGTGACATCACTGGGAACGCGACCTATACGTATACTGGAGACTGGTGACATCACTGGGAACACAGCCTATCCATATACTGGAGACTGGTGACATCACTGGGAACGCAGCCTATCCGTATACTGAAGACTGGTGATATCACTGGGAACGCAGCCTATCCGTATACTGGAGACTGTGACATCACTGGGAATGCAGCCTATCCGTATACTGGAGACCGTGACATCACTGGGAATGCAGCCTATCCGTATACTGGAGACTGGTGACATCACCAGGAACACAGCCTATCTGTATACTGGAGACTGGTGACATCACTGGGAACACAGCCTATCTGTATACTGGAGACTGGTGACATCACTGGGAATGCAACCTATCCGTATACTGGAGACTGGTGATATCACTGGGAATGCAGCCTATCCGTATACTGGAGACCGTGACATCACTGGGAATGCAACCTATCTGTATACTGGAGACTTGTGACATCACTGGGAACACAGCCTATCTGTATACTGGAGACTTGTGATATCACTGGGAATGCAGCCTATCTGTATACTGGAGACCGTGACATCACTGGGAATGCAACCTATCTGTATACTGGAGACTTGTGACATCACTGGGAACACAGCCTATCTGTATACTGGAGACTTGTGATATCACTGGGAACGCAACCTATCTGTATACTGGAGACTTGTGATATCACTGGGAACGCGACCTATCTGTATACTGGAGACTTGTGATATCACTGGGAATGCAGCCTATCCATTCACTAGAGAGCGGACCCCTGGGAGGGGTTAGGAGTTTATAAAGCACAGAGTGCAGGGGTCAGGAGTGAGTAATAAAAGAATGCAAGGGTCAAGGATGTGTACTGCACAGAGTTCAAGGGTCAGTGGTATGTTATGCATAAAGTGCGGTGGTCCAGAGTATGTAACACAAACAAAAGAGTGCAGGGGTTAGGAGTGAGTAACACACAGAGTGCAGGGGTCAGAAGTGTGTATAGGTTAAGTTGATCCAGGGAAAATCCTCTCTGGATCAGGAATTTTCCCCCTGCTGTAGCAAATTGGATCATGCTTTGCTGGATCAACTATGGGTATATGGGATTGTATTTTTTTTTGGTTGAACTAGATGGACCTGTGTCTTTTTTCAACCTGACTAACTATATAACACACAGAGTGCAGGGGTCAGGGGTATGTAACACACAGAGTGCAGGGGTCAGGGGTATGTAACATGCATTGTGCAGGGGTCAGGGGTATGTAACACACAGAGTGCAGGGGTCAGGGGTGTGTCACACACAGTGCAGGGGTCAGGGGTATGTAACACGCATTGTGCAGGGGTCAGGGGTATGTAACACACAGAGTGCAGGGGTCAGGGGTATGTAACACACAGTGCAGGGGTCAGGGGTGTGTAACATGCACAGTGCAGGGGTATGTAACACACAGTGCAGGGGTCAGGGGTATGTAACACACAGTGCAGGGGTCAGGGGTATGTAACACACAGTGCAGGGGTCAGGGGTATGTAACATGCACAGTGCAGGGGTATGTAACAGACAGTGCAGGGGTCAGGGGTATGTAACACTCACAGTGCAGGGGTGAGGGATATGTAACACACAGAGTGCTGGGGTATGTAACACGCAGGGGTCAGGGGTATGTAATACACACAGTGCAGGGGTCAGGGGTGTGTAACATGCTAAGTGGAGAGTGATGGATGAAGGACGCGTGATCAAGCTCACATCAAAACATATAAAATTTATTTCAGAGGAAATAAAGAGCAAATAAAAACAGTTGAATAATACCAATACTACGTATCATGCAAACAGGTGACAAAATGTAAAAGACATCAAAAATTAAAAATGGGTTAGAAATATCAAGAGCCCATGTTAAGGCAGGTATTTAGAGTTGGCTAACGCGTTTCGAGGATGACCTCTTCATCAGAGCCTGTTTGAGAACCAGGGTGCAGTCTCTATATGCCAGTAGGCCAAAGTATGTACATCAACATGATGGCTAGTTGGACAAAGCAGCCTGAAATGGAAGATGCGATTTTCTGTGTTCCATACCAGTCCACCTTCAAGCGTTCTATGTGATAGTAGATGGTGTGTGGGTTCTCCTTTAAGTATGTAGAGAGATGGTTATGGGGTGGTGTGAACCTGTCACTGGCTGGGTGGAGGGGAGATCTTTTGACTTGTAAAACTCCTGGGAAGGTACTGTCCAGTAAATGGAGGATGGAAGGGGGTGGAGGTCTCATGAGAGAATGCTGCAGCAGTGTGTGACATGTGTAACATGCACAGTGCAGGGGTATGTAACACACAGTGCAGGGGTCAGGGGTATGTAACACACAGTGCAGGGGTATGTAACACACAGTGCAGGGGTCAGGGGTATGTAACACACAGTGCAGGGGTCAGGGGTATGTAACACACAGTGCAGGGGTCAGGGGTATGTAACATGCACAGTGCAGGGGTATGTAACACACAGTGCAGGGGTCAGGGGTATGTAACACTCACAGTGCAGGGGTGAGGGATATGTAACACACAGAGTGCTGGGGTATGTAACACGCAGGGGTCAGGGGTATGTAATACACACAGTGCAGGGGTCAGGGGTATGTAATACACACAGTGCAGGGGTATGTAACATGCAGAGTGCAGGGGTTAGGGGTATGTAACACACAGAGTGCAGGGGTCAGGGGTATGTAACACGCATTGTGCAGGGGTCAGGGGTATGTAACACACAGAGTGCAGGGGTCAGGGGTATGTAACACACAGAGTGCAGGGGTCAGGGGTGTGTAACACACAGTGCAGGGGTCAGGGGTATGTAACACGCATTGTGCAGGGGTCAGGGGTATGTAACACACAGAGTGCAGGGGTCAGGGGTATGTAACACACAGTGCAGGGGTCAGGGGTGTGTAACATGCACAGTGCAGGGGTATGTAACACACAGTGCAGGGGTCAGGGGTGTGTAACACACAGTGCAGGGGTATGTAACATGCACAGTGCAGGGGTATGTAACACACAGTGCAGGGGTCAGGGGTATGTAACACTCACAGTGCAGGGGTGAGGGATATGTAACACACAGAGTGCTGGGGTATGTAACACGCAGGGGTCAGGGGTATGTAATACACACAGTGCAGGGGTCAGGGGTATGTAATACACACAGTGCAGGGGTATGTAACATGCAGAGTGCAGGGGTATGTAACACGCAGAGTGTAGGAGTCAGGGGTATGTAACACACACTTCTCCAGATCCCTCATCCTTCCCATCCACCAGAACAACAAACACATCCCCCATTCCTCCCGCTGTGCACTATAATGCAGCAACCTAATAGGTCCATTTACTGAGAACACAACTGGGAGATGTCCGATGCTTAGACTCCCTGGACACAGCCCGGGACACAGAAATTATGGGACATTTAACCAAAAAACGGGACTGTCCCGGCAAATCCAGAACAGTTGGCATGTTTGCATTATGTGCAGTGACAGTTAGGGAGCCTCACATTGTGATCCTGGGATAATTAAATAAACAAAAAGGGACTATCCTGGCAAAACCAGGACAGCCGGCAAGTATGCACCGAGCAATCTGATAGTAGTAAGATGGGGATAGAGATAGAGAGATTAATAGGTTAAGTTGCCCCTAAAAATGAGACCTTGCACTGTTTATTAGGTCTGCCCCAGGTTTCTGTACATCAATCCTATTAGTTTATGTGGACTGAGGGGACAATCCTCTCCGGGTACCTGAGCCAATGATTAGAACTTGATGAGATAAGTGCTGAGTAAATAAATCGCAACCCTCTATACCTGACAGTAGTAAACATGGGGGCTCTCGTTGTTTACTTCACCCTCCTAAAACATGGCTGTATTCTGGAGGTCCTGGAGAACTCACCATCCTTTGCCAAAGAGGTGCCGCCTGTTCTGAGGATGGGATTGGTCAGGAATGACCCCCAGGAGCACCTGGTGGTGGGGGTGGTTTGTGCTCCGAGGCAAGGTGGAAGAGAAGAAGGTCCCTGGCAGTGGACCATCATTACTACTGTGTCAGCAACAATGAGGTGGAGCATGTGCAAGCCTCATACTGTAATTACAGCCCACAGTCCTGGACACAAACAGGGTCCCAGCTCAGGACACAATCTGGGACACAGTCCGAGACACAATCCGGGACACAACCAGAGACACAGCTCAGGACACAATCCAGGACACAGCCTGAGACACAATCCAGGACACGGCTCAGGACACAATCTGGGACACAACCAGAGACATGGCTCAGGACACAATCCGGGACACAGCCCAAGACACAATCCAGGACACGGCTCAGGACACAATCCGGGACACAATCTAGGACACAGCCCAAGACACGGCTCAGGACACAATCCGGGACACAGCCCAAGACAAGGCTCAGGACACAATCCGGGACACAACCATAGACACGGCTCAGGACACAAACCTGAGACACAACCAGAGACACAGCTCAGGACACAATCCAGGACACAACCAGAGACACGGCTCAGGACACAACCAGAGACACGGCTCAGGATACAATCTGGGACACAACCAGAGGCACGGCTCAGGACACAATCCGGGACACAACCAGAGACACGGCTCAGGACACAACCAGAGACACGGCTCAGGATACAATCCGGGACACAACCAGAGGCACGGCTCAGGACACAATCCGGGACACAACCAGAGACATGGCTCAGGACACAATCCGGGACACAGCCAGAGACACGGCTCAGGACACAATCCGGGACACAACCAGAGACACAGCTCAGGACACAATCCGGGAAACAACCAGAGACACGGCTCAGGACACAATCCGGGACACAACCAAAGACACGGCTCAGGACACAATCCGGGACACAACCAGAGACACAGCTCAGGACACAATCCGGGACACAACCAGAGACACGGCTCAGGACACAATCCGGGACACAGCCAGAGACACGGCTCAGGACTCAAACCTGGGACACAACCAGAGACACGGCTCAGGACACAATCCGGGACACAAGCAGAGACACGGCTCAGGACACAATCCGGGACACAACCAGAGACACGGCTCAGGACACAATCCAGGACACAACCAGAGACACGGCTCAGGACACAATCCAGGACACAACCAGAGACACGGCTCAGGACACAATCCGGGACACAACCAGAGACACGGCTAAGGACAAAATCCGGGACACAACCAGAGACACGGCTCAGGACACAATCCAGGACACAGCCAGAGACACAGCTCAGGACACAATCCAGGACACAGCCAGAGACACGGCTCAGGACACAATCCGGGACACAACCAGAGACACGGCTCAGGACACAATCCAGGACACAGCCAGAGACACAGCTCAGGACACAATCCAGGACACAGCCAGAGACACGGCTCAGGACACAATCCGGGACACAGCCAGAGACACGGCTCAGGACACAATCCGGGACACAACCAGAGACACGGCTCAGGACACAATCCAGGACACAGCCAGAGACACGGCTCAGGACACAATCCGGGACACAACCAGAGACACGGCTCAGGACACAATCCGGGACACAACCAGAGACATGGCTCAGGACACAATCCGGGACACAACCAGAGACACGGCTCAGGACACAATCCAGGACACAGCCAGAGACACGGCTCAGGACACAATCCGGGACACAGCCAGAGACACGGCTCAGGACACAATCCAGGACACAACCAGAGACACAGCTCAGGACACAATCCGGGACACAACCAGAGACACGGCTAAGGACAAAATCCAGGACACAGCCAGAGACACAGCTCAGGACACAATCCAGGACACAGCCAGAGACACGGCTCAGGACACAATCCGGGACACAACCAGAGACACGGCTCAGGACACAATCCGGGAAACAACCAGAGACACGGCTCAGGACACAATCCAGGACACAGCCAGAGACACAGCTCAGGACACAATCCAGGACACAGCCAGAGACACGGCTCAGGACACAATCCAGGACACAGCCAGAGACACGGCTCAGGACACAATCCAGGACACAGCCAGAGACACAGCTCAGGACACAATCCAGGACACAGCCAGAGACACGGCTCAGGACACAATCCAGGACACAGCCAGAGACACGGCTCAGGACACAATCCAGGACACAACCAGAGACACGGCTCAGGACACAATCCAGGACACAGCCAGAGACACGGCTCAGGACACAATCCAGGACACAACCAGAGACACGGCTCAGGACACAATCCAGGACACAACCAGAGACACGGCTCAGGACACAATCCGGGACACAGCCAGAGACACGGCTCAGGACACAATCCAGGACACAGCCAGAGACACGGCTCAGGACACAATCCGGGACACAACCAGAGACACGGCTCAGGACACAATCCGGGACACAACCAGAGACACGGCTCAGGACACAATCCGGGACACAACCAGAGACATGGCTCAGGACACAATCCGGGACACAACCAGAGACACGGCTCAGGACACAATCCGGGACACAACCAGAGACACGGCTCAGGACACAATCCGGGACACAACCAGAGACATGGCTCAGGACACAATCCGGGACACAACCAGAGACACGGCTCAGGACACAATCCAGGACACAGCCAGAGACACGGCTCAGGACACAATCCGGGACACAGCCAGAGACACGGCTCAGGACACAATCCAGGACACAACCAGAGACACAGCTCAGGACACAATCCGGGACACAACCAGAGACACGGCTAAGGACAAAATCCAGGACACAGCCAGAGACACAGCTCAGGACACAATCCAGGACACAGCCAGAGACACGGCTCAGGACACAATCCGGGACACAACCAGAGACACGGCTCAGGACACAATCCGGGAAACAACCAGAGACACGGCTCAGGACACAATCCAGGACACAGCCAGAGACACAGCTCAGGACACAATCCAGGACACAGCCAGAGACACGGCTCAGGACACAATCCAGGACACAGCCAGAGACACGGCTCAGGACACAATCCAGGACACAGCCAGAGACACAGCTCAGGACACAATCCAGGACACAGCCAGAGACACGGCTCAGGACACAATCCAGGACACAGCCAGAGACACGGCTCAGGACACAATCCAGGACACAACCAGAGACACGGCTCAGGACACAATCCAGGACACAGCCAGAGACACGGCTCAGGACACAATCCAGGACACAACCAGAGACACGGCTCAGGACACAATCCAGGACACAACCAGAGACACGGCTCAGGACACAATCCGGGACACAGCCAGAGACACGGCTCAGGACACAATCCAGGACACAGCCAGAGACACGGCTCAGGACACAATCCGGGACACAACCAGAGACACGGCTCAGGACACAATCCGGGACACAACCAGAGACACGGCTCAGGACACAATCCGGGACACAACCAGAGACACGGCTCAGGACACAATCCGGGACACAACCAGAGACACGGCTCAGGACACAATCCGGGACACAACCAGAGACATGGCTCAGGACACAATCCAGGACACAACCAGAGACACGGCTCAGGACACAATCCAGGACACAGAGACACGGCTCAGGGGACAATGGAGATGGGACAACTAACACAAAGGGAGGTCTTCCCTGGCCAGTCAGTAAATCGATCAGTTAGAGAGATTTCCCCTCACTTCCTATACTGCTGACAATGGTTTGGCCAGACAGTAATTGAAGGAAATTCTACAAAAGGGACACTTCCTGTTCGGTGAAAGTTGTCACCAGGACAGGAAGTTGAGATAAATCTCCCCAGGAGTCCTGATCTAGAAATTTGCACGGCTTTCATTTTCTCACCGTAAGACATAAATAAAAATGAAGCCAACCGCAGCGATCGGAGCTAAACACACTTTATATAACAAAAAAAAAGGTCTGCAAATTGCGCGGAATAATAATCGGGGACTTCTGACATTGGCGGCGTGTTAACACAAAGCCTGAGATTGAATATATCGACTTTCATTTGATTTAGTTATGCGTTTTCAAACTCCGAACATTGACTACATATTAAATAGCCCAGAGGCAATAAAGCGGCAGAGCGCGGCGGCGCTCCCATCCCCGCACTAATTTATACAGTGGAGTGGCCTCGGTAAGTGCCGTCTCAATGTGATTTTCGGTGCTTTTGCTCAGAAATATGCGGCGTGCCACTCACCATTAAGGATCCGCCGCTGAAATATGGCGAGCGGCCGGGCGCTTCAGCCGGTGGGAATAATTAGCTTATTTTTTATTTCATAAGCAACGTTGGAGGATCTCGGAGCCGCGGCCTCCCGGTATATACACTCGCCGGCGGGTTTGTTTAGGGGGTCGATTATTTTAACAGACAACGAGGCCGATTCCTAGAACGTCCCCGGAGAACCCGAACGAGCCATCAGACATCCCGCCGCATCAGGACCGGCGCAGGATAATTCACTTGTTTTACAAGCTGCAAATGAAGGAATAAGTCACAGAAGCCGAGAGCGGGAGAGAACGTTCCAGCACTATCTTCTGATAAGAGGGCGATGATTAACACCCGGCTGCTGACTGCCGCAATGTTCAGCAAGACACCGTGCCACTCGAATGTGGTTTGTGTATTTAATATTCCATTAAGGAATGACACGACTATATAAAACATGGTGCCTGTGCTGTTCTTGGCTGTGTTCACAAATGTCTGACACAGATCAGCCCCCTATTGCTGTCTCTCTCTTTGTGACTTGCTACAAAGTTACAATGTACAGTCTGATCACTGGGGGAGGGGGAGACTGAGGAAATGACTCCTTCTCCTTCTACAAAGTTACAATGTACAGTCTGATCACTGGGGGAGGGGAGACTGAGGAAGTGACTCCTCCTCCTCCTTCTACAAAGTTACAATGTACAGTCTGATCACTGGGGGAGGGGAGACTGAGGAAATGACTCCTCCTCCTTCTACAAAGTTACAATGTACAGTCTGATCACTGGGGGAGGGGGAGACTGAGGAAGTGACTCCTCCCCCTTCTACAAAGTTACAATGTACAGTCTGATCATTGGGGGAGGGGAGACTGAGGAAATGACTCCTCCTCCTCCTACAAAGTTACAATGTACAGTCTGATCACTGGGGGAGGGGAGACTGAGGAAGTGACTCCTCCTCCTCCTTCTACAAAGTTACAATGTACAGTCTGATCACTGGGGGAGGGGAGACTGAGGAAATGACTCCTCCCCCTTCTACAAAGTTGCAATGTACAGTCTGATCATTGGGGGAGGGGAGACTGAGGAAATGACTCCTCCTCCTTCTACAAAGTTACAATGAACAGTCTGATCACTGGAGGAGGGGAGACTGAGGAAATGACTCCTCCCCCTTCTACAAAGTTACAATGTACAGTCTGATCACTGGGGGAGGGGAGACTGAGGAAGTGACTCCTCCTCCTCCTTCTACAAAGTTACAATGTACAGTCTGATCACTGGGGGAGGAGACTGAGGAAATGACCCCTCCTCCTTCTACAAAGTTACAATGTACAGTCTGATCACTGGGGGAGGGGAGACTGAGGAGATGACTCCTCCTCCTTCTACAAAGTTACAATGTACAGTCTGATCACTGGGGGGGAGGAGACTGAGGAAATGCTTTTTCCTGCCTGCAGCAGACTGCTGACATTCTGGAACAAGGCCAAGGGATTTGGGGCGACCATGGTTGGTTTTCATGATGAATATTGCGGGTTCAGAAGTTGCAGTCTCTTGAAATATATGGGCAAATTTGTCAGACTTATTTTTTCTTTAGCCTTTGAACCATCTGGTTTAGAAGGGTCAGTGAGGCTCCAGTCACACCTATGCAGGCGCAGCCGGCGGTGCACGCCCATTTGTGTGTTTAGGGCAGCCTATTCATTTCCATGGGCTTGAAAACTCCACAGAAGTGCATGGCCATCACAAATCACATCGCATCAAAACGCGTCGTGCATTGTTGCTTTACATTTTGTGCTTGATCCTAACCTGTTATATCTGCTACTGGACCCCGGCTTGTTCACCTCCTGGTGGGGGGATCCTGAGGACTGTGACCTGGTACTAACAAGCAGCAAAACCCATCCCCACCATCAGGAGCTCTGGTAAATACCGGTTAGTGCTTAGACCCCGCACCTCTGGTGAGCCTTCGTCATCCACCTGGGTGTCCTGCTTGTCCCTGGGAGCCTCTCTACTGCTATAGCTACTGGTCTCCGAACCTGACCCATGACCCCTGACCAGGCTTTTACTGTATACTGCTGTAGCACCCTCTAGTGTGTAACTAGTGTAGGTAAATGAAGGTATGGCTCATGGCATTTGTAAGAGTCTGTCATTAGGTCAGGCTAGATGGCTCTACAGAGCAGGTCTCTGGTACCTCCCCCTGGTTCTAGAAGCTTGGAGAAGCTTCTGGAAGTTAGTGGGCGGAGGCCAGGAGGTCATGATCTGAATACTTGAGGGAATCTGGCCAATCCCCAGGCAGAAGGTCCTTGCATAGTGGCTGGGTCACCCCTCAAATATGGGGGGAGCCTGACCAGCAGAGGAGTCAGGTGGTAGATGAAGTGCTGAGGTTGTCGTAGTGGGGCTGGGGGGGAGGGGGCTCCGCCTCCATACTGGGAGCTGAGGAAAGGAAGGAGAGGAAGCCTAAGAGAGGAGTCTCCATTACCTTTGGACATGCGGTCTGGCATAGGCAGGTCTGATCAGTTGGAGGCCTGAACAGGAGCCTTGCCCAGTGCAGCGGGGAGCGAAGGACAGTGTTAGGACCTCAGCACGCCCAGGGGCGTACAATGGGAGAGACTGCCAGATGTAGCATGCTTTCCAGGGACAGCGTCGTGCTAAATCCTGATCCCTTGTCCTTGGGAGTTCTTCAGAGCAGCCAGGTGGGCTGGTAGTATCTGCAAGTGTCAGAACTGTGTCAGGTTCTACAGAGGAAAGAAGATATTTCTGCACACAGTTTGGGACTTTGTGCTATTTTTCTAAAGGGGACTGAGAGCTACTGGTCTGTGAAGGACCTTGCCACCGATCCATAGAGACTGCGATTATTCCGGGAGGAGTACAGTCCAGGATCTCCATTCTTTGTACATAGAGAAGGAAGTTTGTCCTCATCTGATGTTTCTTCAAATCAAGTTGGACATCCCATAATCCCTACACCCTATCCAAGTTATTTCCCCAATAAAACAACAACAAAAAAGCCCAAGGACTGATTACTTCAGTTTCTGGATGCAAGTTTGAAATGCGTGTTGCCTGGCAGGAATAGGGGGACCAGTGCAGGAATAGGGGGACCAGAAATCCAGCGGCTCCTGCGGAGGTAACTATACTGGGAAGGCCATACAATAACCGTCTGTTCATCAAGCTTCCTTTTTACACATTCACCGCAACTCCATTATCCCCATGCTAAAAAAAGAAATGTTAGGCCTACACCAGTTAGGCCTATTCTGTGTGAAAAAAAAATAGTGAGGCCTACCAATTTTATACCACTTATCTGCTAATTCTTCACTGCAAATGCCCGCCTGAGCGCTTTGTCTCTACCGCATTGTGGCCTAGTCTTGCTCATAAAAGCTGAACTTCACTCAAAAAGTGAATACCCACGGGCACACCTCCCAACGTTTTAAGATAGGAATGAGGGCCATCTATTAGCAAAAGTACATAGGCATAGGACACGCCCCCCTGCCACACCCACTTAAAGGAGAGTTATAAAAATAAATTCGTTAAACTCACAAGTGCTTTTTTTTCAACCACTACTATTCCTTTAATACTGGCTTTTGGAATTTACAAATGCAGCAATTTAGAAATTGGATGAAAGGTTTAGGACTGAGAAAACACTTTTTGAAAGATAAATAGTGCATTTTACATACAACTACAGTGGTACCTTGAATTGCGAGCATAATTTGTTCCAGAAGCATGCTTGTAATCCAAAGCACTCATATATCAACGCGAGTTTCCCCATAGAAGTCAATGGAAACTCAGATAATTTGTTCCACAGTGACTTCTATGGTATGCAGTACCACATATGGCCAGAGGGGGTTGCCAGAGACACTCGGAAACACTCGAAAACCGCTCAGAGCCACTCGGATGCACTCGAAAACACTCGGAGAGGCTCGGAAACACTCGGGCTCCGAATGTCACCGGCACCTCTGGCCAAATGTGGTACTGCACGCCGCAGAGGCTGGAATCCTGCTTGTTTTGCGAGACAACGCTCGCAAACTGAGTCAGGATTTTAAAAAAATAATAGCTCTTATTGTGAAACGCTTGTTAACCACATTACTCGCAATCCGAGGTATTATGTATATAGATCAATCCAAAATGAGGGACAAATGAGGAGGAAAGACGGACAGAGGGACTTTGTTCCAAATCAGGGACAGTTGGGAGTTATGCACTGGTTTGCTCCCTCCCCCCAGCCTGTAACTGAGTTTGTTTTTTGTTTTTTGCAGGGGGGGGGGCATGAGTACCAATTCTTATTGGTACCCACTCCCACCTCCACAATCCTCGCCTAGCCGACAGTGACATCCCTTGTTGTGCCCCCTTACAAGTCCCAGGAGGTTGCAGGACCGAGAGAGCTCCCGCATGTGAGGAGTCGGCTGTAGTTCTTCAAGAAGCCACCGCCAGCTCCCATATCCAAGATGGTGGTGGCTGCAGAAAGAACATACTTTGGAAAGACAGCGCTGGACTCCAGGCACTGGTAAGAACCCGGATATTAAAAGTCAGCAGCTACAGAATTTGCCGCTGATAACTTAACCCCTTCAATACCGGACACTTTCCCCTCCCCCTTCCTGCCCAGGCCAATTTTCAGGTTTCAGCGCTGTCATCCTTTGAATGACAATTACTCAGTCATGTGACACTGTACACATATGACATTTTTATCATTTTTTTCACACAAATAGAGCTTTCTTTTGGTGGTATTTAATCACCACTGGGGTATTTATGTTTTGCTAAACAAATGAAATAAGACCAAAAATTTTGAAAAAAAAAATTTTTTCTTAGTTTCTGTTGTAAAATTTTGCAGACAGGTAATTTTTCTCCTTCACTGATGTGCTCTGATGAGGCAGCACTGATAGGCTGCACTGATTTGCAGTGATGAGGAGGCACTAATAGGCAGCGCTGATAGGTGGCACTTATTGGCAGCACTGATGGGCAGCACTGATGGGCACTGATAGGCAGCACTGATTGGCAATGACGAGGAGGCGCTGATGGGCACTGATAGGCTGCACTGATGGGCACTGATGAGGAGGTACTGATAGGCGGCACTGCTAGGCACTAATAGGCAGCACTGATTGGCACTGTTGGGGCTGCACTGATAATCAGGATACTAATGATCAATGCCCCGTTTATCAATGCAGATGTCCCCTTTCACACTAGCCGGTTACCGGCTCTCCTCACCTCACACTATGAATGCCAATAACTTGCAGGGTGTGTTTACATTGTGATCAGCTGTGATTGGACACAGCTGATCACATGGTAAAGAGCTGCTGATTGGCTTTTTTCCCAATCTGTGATCAGCTGTGACACAGCTATCACAGAGCGCTCCGCAGCGGGCGCACGAGGGGCACAATCACGGGAGGATATCATTTGGCGCCCTCCCCAGAATTGGCCGACCGCACTGTAGCCATTGTATTGCTATAACACGGCCGGCAAATGGTTAAAAAAAAAAAGGATAAACTAAAGTTCCTCCTTAAGCTGCTGCTGGTCAGTTTTTCCAATGCTGTGTCATCTGTGGTCTCCTAGTTCTTGTATGAAATCCCCGGTCTGTGCTCTGTGTCTCCAGTACATTTGGGCCTAGTCTTTCTCATGACTTTCGTTTGTTTTTTTCTTTACAATAACTTTCCAATTAGCCCTAAAAATGGCCAGAATCTCAGAATCTACCAGTAAGATTTGCCCCCATGGATTTCAAAGAGACTCTCTGAACTCCAAGCTGGATTCTATAAACCTTGGGAAATTGAACCCTGGGAAGATTCCGCTCACACCTAATGACATCATCTCAGACAAAGTGACTTCACCGGAGGCTGTCGACAGCTTTATATTGATAAAACACGGAGCTTAAAAAAAAGATATACTCTTACTGTATAATGTGACACCCGAGGAATGTATTACGTTACTGACAGGTCCACTTTAAATAACCGCGATGGTATCGCTCACCAGTTGAAGCCGTGGTGTTGGTTGTCAGTAATGTATGGCGCAGAAAACACTGCATGTCAGGTTTACAATATTTCTCATTCCTGACATTAATGTGTGAGTCATACGAGGGAAGAGCCGGAGGTTTTATTGATCGAAAAATGCAAAGAAAAATTCTATAGATTCCATGAATCTAAATCGTGGTCAGATCTAGAAAAACACATTCCCAACGCTGAAGTTTATTCTGCTTCTATTTTGCCTTTCCTGGTCCCACCCTGTCCATTTCCTTCTACTAATTCACAGCTGAGTTAAAGGTCTCTATACTCGTCTTCTTATAAGTTCTTGCTGTAACTTTCATTCAACCAGGTGTGTCAGAGGGGTGGAGGGGGTTCTGGGAGTTGAGGCGCAGAACAGAGAACCCAGATTTCCAAGAGGCTCCTGCGGAGGTAGCGCTACATTTATATAATGAAGGATGTCATAGGAGGAGAAAACAAGAGTGACAGCACTGAGAAGGTCCAGGAGGACAGGAACCAGGAATTATGGCTGGGAGATCTCACTCTTGAAACATTCAAGACCTAAAAGAAGCCAAGGATGGACTCATCTTACTCTCCATGTCTTGGACCCCTGACCCAAGAACTCTCATACATGGCTTTGTTTAGGACGTTGTCACCTCTTCTCTTATTGTTTAATTTGTATCTCGGATTCCATCCACAGTTGAATAAATTGTATAATGAAAGGGAGGCATGAAGACGACGGGTGATGTCTCTGTATACAAACATTGAGATAATTATCTGATACGTTAGATTTAATTGCTGGTGAATATCCGGTAATTAGTAGAACCTGAGACAACGATTGTGGTCTGTTCTCGTCTTTCCGCTTGTCAGATATTGTTGGCGCTCTCTGATAATTCCTATTTCCTTTTATTGGAAAAAATAATCCTGACATTAAGTGACAAATATGATACAACACTCTCCTAATGAATCTGAGGTAATTAATGCCGCAATCAGATCACTGCGATTGTCACTAGAAGGGAGAACTCGTGTTTAGAGAAGATATTCTCCACAAATGGCTGAGCTGTGACTGACTGACCTCCCATCTGATGATCTGCAGAATTCTGGGGACAATAACATGAAGACAATGTAGCTGTCTGTGAGGAACATTCTTCTCACTGATCACCAATGTAAGGAGCATTCTTCCAACTGATCACCAATGTAAGGAACATTCTTCTCACTGATCACCAATGTAAGGAACATTCTTCTCACTGATCACCAATGTAAGGAACATTCTTCTCACTGATCACCAATGTAAGGAACATTCTTCTCACTGATCACCAATGTAAGGAACATTCTTCCCACTGATCACCAATGTAAGGGACATTCTTCTCACTGATCACCAATGTAAGGGACATTCTTCTCACTGATCACCAATGTAAGGAACATTCTTCTCACTGATCACCAATGTAAGGAACATTCTTCTCACTGATCACCAATGTAAGGAACATTCTTCCCACTGATCACCAATGTAAGGATCATTCTTCTCACTGATCACCAATGTAAGGAACATTCTTCTCACTGATCACCAATGTAAGGAACATTCTTCTCACTGATCACCAATGTAAGGAACATTCTACTCACTGATCACCAATGTAAGGAACATTCTTCTCACTGATCACCAATGTAAGGAACATTCTTCTTACTGATCACCAATGTAAGGAACATTCTTCTCACTGATCACCAATGTAAGGAACATTCTTCTCACTGATCACCAATGTAAGGAACATTCTTCCCACTGATCACCAATGTAAGGGACATTCTTCTCACTGATCACCAATGTAAGGAACATTCTTCTCACTGATCACCAATGTAAGGAACATTCTTCTCACTGATCACCAATGTAAGGAACATTCTTTCCACTGATCACCAATGTAAGGAACATTCTTCTCACTGATCACCAATGTAAGGAACATTCTTCTCACTGACCAACAATGTAAGGAACATTCTTCTCACTGATCACCAATGTAAGGAACATTCTTCTCACTGATCACCAATGTAAGGAACATTCTTCTCACTGATCACCAATGTAAGGAACATTCTTCTCACTGATCACCAATGTAAGGAGCATTCTTCTCACTGATCACCAATGTAAGGAACATTCTTCCCACTGATCCCCAATGTAAGGAGCATTCTTCTCACTGATCACTAATGTAAGGAACATTTTTCCCACTGATCACCAATGTAAGGAACATTCTTCTCACTGATCACCAATGTAAGGAACATTCTTCTCACTGATCACCAATGTAAGGAACATTCTTCCCACTGATCCCCAATGTAAGGAGCATTCTTCTCACTGATCACTAATGTAAGGAACATTCTTCCCACTGATCACCAATGTAAGGAACATTCTTCTCACTGATCACCAATGTAAGGAACATTCTTCTCACTGATCACCAATGTAAGGAACATTCTTCCCACTGATCACCAATGTAAGGAGCATTCTTCTCACTGATCACCAATGTAAGGAACATTCTTCTCACTGATCACCAATGTAAGGAACATTCTTCCCACTGATCACCAATGTAAGGAGCATTCTTCTCACTGATCACCAATGTAAGGAGCATTCTTCTCACTGATCACCAATGTAAGGAACATTCTTCCCACTGATCCCCAATGTAAGGAGCATTCTTCTCACTGATCACTAATGTAAGGAACATTCTTCCCACTGATCACCAATGTAAGGAACATTCTTCTCACTGATCCCCAATGTAAGGAACATTCTTCTCACTGATCACCAATGTAAGGAGCATTCTTCTCACTGATCACCAATGTAAGGAGCATTCTTCTCACTGATCACCAATGTAAGGAACATTCTTCTCACTGATCCCCAATGTAAGGAACATTCTTCTCACTGATCACCAATGTAAGGAGCATTCTTCTCACTGATCACCAATGTAAGGAGCATTCTTCTCACTGATCACCAATGTAAGGAGCATTCTTCTCACTGATCACCAATGTAAGGAACATTCTTCTCACTGATCCCCAATGTAAGGAACATTCTTCTCACTGATCCCCAATGTAAGGAACATTCTTCTCACTGATCACCAATGTAAGGAGCATTCTTCTCACTGATCACCAATGTAAGGAGCATTCTTCTCACTGATCACCAATGTAAGGAACATTCTTCTCACTGATCCCCAATGTAAGGAACATTCTTCTCACTGATTACCAATGTAAGGAACATTCTTCCCACTGATCACCAATGTAAGGAACATTCTTCCCACTGATCACCAATGTAAGGAACATTCTTCCCACTGATCACCAATGTAAGGAGCATTCTTCTCACTGATCACCAATGTAAGGAACATTCTTCTCACTGATCACCAATGTAAGGAACATTCTTCTCACTGATCACCAATGTAAGGAACATTCTTCTCACTGATCACCAATGTAAGGAACATTCTTCCCACTGATCACCAATGTAAGGAACATTCTTCTCACTGATCACCAATGTAAGGCACATTCTTCCCACTCATCACCAATGTAAGGAACATTCTTCTCACTGATCACCAATGTAAGGAACATTCTTCTCACTGATCACCAATGTAAGGAACATTCTTCTTACTGATCACCAATGTAAGGCACATTCTTCCCACTCATCACCAATGTAAGGAACATTCTTCCCACTGATCAACAATGTAAGGAACATTATTCCCACTGATCACCAATGTAAGGAACATTCTTCCCACTGATCACCAATGTAAGGAACATTCTTCCCACTGATCACCAATGTAAGGAACATTCTTCTCACTGATCACCAATGTAAGGAACATTCTTCTCACTGATCACCAATGTAAGGAACATTCTTCTCACTGATCACCAATGTAAGGAACATTCCCTCTCACTGATCACCAATGTAAGGAGCATTCTTCTCACTGATCACCAATGTAAGGAGCATTCTTCTCACTGATCACCAATGTAAGGAACATTCTTCTCACTGATCATCAATGTAAGGAACATTCTTCTCATTGATCACCAATGTAAGGAACATTCTTCTCACTGATCACCAATGTAAGGAACATTCTTCTCACTGATCACCAATGTAAGGAACATTCTTCTCACTGATCACCAATGTAAGGAACATTCTTCTCACTGATCACCAATGTAAGGAACATTCTTCTCACTGATCACCAATGTAAGGAACATTCTTCTCACTGATCACCAATGTAAGGAACATTCTTCTCACTGATCACCAGTGTAAGGAACATTCTTCTCACTGATCACCAATGTAAGGAGTATGACTCACTGGGGCTGAAGAGCGGATATTTATCGTACTAATGCTGTAGATACAATACTACAAGAACCAAAGACATGGAAATGGCAATGACCCCTCAAAGTAAACCAGTAGCTAAATAGAGTACATACTGTAGTTGGTAATAAGCGAACAGTCCAGAGAATGAACCTAAACCCAGTACTTGGGGAAGTCCTGTCTAAGGGTAAGTTTGGCAGTCTTTTATTAAACTCTTACCCTGCTGGCCAGTACATTGGGACCCAATTATAGTGTTGGATCGCTCAGATAATGTTCCTCCATACCCAGGTATAGGCACCTGCACTGTGTCCCAAGCCTACAACACTATCCTTTTTTAAAAGGGTGCAGTGGGGTTTAGCAAGTGGCCTCTCGCCAACTCTTGGGGTGACAGTTTGTCTTCCTCAGTTCTGTTTCGTCGGCTTGGGGAAGTCGGCGTCAGTGGCATTTACCTGTACCAGGAGATGTCCACTACTCTACCTGTCTGTGTCCCTGATGTGGTTGCAGAACATTCTGCTTGCAGGCTGCAGCACAAACTTGTCTCCCACAATGTCCTCACCACATCTCTCTCAAGTCCAGTGTTCTGTGAAAAGGGCCAACTCTTCAAAATCACCAATTACGTCACTTCCGGGGACTCTCCAGCAGCAGTAATTGCAGATTTCGACAACTTGGATGTTTTGACAGAACCCCCCGGGAACAGATCTTCTTTTTCTTCTCCTCAGAGCCCTGGTCATGCTAGAATGTGTAGTTCCTTTGCCAATCTGACACACAGGCCAGTTTGTCTGGGGACTACATCCCCCACAAGTCTCAGTTCCTCCCAGCAGGCTTTTGCTGTCTCAGGATACACAGTAGCCCCCTAGCCCCTTCCTCTGCGTCCTGCTTCAGCCAATAAAAATCTGCCCAGCATACATATTGGCTCACCCAAAATGGCCACCTCCTGGTTTGAAGACACTCCATAGCCGAGCATTGTTCATGGTCTTCCCCAAAATGGTGACTGCAGCTCCTTGTGTCACAGGTCAGGAGCAAAGCCTCCAAACAGGGGAAAAGGATGTAACTGCTGCAGACCTGACTAGACTACATCCAGTGTTGCCAACAGTCTGTAAATTTATGGACAGTTTGTAAATGTCAGGCACTTTTATCTTGTCCGTAAATGTCCATAGACAGGAGAAAAGTAACTGTAAAAATGTCAGTGTCAACGGCTCTGAATTGCGTACGTGCAGTTCCGAATTCAGCTGATAAGAGAACAGACAGGCTCAACCTTGAATCAGGCACTGGGTGTGGCTTATACTCACACGCCTCGATGGATGAGTATCAGGAACCATGAATCAGTAAGACTGGTGCGAACCGTAGCCAGGATACAATCAGGAGGAATCACAGCAACCGGAACCGACTCCATCTTGGAAGTGGAGGAAAATCGTCGTGACAAGGCGTCAGCCCTTACATTGTTAGTACTGGGTAAGAATGAGACAATGTAATTAAAACTCAACAAGAAAAGAGCCCATCTGGGAGAGAGGCGCTTAGTCTCAGACAAGAATGTGAGATTCTTATGGTCAGTAAGAATAAGAACTGGGACAGTGGTACCTTCAAGGAGATGTCTCCATTATTTCAGGGCTAAAATGATCGCCAACAGCTCTCTGTCACCAATCTCGTAATTGCACTCTGCAAGTGACAATTTCTGCATAGCTCTCTCAAAGTTAGGACGTTGAGACAGAAGGACGCCAACTCCAGTCTCAGAAGCATCAACTTCTAGGAAAAAAGGCAATGTTGGATCAGAATGTGCCAACACAGGAGCAGAAACAAAGGCAGCCTTGAGACTCTCAAAGGCCTTAATGGACTCTGGAGACCAACTCTCTGGGTTACCGTCCTTTCTGGTCATATCAGTCAGGGGCTTGACCAGAGACGAGAAGTTACGAATAAACTTCCGATAATAGTTGGCAAAGCCCAGGAAACGCTACAGAGGACGTAAACCCACGGGTCGGGACTGAAGTGGAATCAAATGGTACTTCCATGTACCTGACAAGACCAGCTAGGTGTAATCACAGCAATTACCACACTCACAAGACCCTCTCAGTACTGAGGAGACAGCTTCTTGATGAACACAAAAGAGATGACTGCAAAGTCTAAATGTTCAAAGCTATTTGATTGAATTCTGGGCGGGTATACAATTTATATACGTTATTATCAACCAATCATTGCATAGAACATGGGAGTGATTTAATACAGGGGGTGTACATTTCATATTACATATCATCAATACTCAAAGTAACCATGCCATCTGCTTCCATGACTCATAGTCATGCCTTTGGTGTTCCCCTTTACACAGGACAATGTCCCAGACAGCTCATATTTTCTTATATGTGTGGTTTATACAAAACCTGTTATTAACTAGTTGACTTTAACTAGAGTCTGAATATACAAGTTATATATGAATCCAAAATGGAGTCACCTCTGCTCAGTCATATTACTACAGGGACCACTGTAGGACTGCCGAAAGTTTCTCTGGGTCCATCGAAAAACCATCAGTGGAAATGACATAGCCCAGGAATTTAACCTGTTCACGATGGAACTCGCACTTCTCCAGTTTACAATAGAGATGGTTTTCTCTTCTCTTAGTTTCTGAAGCACACGTTAGACATCTGTGTGGTGGCTCTCCAGGGACTTGAAAAATATGAGGATATCATCGAGATAAACCACCACACATAACTGCAACAAATCTCGGAGGACATTGTTAATAAATTCCTGGAAAACTGCCGGGGCGTTACAAAAGCCAAAAGGCATTACAAGGTACTCATAATGGCCTGTTCTGGTATTAAACGCAGTTTTCCACTCATCTCCTTCCTTAATCCACATGAGATTGTATGCCACTCTCAAGTCAAGCTTCATGAAAACAGTTGCTCCCTTGAGGCAGTCAAATAACTCTGTAATCAACGGAATCGGGTAGGCATTCTTGATCCTGAAATGATTGAGACCCCTATAATCAATACAAGGTCTCAGTTCACCGCTCTTCTTCTTCACAAAGAAGAAACCAGCACCAGTAGGAGACGAGGATTTGCGGATGAAACCTCGAGAAAGTGCGTCTGCAACATACTCCTCCATGGCCTTATCCTCCAAGACCAACAAAGGGTAAACCCAGCCACGAGGGGGTATGGCACCAGGTTGAAGGTCAATTGCACAATCATAAGGCCGGTAGGGAGGCAAACTACCGGCTTGACCTTTGTCAAAGACATCGCTAAAATCGCGGTACTCCTCCGGCAGGGAGGAGAGTGAAGAGGTGCACAGGACCTTGGCTACCTTCTGGAAGCATGTCTCACTGCATTGTGGTGACCAGGAGAGAACCTCAGCACGGAGCCAATCAAAAGAAGGGTTCTGCCTCTGTAACCAAGGATAACCAATAACCAGCAGAAACCTAGGTGAGGAAATAATTTGGCCATGGACAATGGAACCATCTCATGAGTCACATGGGTATACTGTAGAGGTCTCCCATCAAGAGCCTCAATGGCAAGTGGAGTGACACGCAGCTGCAACGGAATCGAGTGCTGCGATACAAAGGCAGCATCAACCCACCCAAGAAAGGGTGACTGAAACCAGGGGCTTATCCTTCTGGATAACTGGGGATGGAACAACGCCACCTAAGGTCTGTCCATGACAGGACCTCAAGGTTCGGACGTTCCCTGGACGGGTAGGACAAGACTTCAAAAAGTGACCAGCCTGGCCACAATAAAGGCACAATCTCTCCCTCCTCCTAAGGGCTCTCTCATACGCAGAGAGACGCGTGAAGCCCAAGTGCATGGGTTCATCTTCACAGATCGACTCGGTACCAGGAGGCATGGGAGGTGAGGGAGGCAAGGGTGGGACTGCAAAAGCTGCTGAGACAAATGTACAGGAGGCTTCTGCAAGCGCTTCTTAAAAGAGAGTCTTTCTCTGAGTCGGGAGTCAATGAGGATGGCAAACAAGATCAACCTCTCCAGCTCAATGGGTATATTTCGGGCTGCTATCTCATCCTTGATGGAATCCGAGAGACCATGAGAAAAAGCAGCCACGAGGGCCTCATTGTTTCAAGCAACCTCTGCTGCCAGAGTACGGAATTCAATGGCGTAGTTGGCAACTCGTACTCTGTTTGATGACCATGGGGCACTTGGCAGCAGAAGCGGAGCTTGCGGGAACGTCAAATACCCTTTTAAAGGTGGCCACAAACTCAGGGTAACTCAAGACAACAGGTTTTTGCGTCTTCCATAGAGGGTTAGTCCAGGCCAAGGCTCTCTCAGAAAGCAAAGATATCACAAAACCTACTTTGCTTCTGTCCGTGGGAAACACCTGGGGCAGCATCTCAAAGTATATCTCAACCTGGTTGAGAAACCCTCTGCATTGAACTGGATCGCCTCCAAATCGCTGGGGAAGCGGAGCGGAACCAGACATACCTCTTATAGAGGTAATACTCAAGGCGGGTGCCTGCACAGAGACTGGAGCAGCAGCAGGGATGGCCTGCAACTCAGGTTGTACAGGAGCAGCCACAGTGGGGGATTCCAGGTGAGCCGTGCGACTCAGGAGCATTTGTAACGCCATGGCAAACTGATCCATGTGGTGATCCTGGTCATCCAATCTGGAAAAAATATTACCAACAAGTGGATTGACTGTATTTTCTGAATTCATGGCCTTCGCCTACTGTCAGAAACCATGAATCAGACCAAGACAGAAGTATAGTTAAATTACACTTGTTTAATAATAATAATAATAATAATAATAATAAGGTAAACAGAGTAAGCGTAGTCAAAACAAGCCAGAGTTCAGGAACCGGATCGGGTAGTCAGCCAAGCAAATGTCAGAGAGCCAGAGATCAAAGTAGTAGTACAGCAAGCAGGATCTGGAGCCAGAAGGGACGTCAGCCGAGTAAGTCTTCAACAGGAACGCAGGAGAAAGTCTCTGTGATGTTGACAAAGGCGAAGGCAGAGATCAAGTGAGCTGGACGACTTTAAGTAGACAGGACTGATGAGCAGAATCAACAACAGCCGAGTCACTGTGGAGAGAGATGGGAGCTGGCAATTAGCCGACAGTTGAGCGGCCAGCTCAGAGAAGGAAGGGCTGAGTCCAGCCCTGACAATGAGCAGAGGCAGAGACTGTTCAGAGCCACTGACAAGGACAAGTGTTTTACCGTCAGCCCAGCTACTGGCGAGTTATGGGCTGTCCACTGCCTCCACCAGGAGCCCCTGCCATGCAGGAAGGTATGTGTAAGAGGGACTCTAGATGAGGATGTCTAAGGGGGCACTCTGGAAGAGGAGGATGTAAGGGGGTACTAAGGGGGCACTCTGGAAGAGGCGGATGTAAGGGGCACTAAGGGGGCACTCTGGAAGAGGTGGATGTAAGGGGCACTAAGGGGGCACTCTGGAAGAGGCAGATATAAGGGGCACTAAGGGGGCACTCTGGAAGAGGCAGATATAAGGGGCACTAAGGGGGCACTCTGGAAGAGGAAGATGTAAGGGGCACTAAGGGGGCACTCTGGAAGAGGCGGATGTAAGGGGCACTAAGGGGGCACTCTGGAAGAGGAAGATGTAAGGGGCACTAAGGGGGCACTCTGGAAGAGGCAGATATAAGGGGCACTAAGGGGGCACTCTGGAAGAGGAAGATGTAAGGGGCACTAAGGGGGCACTCTGGAAGAGGAAGATGTAAGGGGCACTAAGGGGGCACTCTGGAAGAGGAGGATGTAAGGGGCACTAAGGGGGAACTCTGGAAGAGGAGGATGTAAGGGACACTAAAAGGGCACTCTGGAAGAGGAGGATGTAAGGGGGCACTCTGGAAGAGGAGGATGTAAGGGGGCACTCTGGAAGAGGAGGATGTAAGGGGGCACTCTGGAAGAGGAGGATGTAAGGGGGCACTCTGGAACAGGAGAATGTAAGGGGGTACTAAGGGGGCACTCTGGAAGAGGAGGATGTAAGGGGGCACTCTGGAAGAGGAGGATGTAAGGGGGAACTCTGGAAGAGGGGGACTCAAAGAGTTACTCTGAAAGAAGAGGATGTAAGGGGGCACTCTGAAAGAGGAAGAAGTAAGGGGCTCTCTGGAAAAGGAGGACTCAAGGATGCACTAAGGGGGCACTCTGAAAGAGGAAGACGTAAAGGACACTCTAGAAGAGGAGGACTCAAGGAAGCGCTAAGAGTGCACTCTGGATGAGGAAGAAGTAAGGGGCACTCTGCAAGAGGAGGATGTAAGGGGGCACTAAGGGGGCACTCTGGAAGAGGAGGACTCAAGAAGGCACTTTGGATTAGGAGGAATCAAGGGGTTACTCTGATGTAAGGGGGCACTCTAAAAGAAAAAGAAGTAAGGGGCACTCGGGAAGAGGAGGACTCAAGGAAGCAATAAGGGGGCGCTCTGGAAGAGGAAGATGAAAGGGGCACTCTAGAAGAGGAGGATGTAAGGGGGCACTCTGGGAGAGGAGGATGTAAGGGGGCACTTTGGAAGAGGAGGATGTAAGGGGGCACTTTGGAAGAGGAGGATGTAAGGGGGCACTTTGGAAGAGGAGGATGTAAGGGGGCACTTTGGAAGAGGAGGATGTAAGGGGGGCACTTTGGAAGAGGAGGATGTAAGGGGGCACTTTGGAAGAGGAGGATGTAAGGGGGCACTTTGGAAGAGGAGGATGTAAGGGGGAACTTTGGAAGAGGAGGATGCCCTAAAGAACACCCCCGACAGCTGCTCCAGATTCCTGGGATCTTAAGTATCCACCAAAAAAATTGCTCTGCAGCCTAAAAAATGTCCGTATCCCCGTCTACATATCAGGAAAGTTGTGGCATTACCCTGTCATCCACTATTATCTGCATCAGCAGAACTTTGCCTGTGTGGGGGGATCACAGCAACATTTTATAACCTCCAGAATTTCTTTCAGATATTCAAATAATAACAAGAAGCTGAAACTCTGCTGATCCCATCAGAAACTATCCAGGTTGCGGCTTCGGAAGCTCAGCCTAATTGACGATTTATGGGCTAATCTGCTGCTCCAGCATGTTACCAAACTAATGGCGTTTTATGTTAATAGCTCATAGCGCTGTCAGGCAAGTTAATGGCGTGGAAAGATCGTGAATCGCAGCGAGTTCCCGGAGAGTAAGAGAGAAAAATATACCCTGTGTCCCCCCCCCCCAACCCCAGATCGTTTTATCTGGAAACAGGTGGTAATGGCGGTGATAGGAACGAATGGCGCGCTGTCCCAAGCAAGCAAATATAGATTACAGGAAGGAGCGGAGTGTCAGAAGGCAGATGTGATTATATTTTCTAAAATAATTCTCCCAAAATTGAATTCGTTACAAAGAGATTGCCGGGAGGAGGAGGAAATTTCGCTTTAGGGAAACACTAAAAAAATTGGTTGGATTGGAGCTCATTCGCCTGTGTTTAGGCGCATGTAACACCTTTCTAGGATAGCATGATAGGAAAATGTCATTGTTGGCTTGCTCTGTAATCAGAGGAGCTGAGATTGATTGGCCGGGTCTGTTCATAGCTCCACAGACCAGGGATTTGATTGTTTCCCCTTCCGCTGAGAAGAACCTTCCAGAGCTTAGGGTGAGAAATATTTTCCATGCTTTGGCCAATCCCTGGAGAGGTGTGCCCAATAGGTTCATAGTCCATGATGGTCAATGACATAAACCCCCTCCATTCCCAAATCATAGATGGCCAGTGACAGTAACACCCCCCTCCCCAAAATATAGATGGTCAATCATATACAACCCCTCCTCTACAAATCATAGATGGTCAGTCACATACACCTCCCCAAATCATAGATGGTCAGTCACATACACCTCCCCAAATCATAGATGGTCAATGACAGAACCCCCCCTCCTCCCCAAATCATAGCTGGTCAATGACAGAACCCCCCTCCTCCCCAAATCATAGCTGGTCAATGACAGAACCCCCCTCCTCCCCAAATCATAGCTAGTCAATGACAGAACCCCCCCTCCTCCCCAAATCATAGATGGTCAGTGACAGAAACCCCCTCCTCCCCAAATCATAGCTGGTCAATGACAGAACCCCCCTCCTCCCCAAATCATAGCTGGTCAATGACAGAACCCCCCTCCTCCCCAAATCATAGATGGTCAATGACAGAAACCCCCTCCTCCCCAAATCATAGATGGTCAGTGACCGAATTGGAGGGACCCCTGGACTGGAGGTGGCAATCTCTCTTTGGAGGGATCCCTGGACTGGAGGTGGCAATCTCTCTATGTAGGGGCCCCTAGACTGAATGTGGCAGTCTCCATATGGGGTGACTCCTGGACTGGAGGTTGCAATCCTTTTTGGAGGGACCCCTGGACTGAATGTGCCATTTTCCCTGTGGGGTGACACCTGGACTGGAGGTTGCAATCTCTCTTTGGAGGGACCCCTGGGCTGGAGGTGACAATCTCTCTATGTAGGGGCCCCTGGACCGAATGTGGCAGTCTTCCTATGGGGTGACACCTGGACTGGAGGTTGCAATCTCTCTTTGGAGGGACCCCTGGGCTAGAGGTGACAATCTCTCTATGTAGGGCCCCCTGGACTGAATGTGGCAGTCTCCCTATGGGGTGACCCCTGTACTGGAGGTTGCAATATCTCTATGGAGGGGCTCCTGGACTGGAGGTAGCAGTCTCTCTATGGAGGTCGTCCATAGAGAGACTGCTACCTCCAGTCCAGGGGCCCCTCAGTAGGGAGACTGCCACCTTCAGTTCAGGAGCCGAGGCCCCGCTATAGAGAGACTACTATCTCCAGTCCAGGGGCCCCTCCTATTGAAGGGTGACATTAAAATGGAAATCCCCTGGGATAGCAAATCAGTGCAGACTATAGTAACAGTAGTGCAGGAACACTATGCCCCCAACCCCCCCGCCCCCCGCAGTGTATGGGTTGAAGTGCCCTCCCGGTGTGTACCCTCTATGTGGTCTCATCTGAGCCCACAAAGTTGAGCCCAGTCTGACCCCTCCTCCTCCACCATGAGCAGGTGTCAGTCAGGTCTGTCAGTATTGGCACAGGGTGGCATGAGGCTCTTGCTGTGTGGTGAAGGGATTGGACACTATTACAGTAGGGCTCGGAGAGGGGGACAAGAAAACGGATGGCCCCAGACTCCCAGAATGCACTGGCGCAACAGCAGCGCCCCCAGTGGAAGTGAAGTTGTACAGGGAGAGACAGAGGACAGATTACTGTGACTGCTCCTTCCACAGCCGGCGCCGGAGAGCCTTGACAGCTTGGGTTGAAGGGGCAGCTGCTTTGAACCCCACAATAATGTCTGGGCCCGGGGCAGCTGCCCATTTTGCCCTGCATTAAAGATGGCCCTGCATGGGCCTCCAAGATTTTGTTCAAATCTGGGGACAGTCCCATGAGATCTAGGAGAGTTTGGGGGTCTTCTCATTGTTGGTCCTCTACAATGTGCTTATTGTTTTTGATGGAGCAGTATACTGGGTATGTACGTCTGGCCCCCTCCAGGTCTGCCGGTGGAATAGAGTCAATATCCTTCAATTTTTTCTAGGTCTATAGATTCGCCATTCTCCATTTTTTACCCCAGTGTAGATAGCCCCAGGCCCAAGGTATCCAGTCAGGAAAAGACCATACCCACAGTTCTTGATTGCCGTAATTATCTGGTATATTGTATATTAGGGATAACAGTAGTGAATGATGGCTGTTCCTGTAGGCACTGATATGTATTTGCAGTATTGCCAGGCTTGGGGTCAGTGGTCCCAGAGCACGATGTCTACTAGGGGGCTGGAGGTTTGTGGTGCACTGGATGGCACTGTATAACTGCTAAGGAGAGCCTCACATGGCTGTTCCAGTCACTGGGATGTTTCCTATCTGCAGGCATAGTCCCTGTTCCGACCTTACTCACTAGGAACCTATCCCTAATCACGTTCCCTAGCCAGCAGGGTCTCTATACCCCACCTACCACTTCCCCAAAGGACGCAAGTACTCTTATAAAAGGTCCCACACCGAGATGTCTGCCGGAGATCTAGAAAGATTGTAACGTTCAGTTGGACAACTGGCTTCTCTGAGAGACTGGTGGAGTCCATAGGGACACAATTCCCCTAACAGGCTCCACTCCACCGGTAATAATGGCAGAGTGCCACCTGAAGGTCAAAGAGGAAACATGCACCTGCCTACACCAGGTCTGGGTAATCTCTGTGTGGCCATAAAGTCAGATTCCTGAGAAGTTGACCAGTAGGGTGAGGGGGCAGCACAGGGGCATGGGAAGCAGGAGGTGTGGGACTTCTGATCCAAACGATATAAGCCTTCCAGGTGCAGTGGTATATCTTCCCAAGAGGTAGACTTGCGTGCCTTAAGCATTGTGGGAATCTCCGAACTCGGCAGGCCCCTGTACCTCAAAACTCGGCTTTCAATAGACATGCCATCAAAGCTAGAAATGGTAAAGCAAGGTGGTAGACAGGACCTTGGTACAGGAGGTCCTCCCAAAGAGGCAACTGCCAAAGAGTGGCCGTGACCAGCCACACCATGTCGGTGTACCATGGATGACGAGGCCAGTCCGGAGCCACCAGAATGAAGAGAATCTCTTTGGCCGCTATCCTGTGTGGCAGGCGAGGAAGTAGCTTGAGGAGTGTAAATGCGTAAATGGGGTGATACTGGTCCCACGGCGCCACCAGAGCCGCCATGGCATCACTTGTTCTTGCCACCAACCTCGGTATGACAGGATGCCAGAAGGTCCACATCCAGCGTAGGCAAAACTGACGGAATGCGCCCCCCTTCCTCCGGCTGTATAACGATCACCGAGTGGTGGTGTATTTTGAAAATCTTCATCGTCTGCACTTTTCCTCCCCTCCCATCTTGTCAGTTTGATTACCAAATGACAAAAACTCTTCGGCTGCTTTAGACTTCAAGAAATCCACGCCGAGCCATTTATAGATCCTGGGCACCCGGCCAAGCTGTCACCGAAGGCTGCGGGGCCACTTAGTGCATCTTCAATTTATAATGCATCCCTTTGACTCAAGGTAGCAACAAGCCTTTTTTCACACCCCTAAAACCTTCAATTTTATCGAATCTCCGCAATTACGCCGGCCAAATACGGTTCACCAGACGTTCAGGAAAGAAAACACCAATTTAGTTCCCTCCAAAAATGCTGTCCACCAGACAAAGCAAAAAAAAAAAAAAAAAAAGATGTTCTTAGATGGAGGTGACCATTAATAGACGCAAAACTACAGAAACTGACATTGCGGCGCTCCCCCCCCCGCCATTGTTGTTTATGGTTAGCCGGCGTTGAGACGATATCTTAGAGCGTCGTAGAAATTCACAAACCTTCAAAGGTCTCAACTGGTTTGGTAAATGCAGCCAAGAAGAGTTGACGGCTCGTATCTGTCACTGTCGGGGAACCATAAGAAAAAAAAAAAAACGAAACGTTCTATTAAGGAAGACGAACGATCCAGCTGGACGCTTTGGAAATGGCGGAAAACGCGTCGGCTTTGGGAAATATTTTACCTTTATTACGATTATTATTTTTTTCTCTGAATGTTTCTTAAATATCAAAAGTGTGATTTGTCAGAGAGGTTCTCCGAGGGATACATTGTACACAGGAGGGAAATAACATTCGCTACATTGAGGGAAGACGGATATAGAAGCCATACAGATCCATCAGGGAAGTTAAAGAACAAATTATTCACATTTGTTTATTTTTTGTTGCTTTTTTTGTTTTAGATTTCTTTGTGTTCAGAATTTAAAGCACCAGAAGCTCCACGTCCTCGGTGGCTGTTCTGACGACCACTGGGGTGCTGGGGATGGGGGGCGGGATCTTTTTGGCTCACACCCAATGGCTGGTGTCCGAAGCAGGTTTCTGCGGTTAACCCTTTCGCTGCCGGAACCTTTTTTTTTTTTTGCACACGTTTTTAAAAATAATTTTGGCCTGAAGATTACATAAAACCCCCAAACATGATATATTTTCTGAAAGCAGACACTCTGGAGAATAAAATAGCGGTAGCTCCAATTTTTTTTACGTCGCGCGATATTACCGCAAAGTTCTGGGAAACATTTCAGTAAAAAAAAAAAAACACAAAAAAAATAAATTTTAGGGCAAACAGACGTAATAAATTACCCAAATTTTTGGGTAAAATATAAAAGATGAGTAAATAGATACCCAACATGTCCAAACTTAAATTTGTGTGCGCCCCTGAAATGGTGACAAATTTTAGTCCCCTGTATTTTCTATATTTGACGCTTCAAAAGCCCCCCCTGTAGGTCATCTGTTTAGTGTTAGGGAGGAGGTCTGGTGATAGAATTATCGTTCTCACTCCGGGATGCGCGGCGATATGAAACACATGTATAACAATAGACTTTTTCAGGCATAGGGCGCCCCCGATGCGTGCGTTTACATTTGTACATGCGTATATGTGAGGGTCGGGGGGGGGCTTCAAATTTTGGGGGGTTTTATCTGCTTGGGTGCAACTTTTTTTTTTGCTTAACTTGTTTCTTTTATCAGAAAGAAACATTTTCATATATGTGAGAATATACACACTATGACATGTATTCACCTTTGCTGAATGCTTTTACTATTAGATTTAATACATTTTGATATTTTATTATACCTTTCAGTCATTTTCCTTCCCTATTGGGATTATAGTGACAGCCCATAAAGTCCGCTTTTCCATCTTCTTCCTGATCCGGTTTACATAATCGGATGTGGTGCCACGCATTGCGCTTTCTGTCTCCAGTTTTTTCTTTTTTCTTTTGTTTTTTTATCATATACAAGACATAAAGTCCCCCATGTGTTGATTTTTAGGTGACAGGTTCTCTTTAATGAGACATCCGGGGTCTAAAAGACCCCCCAATGTCTCCTCTGGACTCCAACGTACAGACCTGGCAGTGAAAGGGTTAAATTCCCCACTCCAGACCCCCCCGCTCAGTCTTGCACAGTTGTACCACCTTCTCTCCTGGACTGAAATGTCTTCCTCTGATTTTACTGCACACTGTGAGCTTCTCACAATGTGCATTAGAAGCTGCAGCAAGTCAGATAGAGCCCCGCCTCCTTTCCTGGCTGGTGGATGTCCAGCATCATCTAGCCCTTTCCTCCCCAGCCTGATTGTCCCTGACCCACCTTTCCTCCAGGCTGGTCCAAGAAAGGGGGGGGGGGGGCAGAAGGGGAACATGCCCCAGACCCATGCATTGATTGTCTCTGGCCCGTCCCTTTCATTGGATTTCAGATCTTTCAATCTTAGCACACACCTCCCAACTTTTTGAGACGAGAACGAGGGACACCTATTAGCAAACGCATGAAGACATAGGACACACCCCCCTGCCACGCCCCCCTAAAGGAGAATTGTACAAAAAAATGATTAGTTAAATCTACAAGTGCTTTTTTTCAACCAATACTGTTCCTTTATACTGGATTCTGAAATATACAAATGAGGAAATTTAGAAATGGGATGAAAAGTTTATTACTGGGGGGGGGACAAAAAGTGCATTTTATATACAATTATAGAGATCAGGCCAACATGAGGGACCAATGAGGAGGAATGAGGGACAGAGGGACTCTCTTCCAAATCAGGGACAGTCCCTTGAAATCAGGGACAGTTGGGAGCTATGTTAGCATCACATGTGGGCGTTATCTATGCAAATACAGCCTGCCTAGGACCGCCCCCACTCCTCTAGACTGACAGCCCACCCATCTAGGCATTTTCATATTTGCATAACTCCTCCCACTGCTTGGATCAGGACTGAGGGCTCCTGAGAGGAGTATTGAGGTCGGGTACTGTAAGGCTTTCAGGAAGCTATGTACCGCCCCCCTGCAAGGCCCCTCCCACCAGCCAGGATCTGCCTGCATTGCATAGAGAAGCCGAGAGACCTGGTGATGACATCACTGAGACAGAAATAAGGTAGGAAAAGAAAACGGAAATGTAACCAAGAGGGGGAACCAAGAAAGGCAAAAAAAAAAATCTGATTAAACTCCATCTTTAAAGCTTCTTCCCAGGTATGGATTGTATCACATAGTTACATTGGTTCAGCTTCTTGCAACCATTTTCTGCCCTCACTTCAGCGTTGGTTACACTTCACTACACCGGTGGTACCGTCTTCCTGATGGTGACAGTGGATTATGCCTGCGCAGTGTGTGTGTGTCGGTACAGCCACTTATAGTCTCCACTAGGGGGCATCTGACCGGGTGACAACACCGGAGGGAGAGGGTGCCTGGACAAGACCCTCCAGAGAAGGATCACAAAACGTTCTTCTAATGGAAGCTGCAGATTTAACGTCTACATACATAGAAAAGATACAAATGACTGAAATATGTATTCGGTAAATGTCCCCGAATTTGGCCTGGTGTCAGCCCCCCGCCCCCCCCCCCCCCCCCCCCCCCCGGTACAGCAGAGTCAGAGTACAGCCGGGGCCAAAAGTTTTGAGAATGACACAAATATTAATTTTCACAAAGTCTGCTGCCTCAGTGTTTGTAGATCTTTTTGTCAGATGTTACTATGAGATACTGAAGTATAATTGCATCATAAGTGTCAGAGGCTTTTATTTACAATGACATTTATACAAAGAGTCAATATTTGCAGTGATGACCCTTCTTTTTCCTGACCTTAGCAATTGGCCCCAGCATGCTGTCAATCATTTTCTGGACCACATGCTGACTGATGCCCCCCCCCCCCAATTCTTGCATAATTAATGCTTGGAGTTATTTTTTTTTTTGTTGTTCACCTCTTGAGCATTGACCACAAGTTCTCAATGGGATTAAGGTCTGGGGAGTTTCCTGACCATGGACTCAAAATGTTGATGTTTTGTTCCCCAAGCCACTTAGTTATGACTTTTGCCTTATGGCAAGGTGCTCCATCATGCTGGAGAAGGCATTGTTCCTCACCAAAACTCTTCTTGGATGGTTGGGAGAAGTTGCTCTCGGAGGAGGTTTTTGTACCATGTTATTGATGGTGGTGTTCTTAGGCTACATTGTGAGTGAGGCCCCTCCCTTGGCTGAGAAGTGACCCCACACATGAATGGTCTCAGGAGGCATGACACAGGACTGATGGTAGCGCTCACCTTTTCTTCTCCAGACAAGGTTTTTTTTCCGGATGCCCCAAACAATGGGAAAGGGGATTCATCAGAGAAAATGACTTTCCCCCCAGTCCCCAGCAGTCCAATCCCTGGACCTTTTGCAGAATATCAGTCTGTCCCGGATGTTTTTCCTGGAGAGAAGTGGCTTCTTTGCTGCCCTTTTTGACACCAGGCCATCCTCCAAAAGTCTTCTCCCCACTGTGCGTGCCGATGTCCTCACACCTGCCTGCTGCCATTCCTGAGCAAGTTCTGCACTGGTGGTGCCTCAATCCCGCAGCTGAACCAACTGTAGGAGACGGTCCTGGCGCTTGCTGGACTTTCTTGGGCACCCTGAAGGCTTCTTCATAAATGCAGTGGAAATGTTTTTATGGGATTAAGTTCATTTTCATGGCAAAGAGGGACTTTGCAATTCATTGCGATTCATCTGATCGCTCTTCATAACATTCTGGAGTATATGCAAATTGCCATAAAAAAAACTGAGGCAGTAGACTTTGTGAAAATGAATATTTGTGTCGTTCTCAAAAACGGCTGACCTCCACTGCACTCCTGCCACCCACTGACCCCCATCCTACTGTTCTTCCCCCCCCCAATGACCTCCACAGACCCCCTACTGGTACCCACTATACTTTTCTGACCCTTACTGACCTTCAGCTAGTGTCATCTTGATATCATCATGGGCTCCTGGGCAAAGTAATGCACTGGTGCCCCTACCAGCCTACCAGCATGTATCAGAAACCCCCTTACATCATGTTCCCCTATCACAGAGCTCATATATGGCAGGTTCCCCAAACACAATTTCCATATATCTGGTGTCCCCATCACAGTGTCTCCATACAACAGGTAGCCTATTCATTCCTATGGGTGGGTGTACTCTCAGGGACCAATGAAGCCCCCCCGTGGAGCCCGTGCCATGCATGTGCAATTTAAGGCAGAGTTGGGTGGGACTTTGCTGGAGGAAAGATTTCTGGATGGGGGTAGAAGGTAGGTATTATCCCGGGTGGGGTGCACTCATGGAAGGTGATATTGTATTTTAAGAAAACATTCAGTGGATACAGTTGTGTTCCATAGTCCCCGCCATGTTTTCCATGGACAAATATTACTAACTGCCATTATTATAATTGTTATTAATTAGATGTTCCATGCAGAGAAATCTGAACCAGTTTCATCAGTCCCTGTCCCAGAAGACTTCACAATCTAATATCTCCAACACAGCCATAGACATAAAGTTATTATTACTATGTGTGTCATTATTGTTATTGACATAGTCTGAAGTATATCAGTAGTCAATGCAAATACAGCTTTATTAAAACTCATCCTTCTTACCCTGGTAAGAGGCGACGGTGATAACCGAACCATTGCATTGCCTCACAATAATATCCTTAGGAGATATCTCAAGTGGAACATTATGTGCCATTACAGGAAGATATAATATTTGAATACAAAAAAAAACAAAAAGATGAGATCTATTTCACTTTATTAAAAGGATGGGGTTTAATTAAATTTGTTCTCCTGAGACGATCGCTTTGATTAGTCTCATTTCCACTTGCGTTGGCGGTTGCTATTTGTCTAAACGTAATCCTCCGTAATCCTGTGAAATTTACAACATGATCCACAATTAGGTGACGATGTTGGGTGGGGGGTGCAGCTTTGGGTTCAGAGTTCTTCTTCTACAAAATGAAATGTCAGAATGTGCCGTGTTCACAATTCAGGGCTTTCAAGACATGACCCCCAAGGCTTCCCATATGAGCCGACCACCAAAAAGGCTCAAAGGTAGTAAGACCATGAGTGGATAATTTGGGCAAACTTGACGGTGTGTCTTGTAGCTGGCGGATGGCAAGTTGATGAGAGGGCTTCCCATACGCCTCCTGTCTAATACCCCACCAGAGGTGGTAACAGGGCGAGACCATGAAAAAGACAGAAGGCAGGTAGGCCTAGCGCAATATCCTCAAACAAAGATTTTATTAATATACGAAGGTAGGTATTATACTCACAAAAAAAAGACTTGGGAAAAAAAGCAAGTCTTATTAATCCTCCACATGAGTCCATAGAACTGTCCACATCACATGGGACTGTCCCTGAAGAGGGGTAGGTTTATAACAGGGCGAGGAGTGGCAAGGGTTCCTGTGGTGGGTCCAAACACAACGAATGATCTGGGGGCAGACTGGTTACTGCTGGGATTCCGGGGATGTGCAGACTGGATCTGATGCAGAGTGGAGGCACACAGGTGAAGCACAGAAACCTGCAGATGTGGGAAGCATGCTGTAGTCGGGACGAGGAAGAATCAGCAACAGCCAAGCAGTAGTGGTACCAAAACAGAAGACAAGAGTAGGTGTCATGCATAGGGACAAGCTGGGTGAATGAATACATGGACATAGGGGAATAGGGACAAGCTAGGGGAATGAATACATGGACATAGGGGAATAGGGACAAGCTAGGGGAATGAATACATGGACATAGGGGAATAGGGACAAGCTAGGAGAATGAATACATGGACATAGGGGAATAGGGACAAGCTAGGGGAATGAATACATGGACATAGGGGAATAGGGACAAGCTGGGTGAATGAATACATGGACATAGGGGAATAGGGACAACCTAGGTGAATGAATACATGGACATAGGGGAATAGGGACAAGCTAGGGGAATGAATACATGGACATAGGGGAATAGGGACAAGCTAGGGGAATGAATACATGGACATAGGGGAATAGGGACAAGCTAGGTGAATGAATACATGGACATAGGAGAATAGGGACAAGCTAGGGGAATGAATACATGGACATAGGGGAATAGGGACAAGCTAAGTGAATGAATACATGGACATAGGGGAACAGGGACAAGCTGGGTGAATGAATACATGGACATAGGGGAATAGGGACAAGCTGGGTGAATGAATACATGGACATAGGGGAATAGGAACAAGCTAGGTGAATGAATACATGGACATGGGGGAATAGGGACAAGCTAGGTGAATGAATACATGGACATAGGGGAATAGGGACAAGCTAGGGGAATGAATACATGGACATAGGGGAATAGGGACAAGCTGGGTGAATGAATACATGGACATAGGGGAATAGGAACAAGCTAGGTGAATGAATACATGGACATAGGGGAATAGGGATAAGCTAGGTGAATGAATACATGGACATAGGGGAATAGGGACAAGCTGGGTGAATGAATACATGGACATAGGGGAATAGGGACAAGCTAGGTGAATGAATACATGGACATAGGGGAATAAGGACAAGCTAGGTGAATGAATACATGGACATAGGGGAATAGGGACAAGCTAGGTGAATGAATACATGGACAGAGGGGAATAGGGACAAGCTAGGTGAATGAATACATGTACATAGGGGAATAGGGACAAGCTGGGTGAATGAATACATGGACATAGGGGAATAGGGACAAGCTAGGTGAATGAATACATGGACATAGGGGAATAAGGACAAGCTAGGTGAATGAATACATGGACATAGGGGAATAGGGACAAGCTAGGTGAATTAATACATGGACATATGGGAATAGGGACAAGCTAGGTGAATGAATACATGGACAGAGGGGAATAGGGACAAGCTAGGTGAATGAATACATGGACATAGGGGAATAGGGACAAGCTAGGTGAATGAATACATGGACATAGGGGAATAGGGACAAGCTGGGTGAATGAATACATGGACATAGGGGAATAGGGACAAGCTAGGTGAATGAATACATGGACATAGGGGGAATAGGGACAAGCTAGGTGAATGAATACATGGACATAGGGGAATAGGGACAAGCTAGGTGAATGAATACATGGACATAGGGGAATAGGGACAAGCTAGGTGAATTAATACATGGACATAGGGGAATAGGGACAAGCTAGGTGAATGAATACATGGACATAGGGGAATCTATTGGACTGAAGTCAGGACTCTGTGCAGACCAGTCAAGTTCCTCCGCATCAAACTCGTTCATCCACACTATATTATTAAAAGTATTGGGCCACCCCTCCAACTCATTTGGTGGAGGGGGGATTATGGTGTGGGGGGGAGGGGGGATTATGATGTGGGGGGCAGGGGGGATTATGGTGTTGGGGGGGAGGGGAGATTATGATGTGGGGGGTTGTATTTCAGGGGTTGGGCTTGGCCCCTTAGTTCCAGTGAAGGGAACTCTTAAGGCGTCAGCATACCAAGACATTTTGAACAATTTCATGCTCCCAACTTTGTGGGAACAGTTTGGGGACGGCCCCTTCCTGTTCCAACATGACTGCCCACCAGTGTACAAAGCAAGGTCCATAAAGACATGGATGAGCGAGTTTGGGGTGGAGGAACTTGACTGACCCCCACAGAGTCCTGACCTCAACCCTATACCTTTGGGATGAATTAGAGTGGAGACTGCGAGCCAGGCCTTCTCATCCAACATCAGTGCCTGACCTCACAAATGTGCTTCTGGTTAAACCCTCCCATAGACACCCTCCTAAACCTTGTAAACCCTCTAAACCTGTGCAGTGCCTCTAAGGAAAAATTGTCTCCCTCCAGCCCCCAAACATAATGCCTTTTTTATCCTCCGCTATATACGCTCCAACACGGAGACTCTCATAGACTGGAGTTGGATGGCACTATACAGAGAAGTGTTCATTTTGGTAGCAAATTTCGATTTAGTTTTAGTCATAGTCTCTTGACTAAAATGCCATTTTAGTTTTAGTCGTATATTAATCATCTGAATTGTTTTATTTTTAGTAGAGGAAATACTGATACAGAGAAGCCCCGACCAGGAGGTGCGACTTCCATATAGATTTTCAAATGTGAAACTAAAATCTCCATTTTTAACACAAATTGTTGGACCGTGTCATTCGTTTATTTTTTATTTCTTTGCAGGCTGGCTGGTAAATGTGCTGGAAATACAATTTGTTTGTCTGAATCTTTTTAATGACTTGTTTCCCCCAGGAGAGAAGAACGCTCGAAATTCCAGAAGAACACGATCCAGCGCATTGCAGGAGAACGTTCTCCTGAGAGTCCCGGCCTCCCCCCGGAGACTTTTTTAAAGCCATTTTTATTTGGGAGAGAAGAGGACCTTCCATTACTGCTGGGAGAGAAGAGGACCTTCCATTACCGCTGGGAGAGAAGAGGACCTTCCGTTACCGCTGGGAGAGAAGAGGACCTTCCGTTACCGCTGGGAGAGAAGAGGACCTTCCATTACAGCTGGGAGAGAAGAAGACCTTCCATTACTGCTGGGAGAGAAGAGGACCTTCCATTACTGCTGGGAGAGAAGAGGACCTTCCATTACCACTGGGAGAGAAGAGGACCTTCCATTACTGCTGGGAGAGAAGAGGACCTTCCATTACCGCTGGGAGAGAAGAGGACCTTCCATTACCGCTGGGAGAGAAGAGGACCTTCCATTACTGCTGGGAGAGAAGAGGACCTTCCATTACTGCTGGGAGAGGAAAGGACCTTCCATTACTGCTGGGAGAGAAGAGGACCTTCCATTACAGCTGGGAGAGAAGAAGACCTTCCATTACTGCTGGGAGAGAAGAGGACCTTCCATTACTGCTGGGAGAGAAGAGGACCTTCCATTACTGCTGGGAGAGAAGAGGACCTTCCATTACCACTGGGAGAGAAGAAAACCTTCCATTACCACTGGGAGAGAAGAGGACCTTCCATTACTGCTGGGAGAGAAGAGGACCTTCCATTACCACTGGGAGAGAAGAGGACCTTCCATTACTGCTGGGAGAGAAGGACCTTCCATTACTGCTGGGAGAGGAAAGGACCTTCCATTACTGCTGGGAGAGAAGAGAACCTTCCATTACCGCTGGGAGAGAAGAGGACCTTCCATTACTGCTGGGAGAGAAGAGGACCTTCCATTACTGCTGGGAGAGGAAAGGACCTTCCATTACCGCTGGGAGAGAAGAGGACCTTCCATTACCAGCCAGAAATCAGATCCTTACTTCCAGCACAATGGCCTGGCAGCGGGAGAACGTCGTGTCCAGGGGCCCCTGAACTCTCCAGGGCCACATTCTATAAACATTTGGGAGCCTAAAAAAAAATCTTGTTTTATAAACAAATGAATAAAATTTACTTGGGAGAGTTTTTGTACTCGGCATGATGTGTTTTCGAATAAAAGAGAAAATTGAGTAAAGCAAAGAAATTCCGAAGAAACTTGAGCCATTAACCGCTTGCTGAACGTATAACCAATGGCGGCTGCTCCATTAGGGTTGCAGGAGCGCCCCCCCCCCCAATCCATGCGCCCGGCCTCCTAATCTACATGTAGGATGCCGGACGCCTGGATTCCAATTAGTGAATTTTTTTTTTTTGTGGAAGCACATGATCAGAGCTTGAGGCTCTATTTGGCTTCAAAAATGGGTGGGCTCGGGGAGCAGAGCCCACCCAGTTTTGTGACAATAGGAATTTAATATTCACTATTGTCTTCCTTATTTTCTCTCAGGCCAATCAGGAAGTGGGTCCTGAGACCCGATTGGCCAGGGAGGAGCCGCTCGGAAACACTCCATTACGGAGTGTCTCTGAGTGCATCAGAGCGGCTCCGAGCAGTCTCCGAGTGTCTCTGGCGCCCCTGTACCTCTGGCCACATGCAGCACTGCATACAATAGCAGTCACTGTGGAACGAATTATCTGAGTTTCCATTGACTCCTATGGGGAAACTCGCTTTGATATACAAGTTCTTTGGATTACAAGCATTCTTCTAGAACTAATTATGCTCGTAATCCAAGACACCACTGTACCTAGTACGAGAGATCAGGGTCTGGAGGAGGACTAGAGGAGGGCTTGAGCTAGATGTCGGAGTCTGCTGACTGCTGAGACCAGGGGAAGGGGAGACGAGGAAGGGGGGGGGGTGCCACAGCTGAAGGAAAAGTGTGAAGGCCACGTGAAATGGCCTGGTGGGCCGGATTCGGCCCATGGGGGCCTTGTGTTTGACACATGTGTAGTAGGGTCACTCCAGTGTCTAATGGCAGTGCAGCCTCCGGGGGTTTATACCATCTTTCATCAAACTTCCCTTACTGCATGCGGGCAGGAGAGCAGGCAGGAGGGCATGTTGAGCTAAGAAAGCTCCTCCTCCCATGAAGACTCCTGGGATGGATGACATCATTATGGCCTAGGCCTAAAAACAGGAAGTAACTGAAGAAATGAAAAAAAAAAAAAAAGTATAGGAAGGTAAATTATATTTACTTGTTTTATCCATTTATCCAGCGGCACAAGGATTGAATCGAGTTTATGTTGACTGAGAAGTTTAGTTCGGCTTTAACTTTATTTTTCTTTTACGGTCCGCCAGTTACCAAAACTTTGCTGATGAAAATTGGGATGAAAGGAAACGTCAGCGTGGATCTTTATCACCTAAGTGAAAGGAAATCCCCCGAAGAGTCGGAATTAACAGCCAGATTCACAGCCCTTCAAACGACCGAGTGAAGTTGCTTTAAAAGCGTTCAATTTATGGCCGTTGTACTTCTCAAAAAGTGCTTTCATGTGGAATACTAGAGGGAGCGAGGTGACGATAATTCCACCTAAAGAGAATTCTTCTCCACGCAGCAATCCTAATTTATATCCCTCTCCGGAGAAGAGATCTACGTGTGGAGGGAGAGGACAATACGGCGGGAGGAAGAGCCGCTAATAGCTTCACCCTTCTGCACTCGGCAAATGGAAGGACGGCGGGTGGAAGGACGGGCAGGTGGAAGGACGGCGGGTGGAAGGACGGGCAGGTGGAAGGACGGGCAGGTGGAAGGACGGCGGGTGGAAGGACGGCGGGTGGAAGGACGGGCAGGTGGAAGGACGGGCAGGTGGAAGGACGGGCAGGTGGAAGGACGGGCAGGTGGAAGGACGGGCAGGTGGAAGGACAGCGGGTGGAAGGACGGGCAGGTGGAAGGACGGGCAGGTGGAAGGACGGCAGGTGGAAGGACGGCAGGTGGATGGACGGGCAGGTGGAAGGACAGGCAGGTGGAAGGACAGGCAGGTGGAAGGACGGGCAGGTGGAAGGGTCACCTAACAAATTTATATGTCAGTTATGAGTAGACAGGTGGACTGGACCATCAACTCATTTCTGATACCTGAAGATTACTTTAAAGCCCTCTAAGATGTCCATGTAAGACGCAACCAGGCTCACAGGAATGTCCCCTTGTCTTATAATTAGGGCCGGGACAAGGGGTGGGCAGGAGGGACGGCTGCCCTGGGCACTGTGGGATCATGTGAGGTGGGAGGGCACCATGAGATGGAAGGTAGAATTTGGGGGGGTGACAGTCGGTAAGAATCGCTCTACAGTGCCTTGAAAAAGTATTCATACCTCTTGAAATTCCCCACATCTTTGTCATGTTACAACCAAAACCGTAAATGTATTTTATTTGGATTTTATGTGATAGACCAACACAAAGTGTCACATAATTGTGAAGTGGAAAGAAAATGATAAATGATACAAATAAATATGTGAAAAGTGTGGGGGGAGGGGCATTTGTATGGCGCCCCCCAGAGTCAATACTTTGTAGAACCCCCTTTCTCTACAAGTCTTTTTGGGGATGTCTCTACCAGCTTTGCACATCTAGAGAGGACATTTCTGCCCATTCTTCTTTGTAAAATATCTCAAGTTCTGTCAGATTGGATGGAGAGCGTCTGTGAACAGCAATTTTCAAGTCTTGCCAGAGACGTATCTAGTGAAAATGGCGCCTATGGCAAGCACTGAAACTGTGCCCCAGTGTGAAGAGGACAGAGAGGGATGCAGTGCGGACAGGGGACACAGGGAGATGCCGGGGGTGGGGGGGAGAGACCGTGTGGGGGTAGGAACACAGGGGGACACTGGGGGGGGACCAGGAGACTATCACGGGGCCCCCTGCGGTCCTGTTGGGGCCCAGGCCCCCTACATCTGTACTGGCTGCCCCTTCTCCCCCCCCCCCCCGATGGTGGCTGCCCTGGTGTCTCTAGACTCCTGTAAAAAATAAAAAGTACACAGCCTCACCTAATGCCTGTAATAATAAGACCTCTCACGGCACGCTGCTCCCCACTGGCTCCTCCTCTCTTCTCATCCGTCCGGTGATGTAATGTACAGTACAAGCACCTGGGGTGGATGAGAGGGAAAGAGGGGCCGAGGGGGAGCAGCGCGCCGTGAGAGGTCCTATTACAGCCGCTGCCTGTGCTAGAATGTATGTGTTGCAGTCTTGCAGAGCCTCTTATGGGGCCCCCCTAATGGCCCCAGGCCATCGGGCAGTGCCCGAGTGCCTGATGGGTCAGTCCGCCCCTGTGTCAGAAACCATGAAATCAGACCGAGACAGAAGTACAGTTAAATCACACTTGTTTAATAATAAAAGTAAAAAGAACAAACGTAGTCAAAACATAGCCAGAGTTCAGTAACCGGAACAGATAGTCAGCCAAGCCAGAAGTCAGGGACAAATGTAGTGGAACAGCAAGCAGGATCTGAAGCCAGAAGGGATGTCAGCAAAGCAAGTCTTTAAACAGGAACAAAGGAGATAGGCTCTGTGATGTTGACCAAGGCGAAGGCAGAGAACCTCTGGGCTGGACGGCTTAAGTAGGCAGGACTGACGAGCAGGATATCATCAACAGCTGAGTAACTGTAGAGAGATAGGAGCTGGCAATTAGCCGATAGCTAAGCGGCCAGCTCAGAGAAGGAAGGGCTGAGCCCAGCCATGACACCCTGCTCATTAAACTGTTCACATATCACTTTATTTCTGATATATATTTATTTATTCCATATTGAGCACTATATTTGATTGGCTGCTTCTGGTTGGCACACACACACAATTGCCCATGATGATGACTTTAAGTCGTGCGTGCCAGGCCCAAGCAGGAAGTAGTATCTGTTGTTGCACAAATCACTTTATTACACTTTATTTATGATATCAATGACTATTCATATTTATTTAATCCATATTCAGCACTATATTTCATTGGCTGCTTGCTTCTCTAGGCTGCAGCGCTAACCTTTGCTGCTGCCTGGGGGTTCCCCGTCATCCATTCTTTCTCTCTAGTCTCTCATGACTCGTCTCTTCTCCTCCTCACGTCACGTGACGTCACAGGCCACGCTCCGGGGAGAAGATGATTCCGGTTGCACAGAGGAGGGTAGGCGGAGCATTAGGCTCTGCCAGTTACCCTACCCTCTACATGGACCTGGTCTGGCCAGTCATCAGCCATCATGGGGGTGCACGCCTGTCGCTCCCCTTCCCAGGCTAAGTAACCATTAGCAAGTGCAATGTCGGCGCCATGCTCCAGCAGGCCGGCCATGTCCAGAAAATCCCCCATGGATTACCTGCTCTGCTTCCCCCCTCCCCCTATCTTACTCCAGGGAAGCCATTCTCAACCATTTTTACCCTTTAAATAGTTTTTAGGTCTCAGGAACCCCCAACAAAAGAATTAAATCTACAGCTTGTAGGCAGGTGAAGGTTTCTCCTCCATCCTGTAGGTGGCAGTGTGCCATTATTACAGATGGAGTGGAGTCCGTCAAGGACTCCATCAATCTCTCAAAGAAGCCAGATGTCTGATTGGATGCCGTAATCTTGTGAGATCTCAGGCGGCCATCTTGGTGTAGGACTCTATATAATAGGGTGACCCAGATGACCTGGAGCAGGAGGAAGGTCGGGGACAGAGACCCCGCTGGTGAGGGAAAGTGATTAGTGCAGGAACAGGTCCCTGGTGAGTAGGGTCAGAACAGGGAGGACGCCTGCAGGGTAGTAACATCCTGGTGTCTGGAGTAGTACATGGAACTTTCCCATTAATATGCCATCCAGTGCACCAAAAACCACCCCCCCCCCCCCCCCCCCGCCATCACCCCCATCACCCCCAGTGGAATTCATCTTTAGGTAATATAAGCCAAAGTCTGGTAACACTGTAGAAACACAAACTATTGCTTTGCCTTACTCATTACCACTAACCTATAGATTTAATATACAAGATATTCACACCATCAAGGACTGTGGTCTCTCCCTGATTGGGTACCATGGACCCAGGCCCCGCCTACAAGCTCATGATACATTCCTGTGTCCAGGAGGTTGTAGAGAGTTTTAAATAGAAGAATGAGATTTACTTAAAAATTATAAAATGAAATAAATTATAATAATGGCCAGAAAAAAAGTTTAGAAAGTGAACATTATAGTGACCCCTTACATTGATAGTCAGTGAAGAAGTGACCCCTCACATCAGAGGTCAGAGAAGAAGTGACCCCTCACATCAGAGGTCAGAGAAGAAGAGACCCCTCACATCAGAGGTCAGAGAAGAAGAGACCCCTCACATCAGAGGTCAGTGAAGAAGTAACCCCTCACATCAGAGGTCAGAGAAGAAGTGACCCCTCACATCAGAGGTCAGAGAAGAAGAGACCCCTCACATCAGAGGTCAGAGAAGAAGAGACCCCTCACATCAGAGGTCAGAGAAGAAGAGACCCCTCACATCAGAGGTCAGAGAAGAAGTGATCTCTCACATCAGAGGTCAGAGAAGAAGAAACCTCTCATATCAGAGGTCAGAGAAGAAGAGACCCCTCACATCAGAGGTCAGAGAAGAAGTGACCCCTCACATCAGAGGTCAGAGAGTAAGAGACCCCTCACATCAGAGGTCAGAGAAGAAGTGATCTCTCACATCAGAGGTCAGAGAAGAAGAAACCTCTCACATCAGAGGTCAGAGAAGAAGAAACCTCTCACATCAGAGGTCAGAGAAGAAGAGACCCCTCACAATAATGGCTGATATAGAAGTGATCCCTTACACTGGTAATCAGTAATCAGTGAGCTGAAAGTTCAGGCTGGCAGTGATGTCACTTCCTGAACACCCAGCAATGCAGTCAGTGATGTCACTTCCTGAACACCCAGCAATGCAGGCAGTGATGTCACTTCCTGAACACCCAGCAATGCAGTCAGTGATGTCACTTCCTGAACACCCAGCAATGCAGGCAGTGATGTCACTTTCTGAACACCCATCAATGCAGGCAGTGATGTCACTTCCTGAACATCCAGCAATGCAGGAAGTGATGTCATTTCCTGAACACTGAGCAATGCAGTCAGTGATGTCACTTCCTGAACACCCAGCAATGCAGGCAGTGATGTCACTTTCTGAACACTGAGCAATGCAGGCAGTGATGTCACTTCCTGAACACCCAGCAATGCAGGCAGTGATGTCACTTCCTGAACACCCATCAATGCAGGCATTGATGTCACTTCCTGAACACGCAGCAACGCAGGCAGTGATGTCACTTTCTGAACACTGAGCAATGCAGGCAGTGATGTCACTTTCTGAACACTGAGCAATGCAGTCAGTGATGTCACTTCCTGAACACCCAGCAATGCAGGCAGTGATGTCACTTCCTGAACACCCATCAATACAGGCAATGTTGTCACTTCCTGAACTCCCAGCAATGTAGTCAGTGATGTCACTTCCTGAACATCCAGCAATGCTGTCAGTGATGTAACTTCCTGAACACCCAACAATGCAGGCAGTGATGTCACTTCCTGAACACCCAGCAATGCGGGCAGTGATGTCACTTCCTGAACATCCAGCAATGCAGGAAGTGATGTCACTTCCTGAACACGCAGCAATGCAGGCAGTGATGTCACTTTCTGAACAATGCAGGCAGTGATGTCACTTCCTGAACACCCAGCAATGCAGGCAGTGATGTCATTTCCTGAACACTGAGCAATGCAGTCAGTGATGTCACTTTCTGAACACCCAGCAATGCAGGCAGTGATGTCACTTCCTGAACACTGAGCAATGCAGTGAGTGATGTCACTTCCTGAACACCCAGCAATGCAGGTAGTGATGTCACTTCCTGAACACCCAGCAATGCAGTCAGTGATGTCACTTCCTGAACACGCAGCAATGCAGGCAGTGATGTCACTTTCTGAACAATGCAGGCAGTGATGTCACTTCCTGAACACCCAGCAATGCAGGCAGTGATGTCATTTCCTGAACACTGAGCAATGCAGTCAGTGATGTCACTTTCTGAACACCCAGCAATGCAGGCAGTGATGTCACTTCCTGAACACTGAGCAATGCAGGCAGTGATGTCACTTCCTGAACACCCAGCAATGCAGTCAGTGATGTCACTTCCTGAACACCCATCAATGCAGGCAGTGATGTCACTTCCTGAACACCCAGCAATGCAGGCAGTGATGTCACTTCCTGAACACCCAGCAATGCAGGCAGTGATGTCACTTCCTGAACACCCAGCAATGCAGTGAGTGATGTCACTTCCTGAACACCCAGCAATGCAGTCAGTGATGTCACTTCCTGAACACCCATCAATGCAGGCAGTGATGTCACTTCCTGAACACCCAGCAATGCAGTCAGTGATGTCACTTCCTGAACACCCATCAATGCAGGCAGTGATGTCACTTCCTGAACACCCAGCAATGCAGGCAGTGATGTCACTTCCTGAACACCCAGCAATGCAGTGAGTGATGTCACTTCCTGAACACCCAGCAATGCAGTAAGTGATGTCACTTCCTGAACACCCAGCAATGCAGGCAGTGATGTCACTCAATAACAAATCATAACATGTGGGGTAACAGGACTCTAAAGAGATAGAAAGACTTTGCTTGCAGATTGGAGGGGTGGGGGAGGGGGATGAGGAGCCATCTTACCTGTTTGCAGAGACAGTATGTTTCTCTCCGCAGAGGTGCCAAATTTCCAGAGACAAATAGGCCAGAGAAATAAATGAATAAAACTTGTCAGACTTTTGTTTAGCGTCTCCGTCATGCAAATTGCTGCGGTAATTTAGAGAGGAGAGTGTTTGTGAATTCTTCATTATCCGCTCCTATTAATATTTTCCCTTGGTCAGCATACTGAGCGTTTCACTCATTTTTCAGATATTATTGTTTCCATGATAAAATAGCCGCCATTCTAATTAACAAATAATTAATTTCACGCTTCTCATGAAAGTAATTGATTTTTCTCTGATTATTCCAATATTCCGGAGCACACACCACTAGGCAGCTGATTAAAATATCCCGACTAATCTGCCTTCCTCTTCCTAATCATTGGCTCTTTGAAGATAATTTAAGACCTGAGTTTGTTTTGAAGGTTTTTTTTTCTGATGTTTTGATGGGAGAAGTGCGCTGTTTATTAAACATGATAATCATCGGCCAATGAAACGTGGAGAAGAGTTTTCAAGAAAAAAAAAAAGTTTATTTTTAAGGAAACTAGACAAAAGTTTTATTAACTCAAAACTCCACTGTGTCCTGTTAAAGGGCAAGACCAACCTTCCAGTCCTCCTCCTTGGCCCCCAAAACGGATGACCCTCCCCTCCACCCTAAGTTGCTTTTGTCTAGCCAATGTTGCACCACCCCAAACGCATATATACGGGGATGGGGGAGGGGCGCTCTGCACGGAATCACATGCATGTTAACCACTTCCCGCCTGTAGACCGTCATGTGATATCCTAGACTTTGAGTGGAGATATCGGGATAACGGTGCAGCTGCAGGCATCTTCCGGATATCTTTTTTTTTCAGCAGGCGATTCCCAGCAAAGTAAAAGCTGTCACAGAGGCTGTTTAGCTGCTTGATTGCTTTTACAGGCAGCGGGGGGGGGATTGTTCGCCCCCTACCGCCACCATCCAGTTCTTCTCCCGGCTCGCCCGTGCGATTGGGGAGCCGGAGAATGAATCTGCCGGCAGTTCACCCTCAGAGGCCGGAAGCGACGTCATGACGTCACTTCCGGCGCCGGCAGTTGTAAACAATGACTTTTTTTTGCTGGAAAGCCTGATTTCTTTTTTTTTTGTTTAATCTCAGGCTTTCCAGCATAGAGGAGATGTGGGGACTTATAGACCTCAGATCCCTCCATAAAGAGGACCTGTCATGCCCTATTGCTGTTACAAGGGATGTTTACATTCCTTGTAATAGGAACAAAAGTGATCAAAAAATAAAAATGAAAAGGAAAGTGGAAAAAAATAAAAATAAAAATAAAATAAACAATAAAAAAAAATAAATGTTTTAAAGTGCCCTGTCCCCTTGTGCTCACACGCAGATCACACCCGCATATATAAACGACGTTCAAACCACACATGTGAGGTATCACTGCGAACATTAGAGCGAGAGCAATAATTCTAGCACTAGAACCCCTCTGCAACTCTAAACGGGTAACCTGTATACATTTTTAAAGCGTAGCCTATGGAGATTTTTAAGTACTGAAGTTTGATGCCATTTAACAAGTATACACAATTTTAAAGCGTGATATGCTTGGTATCTATTCACTCGCATTCACATTATAGAAAAAAATTGTGGTAAATATTGTGTTTTGTTTTTTTTTTTAATTATAAAAGTATTTTTTACAAAAAAATTGTGTTTGAAAAATTGCTGCGGAAATACCGTGTGACATAAAAAATTGCAACGACCGCCACTTTATTCCCCAGGGTCTCTGCTAAAAAAAACTATATATGTGTTCAGAGGTTCTGAGTAATTTTCTAGCAAAAAATTATGATTTTTACATGTAGAAGAGGATGCCAGAATTGGCCTAGTATGGAAGTGGTTAAAGTAGAGGTATCCCTTCATGTCCCCTGGGGGGGGGGGGGGGGGGGAGAATCACAACTTTCACCACCATAAAAAAAATAAAATGTACTGCTTTTTGCCATGACTTTAACTCTTAAGTTTGCCCATAAAAATGATTTTCTCACCATTTGTGACAATAAAGAGAAATATGGACACAATTTAAAAAAGAAAAGCTATTTTAATTAATGCCTAACTGATATTATTTCAGATATTTTGACTACAATATTTTCTCCTATGTATCTTGATTACAGAAATAATCATTATCATTATAATTAGTATTCTTATTCAGTTATTATTATTTTAAATTATTTTTTATGACATTATTTTAAACACTATTTTTGTTCTTTTCTTTTATATACTATGCAAACCTCCTATTATCTCCAGTGTTGGAGTTGCTGTGACAGTAAAGGAGATACAATGTATCAGGCAGAAGGAAAGTTTGTTGCTTTGTGTTACATTTCTGTGTGATTGCTATTTAAGATGATCATGTGATCTGTGGCAGTGTTCAGCCCCCCCCCCCCCCAAAGATGTGGAGCTCCCCTGAGAAGAATGGCAGCCCATCTATAGGGGGCTCTGGGGTGCCGCCCTCCTAACCCATGCCCCCCAGTCTCTAATCTCCATGCAGGGCGCCGGACGCATAGATTTCAACTGTTTTTTTTTGTTTTGTTTTTTAAGCACATGATCACACCCAGAGGATCTGGCTTCAAAAAAGGGTGGGCTCGGGGGGCGTAGAGCACTTCTTGATTCTCCTCCCAGCCATTCAGGAAGCAGGTCCTGAGACCCGACTTTCCAGGGAGTCTTGAGGACTTCCAGCCAATTGGGCCTCAGGACCCGCTTCCTGTTCGGCCGGGAGGAGAAGCAACGGCCCCATGGCGAGGATTCGCTGCGAGGAGGAGCAGCAGCCCTACCCCAGACCCTTGTCATCTGCCTCCTAAGGTAAGGTGGTCTCTGTCCATCTCCCGTGGGGGGAGAGTGATTGAGTATGGGGGGTGTTGAGGGAACGCCGTCTTCCCGTCCGTCTCATGCAGGGGGGGTGGCATTGGTTTGCCCCCCCACCAAAAATATTGAGCACCAGCCACCACTGTCCATGATCATACTAAAGACCAGGGGCGTTGCTAGGTCTGCAAAAGATCTGGGGCTAGAGCCCATAGCAGTGGTCCTTTTTGCAGGCCCGGGGTGGTAAGCAATTCTTCGCGGGCAATTTGCCGGGGAAATGGCTGATGTTGGCGCTTCAATCATCACGGCACCATGGTTGTTATGGTTTCAGGGTGATTGAAGCTTGTTACATTGTAATATATAATGAAGTGGTTCAACTCACCATAATGCAGAATCAGTGGGAGCCCTGGGCGTGTCACTTGCCACCATCGCCTGCCACCGGATGTGGATGGTCACTTGTCAGGTCACCTGCCACCAGATGCGGATTGCCACTTGCCACTGTCGCCTGCCACCAGATGTGGATTGCCACTGTCACTTGCCACCAGATGCGGATTGCCACTTGCCATGTTGCCTGGCACCAGATGCGGATTGCCACTTGCCACGTCGCCTGGCACCAGATGTGGATTGCCACTTGCCATGTTGCCTGGCACCAGATGCGGATTGCCACTTGCCACGTCGCCTGGCACCAGATGTGGATTGTCACTTGCCATGTCGCCTGTCACCAGATACGGATTGACACTTGCCATGTTGCCTGGCACCAGATGCGGATTGCCACTTGCCACGTCGCCTGGCACCAGATGTGGATTGTCACTTGCCATGTCGCCTGTCACCAGATGTGGATTGTCACTTGCCATGTCGCCTGTCACCAGATATGGATTGACACTTGCCATGTTGCCTGGCACCAGATGCGGATTGCCACTTGCCACATCACCTGCCACCAGATGTGAATTGTCGCTTGCCACATAGCCTGCCACCATTTGCAGATTGTCACTTGCCGCGTTGACTGCCACCAGATGTGGATTGTCACTTGGCATGTCCTCTGCCACCATTTGCGGATTGTCACTTGCTATGTTGCCTGCCATCATTTGCGGATTGTCACTGCCTGACACCAGACGTGGATGATCGCTTACCATGTCACCTGCCACTATTTGCAGATTGTCACTTGCCATGCCAGCCAGTGCCCCCAAATGTGCATTGTCACTGCATTGGTGGCAGCACTGGTCCATTTAGCACAGAGGCAGGTGCAGTTGTCAGTTCTGGGTGAGGACAGGAGAGCGGTGATGCGGGCAGTGAGAGATGATGTCATCTCGCTGCTCCCCTCCGCACCTCCGACATTGAAGAAGCCCGGCTGTGAGGGCGGAAGAGCAGTGATGCGGGGCAGGCGGAGAGAGATGATGTCATCTCTGCTCGCCCGTTCGCTCATCCGCCTGCCCGGCTCTCTCATGCAGCCCGCCTGCCGCACCCACGGCCCAGTGGTTAGGCAGGGACCCCTGCAGTAAGAGACTCGGGGCTATGGGCCCCAAATTGGGGGCTATAGCCCCAATAGCCAACCCCTAGCAACGCCTCTGCTGAAGACTTTGATTAGGAGAAGAAGGCTTTACTTAAGGTTTGCTCAAAAAAGCAAAGACCTACCCAGGAGTATCTTCAGTTACGATACAATGGTCAGAGAACGGTTTGCAAAATAACTGGCACATCTGCTAATGCCCAATGGAATTGCAGATTGTGGGCATCTAGGCAGTCGCCAATGCAAATGCACATGCGCTCATGGCCGTGAAGGACTGAGAACATTAATATGCAATCGCGAACGCAATGCGTGACAGATTCTGGTGCCCAGGGGGGTGTTCAGCTACCTGTGTGTTCCTGTGCTCTGCTTCTTCTGTTATTGGATTCCCTGTTATGACCCGGCTAGTCCTTGACCTGTCTTGTTTCCAGTCCTGGCTCCTGACCTTTGGCTCATTCTACCAACTATGCTTCTGCCTGTTTACCAGTGTATGACCTCAGCTTAAAAAGTGTATATAGTGTAGCGCTATATGTGTAAGTACTCAATAAACACAGTGAACTAAGCCCAAACCATTCCTGGAGGACCCAAAAAAGGGAATAAAATAATTCAGAATAATATACAACTAATCAAACAAAATCAAAAATATGCTAGTGTCACACATTATCATATGAATTGATATTAATAAACAGTGAAAAGGCAATGTGAAAATTATCAAAGTAAAGGAAAAAACTCAATGTCCATAAATATTGAAATCTATGATCTCAATGGGATTCAACACCCGCCACCAAAAGTCTCTGAAGGTTGGATAATGAGAACAACGATGAGAAGCGTCTGCCACGTGGATAAATAAACACCAAATAATAATGGAGTCTAAGTGAGTGTCAGAACCAACACCGAAGCATCAGAGGAGGCTTACCGGAACCAGATGACTTGAGAAGACATACGTCTTACAAGTCTCAGAAGGCGGGTTTAGCCACCAGGGCTGGCAAGATGGATCCTCAGGTGTCCTCAAGTTCCAAAAAAGGGGAGGGGGGAGATAAAGATGCCGTCTCAGCTTCAACCGTCCAAACTCATCAACAGGCCAACCGGATAGATTTACATGCCATGGGAGAAATAAAGCTCACATGGCATGATATCGTTTAAAAACATAATTTTATTAAAACAGTAAAAAGAGAACACTCACATATTAGGAGATCGGAATAAGCTTATCTATATATCAAACGCGGTGATCGTGGGGAGTCCACCCAACATGTTTCGACTGACAAGCCTTCATCTGGGGTGTGGAGCCCCCCCACCTCACCGCCATTTAAACTAAAAATGACCCCCACTGGGAGTGTCACAACACAGGAAGTGCCCTACTGATATCACTTCCGGTTTAATGGATTAGTGAGTATAATATGAAATATAAACATCTAATTGGATGTAGTATGCAACTAGCGCCAATTAATGAGAATAAAGAAGGGAAAATAAAAATATAAATATAGCACAGGGGACGTTAATGATATGCGTATGGCCAGCCGACCCGGAAGTGCTTGGAATTTAACCAAGCCTCGGTGTCAGCATGGCCAATTGAGCGTGTCGGCGCACTTTCACGTTCCGCCCGCTGGACATGTCCTAAGTGGAAAGGCTGTGCGCAATAGCGGAAGTCCCCGAGGGAAGTCCATCTGCGCACCAAGCCTCCCTCTCAGTTGGCGAATCCGCGGGTCGGAGCGTCATCAAGCTCCGCCTCTTGGAGTCTGCATCACAGATGTACACAAGGCTCGCCTTCATCGGATGCTGTGCGCGCGCACCCGACGTCCGAGACCTAGCTCCGTCACCACGTTGACAATTCCCATACTTCCTGTGAGTAGGGGGGAGGGCCTCAAAGGTTGGAGAGGGCCGGAACCACATCCCGGCAATCTCGTCACCCGGGCCAAGTGTCAGCAGAGGTGGAAGTGGAAAAAATTTGAAGTGCATCCAAATAATAGATGTCAACAAACTAAAAATAAAATAAAAATAAAAGTTAAACGAGACTAATAATTGTATGGAGGCAAAAGCCGCAACTCTAAATTAATAAAAAGTGACACTGCCAATGGGGGACATCCCAAACAGTCCATAAATGTGTCAAATACACAGGGGACAACCATTAATGGTGGTAACCAAAAATGGGGGCATCCACCAGGGTACATAAATACAGAACGTAATTGTATAATGTCACAATAAAAAACATATTTGTGGTGGTCAGTAACAGCCTGGCATTAATATAGAACTGGAAAGATACATATAACACCAGAGCGCATATGTATAAAAATAAAAATCTAATAGAAATGGATGAAATAAAATTAGAAAGGGAGAAAAAAGAGAGATCATGATTAACTATGCCTGATTAATAAACGAATTAATGTCCCACTCCACGTTAATACCTTCCGGGGAGTGACATCTTAATTCATAGATCCAGTAAGTCTCACGACGAGAGACCCCCCTGAGGGTTGATCCACCCCGCCAGGGAGCCTCATATTTGTCGATAATAAGAAACTGAGTACCTTCAGGGTTTCGATCGTGGAATTCCCTATAGTGACGAGGTACAGTGTGTTTGGTGCTACCTGCCTTGATAAGGTTGATGTGCTCCGAGACTCTAGTGGTAAATGACCTAATAGTTCGTCCCACATACTGTTTGCCACATGGGCAGGTCACAAGATAAACTACCCCCGTGGTCGCACAGGTGCAGAACTGCTTGATCTTATAAGAGCGGCCAGTTACCGTAGAGGAAAAAGTATGACAAACTCTCCTACCATTGATATTATATTGGCACACCAGGCACCTTTTACAGGGGTGAAAACCAGTCCAGTTGTGAAAAAAGGAAGATCAGATCAGTCCCTAAAAGTCAGTTCCTGAGATTACGCAGGAACTGCAGTGACCTCAACACCTTTAAAACCCAAGCAGCGTCTCTTAAAAATAGATTTCTGGAGAAGGGTTACAAACCGCTAGATTTAGATATGGAGATAGATAATGCCTGTCTTGTCGATCGTCAAATACTCTTACAGGACAAACCTAGACAAACCTAGACAGGTTAATGAGGACTTTAAATGGTCCTTCATGACATCCTTCTCCATCCAACATAAACACATTAGAAGAATCTTTGAACATCATTGGGACGTTCTAAAAACTGATAAGATCTTGGGCCCTATGCTGCCCGGAACCCCTAAGGTGGTCTTTAAGGGCGCTCCGTCTCTTCGAAATAGGCTAGCACCCAATGTGGTTAATCCTCCAAGTAAACCTTCCTTTTTTCACAACTGGACTGGTTTTCACCCCTGTAAAAGGTGCCTGGTGTGCCAATATAATATCAATGGTAGGAGAGTTTGTCATACTTTTTCCTCTACGGTAACTGGCCGCTCTTATAAGATCAAGCAGTTCTGCACCTGTGCGACCACGGGGGTAGTTTATCTTGTGACCTGCCCATGTGGCAAACAGTATGTGGGACGAACTATTAGGTCATTTACCACTAGAGTCTCGGAGCACATCAACCTTATCAAGGCAGGTAGCACCAAACACACTGTACCTCGTCACTATAGGGAATTCCACGATCGAAACCCTGAAGGTACTCAGTTTCTTATTATCGACAAATATGAGGCTCCCTGGCGGGGTGGATCAACCCTCAGGGGGGTCTCTCGTCGTGAGACTTACTGGATCTATGAATTAAGATGTCACTCCCCGGAAGGTATTAACGTGGAGTGGGACATTAATTCGTTTATTAATCAGGCATAGTTAATCATGATCTCTCTTTTTTCTCCCTTTCTAATTTTATTTCATCCATTTCTATTAGATTTTTATTTTTATACATATGCGCTCTGGTGTTATATGTATCTTTCCAGTTCTATATTAATGCCAGGCTGTTACTGACCACCACAAATATGTTTTTTATTGTGACATTATACAATTACGTTCTGTATTTATGTACCCTGGTGGATGCCCCCATTTTTGGTTACCACCATTAATGGTTGTCCCCTGTGTATTTGACACATTTATGGACTGTTTGGGATGTCCCCCATTGGCAGTGTCACTTTTTATTAATTTAGAGTTGCGGCTTTTGCCTCCATACAATTATTAGTCTCGTTTAACTTTTATTTTTATTTTATTTTTAGTTTGTTGACATCTATTATTTGGATGCACTTCAAATTTTTTCCACTTCCACCTCTGCTGACACTTGGCCCGGGTGACGAGATTGCCGGGATGTGGTTCCGGCCCTCTCCAACCTTTGAGGCCCTCCCCCCTACTCACAGGAAGTATGGGAATTGTCAACGTGGTGACGGAGCTAGGTCTCGGACGTCGGGTGCGCGCGCACAGCATCCGATGAAGGCGAGCCTTGTGTACATCTGTGATGCAGACTCCAAGAGGCGGAGCTTGATGACGCTCCGACCCGCGGATTCGCCAACTGAGAGGGAGGCTTGGTGCGCAGATGGACTTCCCTCGGGGACTTCCGCTATTGCGCACAGCCTTTCCACTTAGGACATGTCCAGCGGGCGGAACGTGAAAGTGCGCCGACACGCTCAATTGGCCATGCTGACACCGAGGCTTGGTTAAATTCCAAGCACTTCCGGGTCGGCTGGCCATACGCATATCATTAACGTCCCCTGTGCTATATTTATATTTTTATTTTCCCTTCTTTATTCTCATTAATTGGCGCTAGTTGCATACTACATCCAATTAGATGTTTATATTTCATATTATACTCACTAATCCATTAAACCGGAAGTGATATCAGTAGGGCACTTCCTGTGTTGTGACACTCCCAGTGGGGGTCATTTTTAGTTTAAATGGCGGTGAGGTGGGGGGGCTCCACACCCCAGATGAAGGCTTGTCAGTCGAAACATGTTGGGTGGACTCCCCACGATCACCGCGTTTGATATATAGATAAGCTTATTCCGATCTCCTAATATGTGAGTGTTCTCTTTTTACTGTTTTAATAAAATTATGTTTTTAAACGATATCATGCCATGTGAGCTTTATTTCTCCCATGGCATGTAAATCTATCCGGTTGGCCTGTTGATGAGTTTGGACGGTTGAAGCTGAGACGGCATCTTTATCTCCCCCCTCCCCTTTTTTGGAACTTGAGGACACCTGAGGATCCATCTTGCCAGCCCTGGTGGCTAAACCCGCCTTCTGAGACTTGTAAGACGTATGTCTTCTCAAGTCATCTGGTTCCGGTAAGCCTCCTCTGATGCTTCGGTGTTGGTTCTGACACTCACTTAGACTCCATTATTATTTGGTGTTTATTTATCCACGTGGCAGACGCTTCTCATCGTTGTTCTCATTATCCAACCTTCAGAGACTTTTGGTGGCGGGTGTTGAATCCCATTGAGATCATAGATTTCAATATTTATGGACATTGAGTTTTTTCCTTTACTTTGATAATTTTCACATTGCCTTTTCACTGTTTATTAATATCAATTCATATGATAATGTGTGACACTAGCATATTTTTGATTTTGTTTGATTAGTTGTATATTATTCTGAATTATTTTATTCCCTTTTTTGGGTCCTCCAGGAATGGTTTGGGCTTAGTTCACTGTGTTTATTGAGTACTTACACATATAGCGCTACACTATATACACTTTTTATTTTCTTTTTTCCTTTGTCTAAGAGGTGTGTCAGCTGCTTATTGTGTAACCATTCTCTACCACTATTGGTGCAGCGCTGTACTTACCCCTCTTCTGGTTCCATTTAATATTAGACACCCAGTATAGCTGCAGCCCATATCCCTTTCATTATGGATATATTTGACTATCGTGCATCTAGAGTAGTAAATACTGAGGGTGTGTTTGTAGCCACCTCCAATGATTCAGAAATTGGTGGACTATTTTTAAGGTTAAAAAATGTTATGGTTTCCGAGCTCCACCTCCAATGGGATCTTGCCTTCTTAGAAAAATATGTGGCTGAAGACATGATCCCACGGAGTTTGAGATGGGATGTTCACCCTCAACAGGGTGAATCTGAACTTGATACCTGGTTCACGTATTTTAATGATGCTGGCATCAGGTTTCTCGATTTCCTCATCACAAGGAAACGTATTAGATTGTCAACCCTCGATCGAGAGATTAAGGAGCTTAAGGATAAGTTATTTTCCTTTAAAAACTCGGTTGAATATAATACTTTGTCTTCCAATTTGCAAGCTCATCTTGTGAAGGAGGACAAAGAACAAAGGACTAAAAAACATAAAAAATATTCCCGAGACATTGGTGACTACAAAGCTGGGAAAGTTTTTGGATGGCAGAAATCCATTGCGACACCCACTTTGGAGGCAGCAATGGAAACCAATGCCCAGGATACAACCTCCACCCAGGAACCTGCTGTCCGTCCCAAACAGTCATCTGATAAGGGGCGAGTCCAGGATGTGGGTCCCTCCTCACGTAGAGGTCAACATCCTAATACGTATACCCCTAGAAACCAACAGAGAGGGAGGGGTCATCACTCCAGGAGTAGGGGTAGAGGTGGAAACAGGAGTGACCATCGAGGTCAAGATGACCATCGGTACTACGACCGCGAAAGTTCCCAATATAGGGGCTCTCCAGGTCGCAGTCAGGATCCTCCTTATTATTTCCAACATCAGAATCCAGCTTACTATAGGCATCCCCCTCTTTCTACATATAATAGATATTCCCCTTTGCGTGATCAATACAATGAGAATGTTTATCCGTTCCCTAATGCTGGTTACGGTTCATCCCCTTACAAACAACCCTATTTGGGACCACGGACCGCTCGGGGTTTTCACGAGGCCCCCCAGAACAACAAAAGAGGTCCGGAAACAAGAGAGGGTCCAGAGGAGGGAGGAGGGTTCAGAGACGAAAAAAGAAAAAGAATGTAACTTGCCAAGGGGTTTTCAACCTGAGTGATACTGTTCTCACTCAGGAGGAGAAAATCATTCTGAATAAAGGACTTAAATTCGCTCCCCCGTGTAAACTGAATAAGTTCGATACTTTTATCGACATTCAGAAGTACATCAGGAAAATTAATGTCCAGAGGTACATTATTTCCAATCCCTCTAGGAATATAGCCAGGGCGGCAACGTCCGGTACTGTCCATTCAGGTCTATCCAACCCCTCCCTTTTTAGCCCCCCAACACAGCTCCCACCAGCTATCAATCTGTTCAAGGAACTAGTGTTGAGAGATTTAGCCAACATTCCATTGAAACGCAAATTCCCCAACCCCTTACCCTCAACAGGCCTTAAGACTTTATGTGACAATAAAAATTTAGTCATTCGCCCCGCCGATAAGGGCGGTGGCATTGTCTTATTGAACAAATCCGATTACATTCACGAAATGCACCGCATTTTGGGGGATCACGAGACATACATCGAATTACCAGGTAATCCTACACACAAGTATAAGAAAGAATTACAAAGACTGGTATCCAAAGGTTACAATTCTTATATTTTAAATAAAAAAGAGAGATCATTTTTAGTCCCACTCGCTCCGCGCATACCTGTTATGTATTATCTACCAAAGGTCCATAAGGACCCCCTACATCCCCCAGGTCGGCCAATAATTAGTGGCATCGACTCGGTCACCTCTAAAATTGGGAAATATATCGATTTTTTTCTCCAACCATCAGTCATTAAGATGCCATCTTATCTGAAGGACACCAAAGATGTGATCAAATTACTTTCTAATGTTTCTCATTCAGGTGATCTTATCATGGCAACTGCGGATGTTGCGTCACTTTACACCTGTATCCCACAAAACAGAGGTATTGATGCGGTCAAATGCTTTCTCGACAGAGACGCTTCCCTTGCTGCACCACAGGTGGACTACATTATCGAACTAATTGAGTTTGCAACTCAGCACAATTACTTCTGGTTCGATGGTAGATTCTACCGACAACATAAAGGTGTCGCAATGGGAGCGAAGTTCGCTCCCAGTCTGGCCAATTTATTTATGGCCAAATGGGAGGAGGATGTCGTCTATGCTATGCAGAGCCCGCACCTTCTGTTGTGGGCTCGGTACATAGATGACATCCTCCTCCTATGGACTGGGACTTCGGACGAATTGGCTGATTTTTTTGCGACCCTTAATGATAACAATGTGAATATTGTCTTATCCTTTGAAGCAAGTGCATCTTCTATTCACTTTTTAGATTTGGTCATTGAGAGAAGGGAAGGACAGTTTGTTTTCAGTACCTACTTTAAATCCACCGATCGGAATGGATACATTCCTACCGATAGTTGTCACCATGCTCCCTGGATCAGATCAGTCCCTAAAAGTCAGTTCCTGAGATTACGCAGGAACTGCAGTGACCTCAACACCTTTAAAACCCAAGCAGCGTCTCTTAAAAATAGATTTCTGGAGAAGGGTTACAAACCGCTAGATTTAGATATGGAGATAGATAATGCCTGTCTTGTCGATCGTCAAATACTCTTACAGGACAAACCTAGACAGGTTAATGAGGACTTTAAATGGTCCTTCATGACATCCTTCTCCATCCAACATAAACACATTAGAAGAATCTTTGAACATCATTGGGACGTTCTAAAAACTGATAAGATCTTGGGCCCTATGCTGCCCGGAACCCCTAAGGTGGTCTTTAAGGGCGCTCCGTCTCTTCGAAATAGGCTAGCACCCAATGTGGTTAATCCTCCAAGTAAACCTTCCTTTTTTCACAACTGGACTGGTTTTCACCCCTGTAAAAGGTGCCTGGTGTGCCAATATAATATCAATGGTAGGAGAGTTTGTCATACTTTTTCCTCTACGGTAACTGGCCGCTCTTATAAGATCAAGCAGTTCTGCACCTGTGCGACCACGGGGGTAGTTTATCTTGTGACCTGCCCATGTGGCAAACAGTATGTGGGACGAACTATTAGGTCATTTACCACTAGAGTCTCGGAGCACATCAACCTTATCAAGGCAGGTAGCACCAAACACACTGTACCTCGTCACTATAGGGAATTCCACGATCGAAACCCTGAAGGTACTCAGTTTCTTATTATCGACAAATATGAGGCTCCCTGGCGGGGTGGATCAACCCTCAGGGGGGTCTCTCGTCGTGAGACTTACTGGATCTATGAATTAAGATGTCACTCCCCGGAAGGTATTAACGTGGAGTGGGACATTAATTCGTTTATTAATCAGGCATAGTTAATCATGATCTCTCTTTTTTCTCCCTTTCTAATTTTATTTCATCCATTTCTATTAGATTTTTATTTTTATACATATGCGCTCTGGTGTTATATGTATCTTTCCAGTTCTATATTAATGCCAGGCTGTTACTGACCACCACAAATATGTTTTTTATTGTGACATTATACAATTACGTTCTGTATTTATGTACCCTGGTGGATGCCCCCATTTTTGGTTACCACCATTAATGGTTGTCCCCTGTGTATTTGACACATTTATGGACTGTTTGGGATGTCCCCCATTGGCAGTGTCACTTTTTATTAATTTAGAGTTGCGGCTTTTGCCTCCATACAATTATTAGTCTCGTTTAACTTTTATTTTTATTTTATTTTTAGTTTGTTGACATCTATTATTTGGATGCACTTCAAATTTTTTCCACTTCCACCTCTGCTGACACTTGGCCCGGGTGACGAGATTGCCGGGATGTGGTTCCGGCCCTCTCCAACCTTTGAGGCCCTCCCCCCTACTCACAGGAAGTATGGGAATTGTCAACGTGGTGACGGAGCTAGGTCTCGGACGTCGGGTGCGCGCGCACAGCATCCGATGAAGGCGAGCCTTGTGTACATCTGTGATGCAGACTCCAAGAGGCGGAGCTTGATGACGCTCCGACCCGCGGATTCGCCAACTGAGAGGGAGGCTTGGTGCGCAGATGGACTTCCCTCGGGGACTTCCGCTATTGCGCACAGCCTTTCCACTTAGGACATGTCCAGCGGGCGGAACGTGAAAGTGCGCCGACACGCTCAATTGGCCATGCTGACACCGAGGCTTGGTTAAATTCCAAGCACTTCCGGGTCGGCTGGCCATACGCATATCATTAACGTCCCCTGTGCTATATTTATATTTTTATTTTCCCTTCTTTATTCTCATTAATTGGCGCTAGTTGCATACTACATCCAATTAGATGTTTATATTTCATATTATACTCACTAATCCATTAAACCGGAAGTGATATCAGTAGGGCACTTCCTGTGTTGTGACACTCCCAGTGGGGGTCATTTTTAGTTTAAATGGCGGTGAGGTGGGGGGGCTCCACACCCCAGATGAAGGCTTGTCAGTCGAAACATGTTGGGTGGACTCCCCACGATCACCGCGTTTGATATATAGATAAGCTTATTCCGATCTCCTAATATGTGAGTGTTCTCTTTTTACTGTTTTAATAAAATTATGTTTTTAAACGATATCATGCCATGTGAGCTTTATTTCTCCCATGGCATGTAAATCTATCCGGTTGGCCTGTTGATGAGTTTGGACGGTTGAAGCTGAGACGGCATCTTTATCTCCCCCCTCCCCTTTTTTGGAACTTGAGGACACCTGAGGATCCATCTTGCCAGCCCTGGTGGCTAAACCCGCCTTCTGAGACTTGTAAGACGTATGTCTTCTCAAGTCATCTGGTTCCGGTAAGCCTCCTCTGATGCTTCGGTGTTGGTTCTGACACTCACTTAGACTCCATTATTATTTGGTGTTTATTTATCCACGTGGCAGACGCTTCTCATCGTTGTTCTCATTATCCAACCTTCAGAGACTTTTGGTGGCGGGTGTTGAATCCCATTGAGATCATAGATTTCAATATTTATGGACATTGAGTTTTTTCCTTTACTTTGATAATTTTCACATTGCCTTTTCACTGTTTATTAATATCAATTCATATGATAATGTGTGACACTAGCATATTTTTGATTTTGTTTGATTAGTTGCATATTATTCTGAATTATTTTATTCCCTTTTTTGGGTCCTCCAGGAATGGTTTGGGCTTAGTTCACTGTGTTTATTGAGTACTTACACATATAGCGCTACACTATATACACTTTTTATTTTCTTTTTTCCTTTGTCTAAGAGGTGTGTCAGCTGCTTATTGTGTAACCATTCTCTACCACTATTGGTGCAGCGCTGTACTTACCCCTCTTCATGACCTCAGCTTACCCTTCTGACTCCGCTGCTGCCTGCTTACCAGTGTACGACCTTGGCTTACCCTCCTGACTCCGCTGCTGCCTGCTTACCAGTGTATGACCTCGGCTTACCCTCCTGACCCAGCTGCTGCCTGCTTACCAGTGTATGACCTCGGCTTACCCTCCTGACCCAGCTGCTGCCTGCTTACCAGTGTGAGACCTTGGCTTACCCTCCTGACTCCGCTGCTGCCTGCTTACCAGTGTATGACCTCGGCTTACCCTTCTGACTCCGCTGGTGCCTGCTTACCAGTGTATGACCTTGGCTTACCCTCCTGACTCCGCTGCTGCCTGCTTACCAGTGTATGACCTTGGCTTACCCTCCTGACTCCGCTGCTGCCTGCTTACCAGTGTATGACCTTGGCTTACCCTCCTGACTCCGCTGCTGCCTGCTTACCAGTGTATGACCTCGGCTTACCCTCCTGACCCAGCTGCTGCCTGCTTACCAGTGTGAGACCTTGGCTTACCCTCCTGACTCCGCTGCTGCCTGCTTACCAGTGTATGACCTCGGCTTACCCTCCTGACTCCGCTACTGCCTGCTTACTAGTGTATGACTTCGGCTTACCCTCCTGACTCCGCTGCTGCCTGCTTACCAGTGTGAGACCTTGGCTTACCCTTCTGACTCCGCTGCTGCCTGCTTACTAGTGTATGATCTCGGCTTACCCTCCTGACTCCGCTGCTGCCTGCTTACCAGTGTATGACCCCAGCTTGTTCCTGACCTGGCTCCCGGCTCTTCACACTATCAAGCATCACCTGGCACATCTGAGGGACTCCTGCCCTGCAGTGCATCCTGCTTGTCTGGCCATCATCTGGTGTACACCACTTCTGCACCTGAGCCTGCCTATCGCAGCTGGTGACCCCTGCTTCTTTGGGCCTAGCATTCCCTGTTACCACCTTTCAGGGGTTCTCTTCACTCAGTCGCAAGGGAAGCCCTCTCAGCACTCCGACCTCCAACCAAGTACATGACAATGGATAAGTGTCTCTACATATACTGGGTGAAATCAGAAATACATGGCAACTGTGCACCACCTCCAATCCCCGGCTCCCCAGAGGGCCACCTCTCTCAGGACCAACTCATGACTGATCTCCAATTCCACCATTCCCCATCTCAAGAAATTTAAGATGGTCATAGGGACTGCTATCCATCTCTCCAACCATTTATATACCCAGGTCCTACCTATCTATTTACTGTATCTATCCATTTATACACCCAGGACCTCCCCATCTGCTGTCCATCTATCTATCTTGTATTTGGTAATTCTCATCTCTCTGTAGGCCCCGGGTTATTGTTGCTCGGATATAGATGGACAGAAGAAATCTGCAATTACAAGGCCTTCTACTGACAGGGAAGCTGTAATAATCTGCCCATTGTGGATCACACGGAAAACAGCCAAGGTCAAGCCGAGTCCATCAAGAGAACGGGGACAAAAGCTTTCTGGGGAGGGTGAGGGATTTGTAAATACAATGATGGGCAAACAATGGCGGCCTGTCGGGCGCGGATGAACACAAGCATGGCGCCTTCCACCTCCGTTTTTATCCTTTAGAGATAATCGCAGCGTCTTTTTGTTCCAAAATAAAACAGCCCAATTTCTTCTGTCCACCTCAGAAACACATAAATACCTTTTTTTTCACCGTCTTCCATCCACTAAGGGCGTCTGTTTAGTTATAAATCACGCTTTTATCCCGTGTTTATTTATTGGTCGGGAAATGGAAGTGGCGGCTGTCAGGAGCGGTTATGCGGCCCATCTCCTCTCTAATACCTCCATACCGGCAGACATCAGGAGATTCCAAACTGCGAGCAGATGTCAGTTTAGCGGCTAATGACACGCGGTACCTGCTCGCCGAGGAATATCGCCCGCGCAGATCACACAATTTGGGGGGGGGGGGGATGGAGACGCAGTTGATTAACTTCTGGAATGGTCATAAGTCAAGGAAACGAAACTTGGAGGCAAAATCAGAAAATGATTGCAAGGCCTGTCACCGTTGTGTCAATCTGAGCGCAGTAGTCATTTAGACTACAAATAACCGATTAGGTCTGTCGCTTTTAACTCTTCCTACACCGGAGACAGAGCGCAGGGCGTCTGTGCAGCAAGAAATACGTTTATAAAGCTGAGCTCCAAGCAAACAGATAAATACGGTTTTATCTGCCAAAGGATTTATATTGCTACCCATCCAGTTCTCAAATTTACACAGCTGTGCCATGCAGCACAGCCCTGATTCTCTCTGCTTAAGTTCAGTAACACTTACAGGTCTTTTCCCTTCCCCAGTCACTTACTGGACAGTGGAAGCGGGAGTAGTTCACTGATGAGCTATTCTCCCTGTCACTCTGCTCTCTCCTTCTATCAGCATGTAGAAGTGGGCAGCATGCTCCTATGGTTTCTCTTCCTGTGGCCACTCCTGCTGTCTCTCCTCCCGCAGCTGCTGCTCTAGCAGCAATGCCCCCTCCATTCCCACTGGCCAATAGTGACACTGATCTCAGAAGGTTTCCTCATTGCCAAGCAGTGGTTTGGTTCCATCTGCCTAATCCCACCCACGTGACGGCCTGTAGCACTATTTGACCATCACAAGTCCTGGACTGTGGTGGGAGTATAGATACCTACCCCCTGTACCTGGTTCCCTGCCTTGTCTCTGATAGCTCCTGTTACGGACCCTTATCATGTCCTCTTTCCTGGACTTGAATTACTCTTTTGATTGCTGCCCATCCTGACCTCTTGCCCAGACTTGAATAACCCCCTTGATTGCTGCCCACCCTGACCTATTTCCTAGACTTCAATTACTCTTTTGATTGCTGCCCACCCTGACCTATTTCCTAGACTTCAATTACTCTTTTGATTGCTGCCCACCCTGACCTCTTGCCTAGATTTGAATTACTCCTTTGATTGCTGCCCATCCTGACCTCTTGCCCAGCCTTGAATAACCCCTTTGATTGCTGCTCACCCTGACCTCTTCCCTAGACTTCAATTACTGTTTTGATTGCTGCCCACCCTGACCTCTTGCCTAAACTTGAATTACTCTTTTGATTGCTGCCCACCCTGACCTCTTGCCCAGCCTTGAATAACCCCCTTGATTGCTGCCCACCCTGACCTCTTGCCCAGACTTAAATAACCCCTTTTGATTGCTGCCCACCCTGACCTCTTGCACAGACTTAAATAACCCCTTTTGATTGCTGCCCACCCTGTGGCCACTCCTGTTGTCTCTCCTCCTGCAGCTGCCTCTCTAGCAGCAATGCCCCCTCCAATCCAGAGGGTTTCTTCATTGCCAGGCAGTGGTTTGGTTCCATCTGCCTAACCACACCCACGTGACGGCCTGTAGCACTGTGGCACTCTTTTTGACCATCACAAGACCAGGGCTGTGGTGGGAGTATAGCTACCTACCCCCTGTACATCGTTCCTTACCTTGTCTCTGATAGCTCCTGTTACTGACCCTTATTGTGTCCTCTTGCCTGGACTTAAATTACTCTTTTGATTGCTGCCCCCCCCGACCTCTTGCCTAGACTTGACACTGTCACCACAGAGAGGGCTTCCATCTTCCCCTAGTCTTCCTTCCGGGTTTGTGGTCTCTGGCTACATGAGTGGCCTCTGGCATGTAGCTGGAGGCCTCGAATCCAGACCGGAACCCGGAAGTGACGTCACCGGCTGCATGCACTGTGAATATCTCCGTTGCAAGTTTAGGAGATATTCCCAGTACCTACAGGTAAGCCTTATTATTGGCTTACCTGTAGGTACACTATATCACCAAAAGTATTGGGACGCCTGCCTTTACACACACATGACCTTTAATGGCATCCCAGTCTTAGTCCGTAGGGTTCAATATTGAGTTGGCTCCGCCCTTTGCAGCTATAACAGCTTCAACTCTTCCGGGAAGGCCGTCCACAAGGTTTAGGAGGGTGTCTATGGGAATGTTTGATCATTCTTCCAGAAGCGCATTTGTGTGGTTGGGCACTGATGTTGGATGAGAAGGCCTGGCTCGCAGTCTCTGCTCTAAATTCATCCCAAATTCGCTCATCCATGTCCTTATGGACCTTGCTTTGTGCACTGGTGGGCAGTCATGTTGGAACAGGAAGGGGCCGTCCCCAAACTCCTCCCACAAAGTTGGGAGCATGAATTTGTCCAAAATGTCTTGGTATGCTGACACCTTAAGATTTCCCTTCACTGGAACTAAGGGGCCAAGCCCAACCCCTGATAAAACAACCCCCACCATAATCCCCCCTCCCCCCACACCATAATCCCCCCCCCACCATAATCCCCCTCCAAATGATTTGGACCAGTGCACAAAGCAAGGTCCATAAAGACATGGGTGAGCAGGTTTGGGGTGGAGGAACTTGACTGGCCTGCACAGAGTCCTGACTTCAACCCAATAGAACAGCTTTGGGATGAATTTAGAGTGGAGACTGTGAGCCAGGCCTTCTCATCCAACATAAGTGCCTGACCACACAAATGCTCTTCTGGAAGAATGGTCAAACATTCCCATAGACACCCTCCTAAACCTTGTGGACGGCCTTCCCAAAAGAGTTGAAGCTGTTATAGCTGCAAAGGGCGGAGCCAACTCAATATTGAACCCTACGGACTAAGACTGGGATGTCATTAAAGTTTATTTGCGTGTAAAGGCAGGCGTCCCAATACTTTTGGTGATATGGTGTAAGTGGTTGTGCAGAGTTTACGGCCATGTTAAGATAAGATAATTTTGGAATTGTGAGAAAATTTACACATATATGGAAGCAATTAGAAAAATTTGCATCCAAAATTTCAGATAGAAGCGGGGCTTTTTTTCAGCAGGAACGCGGGGGAACGCAGTTCCGGCACCTCCAGCTCTGAATGTATGTAATGGCAAGGGATGCTGGGGTGTACTAGAGGGTCTATTGTTGCTGGATGGGATCTATTTTTACAGGGGGAGAGTCTATTGTTGCTGGTGAGGTCAGTTGTCGCTGGTGGGGGATCTATTGTTGCTGGGGGGATCTATTGTTGCTGAGGGGATCTATTGTTTCTGGGAGACCATTGTTTCTGGAAGACATCTAATGTTGAGGGAGAGGTCTATTGTTGCTAGCTGTTCAGAGTCTATTGTTGCTGGGGGTGCTCCATTGTTGCTGGCTAAAGGGGATCTATTTTAATTCCCATCATTAACAAATTACATACAAATTATTTAGCACCACAAATTGATACTTGGTTCTGTATCCATTACTGAGAGGTGGGTAGGGGGTGGAACCAAGGAATGGTGCTCGGAGGTGGGTAGGGAGTGGAACCAAGGAATGGTGCTCAGAGGTGGGAAGGGAGTGGAACCAAGGAATGGTGCTCAGAGGTGGGTAGGGAGTGGAACCAAGGAATGGTGCTCAGAGGTGGGTAGGGAGTGGAACCAAGGAATGGTGCTCAGAGGTGGGTAGGGAGTGGAACCAAGGAATGGTGCTCGGAGGTGGGTAGGGAGTGGAACCAAGGAATGGTGCTCGGAGGTGGGTAGGGAGTGGAACCAAGGAATGGTGCTCGGAGGTGGGTAGGAGGTGGAACCAAAGAATGGTGCTCGGAGGTGGGTAGGAGGGGGAACCAAAGAATGGTGCTCAGAGGTGGGTAGGGAGTGGAACCAAGGAATGGTGCTTAGAGGTGGGTAGGGAGTGGAACAAAGGAATGCTGCTCAGAGGTGGGTAGGGAGTGGAACCAAGGAATGGTGCTCAGAGGTGGGTAGGGAGTGGAACCAAGCAATGGTGCTCAGAGGTGGGTAGGGAGTGGAATCAAGAAATGGTGCTCAGAGGTGGGTAGGGAGTGGAACAAAGGAATGCTGCTCAGAGGTGGGTAGGGAGTGGAACCAAGGAATGGTGCTCAGAGGTGGGTAGGGAGTGGAACCAAGGAGTGCTGCTCAGAGGTGGGTAGGAAGTGGAACCAAGGAATGGTGCTCGGAGGTGGGTAGGGAGTGGAACCAAGGAATGGTGCTCGGAGGTGGGTAGGAGGTGGAACCAAAGAATGGTGCTCGGAGGTGGGTAGGAGGTGGAACCAAAGAATGGTGCTCAGAGGTGGGTAGGAGGTGGAACCAAGGAATGGTGCTCAGAGGTGGGTAGGAAGTGGAACCAAGGAATGGTGCTCAGAGGTGGGTAGGGAGTGGAACAAAGGAATGGTGCTCAGAGGTGGGTAGGGAGTGGAACCAAGGAATGCTGCTCAGAGGTGGGTAGGGAGTGGAACCAAGGAATGCTGCTCAGAGGTGGGTAGGGAGTGGAACCAAGGAATGGTGCTCGGAGGTGGGTAGGGAGTGGAACCAAGGAATGGTGCTCGGAGGTGGGTAGGGAGTGGAACCAAGGAATGGTGCTCGGAGGTGGGTAGGAGGTGGAACCAAAGAATGGTGCTCGGAGGTGGGTAGGAGGGGGAACCAAAGAATGGTGCTCAGAGGTGGGTAGGGAGTGGAACCAAGGAATGGTGCTTAGAGGTGGGTAGGGAGTGGAACAAAGGAATGCTGCTCAGAGGTGGGTAGGGAGTGGAACCAAGGAATGGTGCTCAGAGGTGGGTAGGGAGTGGAACCAAGCAATGGTGCTCAGAGGTGGGTAGGGAGTGGAATCAAGGAATGGTGCTCAGAGGTGGGTAGGGAGTGGAACAAAGGAATGCTGCTCAGAGGTGGGTAGGGAGTGGAACCAAGGAATGGTGCTCAGAGGTGGGTAGGGAGTGGAACCAAGGAATGCTGCTCAGAGGTGGGTAGGAAGTGGAACCAAGGAATGGTGCTCGGAGGTGGGTAGGGAGTGGAACCAAGGAATGGTGCTCGGAGGTGGGACCAAAGAATGGTGCTCGGAGGTGGGTAGGAGGTGGAACCAAAGAATGGTGCTCAGAGGTGGGTAGGAGGTGGAACCAAGGAATGGTGCTCAGAGGTGGGTAGGAAGTGGAACCAAGGAATGGTGCTCAGAGGTGGGTAGGGAGTGGAACAAAGGAATGGTGCTCAGAGGTGGGTAGGGAGTGGAACCAAGGAATGGTGCTCAGAGGTGGGTAGGGAGTAGAACCAAGGAATGGTGCTCAGAGGTGGGTAGGGAGTGGAACCAAGGAATGCTGCTCAGAGGTGGGTAGGGAGTGGAACCAAGGAATGCTGCTCAGAGGTGGGTAGGGAGTGGAATCAAGGAATGGTGCTCAGAGGTAGGTAGGGAGTGGAACCAAGGAATGGTGCTCGGAGGTGGGTAGGAGGTGGAACCAAAGAATGGTGCTCGGAGGTGGGTAGGAGGTGGAACCAAAGAATGGTGCTCAGAGGTGGGTAGGGAGTGCAACCAAGGAATGGTGCTCGGAGGTGGGTAGGGAGTGGAACCAAGGAATGGTGCTCAGAGGTGGGTAGGGAGTGGAATCAAGGAATGGTGCTCAGAGGTGGGAAGGGAGTGGAACCAAAGAATGGTGCTCGGAGGCGAACACAAGAGGTGACTCGGAAGGAGGGCGTTCCTGCACCTATTCTTTGAGAAAAAAAAGCCCTGGATAGAAGTATAAACCTCACTCTCCACTGTCTTCTGTTCTCCTCTATCATTGGACTCACATCCCATAATATGATCCACACAATATGTGTAGCAATAGACGGGCTGATAGCCTTCCGCTGAAAATCCTCATCAGTTCCTCTAACATATTTGAAAACTAGAATTAACAATATTAATCTAATGGAAAAAATATTCCACACACTACAGAATACTAATCGTTTTTATAATAAAAAATGGGAGCCATGGCTTAACCTTTCCAATCTCGTTTTCAATCCTGAATGACATTACCAGAAGTCGGGATTGGAAGAACATTATAAGATATGTAGAACAATCATAGAGTTTAATATCAGCGGGTTCACTTACTAAACTAAATATTTCTGTCTTCAATTACACAATTTATTTTGATCTTCTTTATGTGTAATTATCGGTATTGTACGTTTTGTTGGCATTATGACAAAGCTTTTTATACCTGATAAAAATAGTTTATAAACAATGCTATATCAAAAAATCCAGACGCGTTTCGACCTGATTGTTCATGGTCTTCATCTGGGGGATAGTTTGCTCTAAAACAAATGCATCAAATTTTAATTTTCAAAAAACATCTTTCAATGTGCACCAATCATGTACATAAACATTACTACAGGTATATTTACCACTGAAAGCTGGAATGAAAAGCCTCAGAGCCAATAGTCTAAAATCAGATGAATGATCCGATGGACCAAACGGCCATCTGCACCTCCCCCGAGAGAAGAACCCCGCCCAGGAGGCTTACAAGAGTATTATGTGTCAGCAAAAATCCCCCCCCCAAAAAAATATAAAAAATTGAGCACTTACCTGCATACTTACCATCTAAGCATAAATCCCCCCTCCTCCCTGTACAAATCCACTTCCCCTGCTGAAATCCCCCCAGCACAAATGCCCCTCCCCCACAAAAAAAAAATCACCCCTCCCACCACAAATCCTCTACCCTTCAAATCCCCCAAATTTCCTCTCTGAGTATGCATCCACCTCTCCCCCCAAATTTCCCCTTCTAGCACAAATACCCCCCCCCATCATCCTAACTAGCACAACCCTCCCCCAATCCTCCCTCCGAGGACACAAATCCTCTTCCCCCATCCCCCCCAAGCACAATTACTAGAACACCACCCCCCCATTTCCCCTCCTAGAACAACTCTTACACCCTGCTGTTCACCAAATTCCCCCTTCCAACACAAATCCCATCTCCCCCAATCTCAGTGGTGTAGTGGGTAGCACAGTGGTGTAGTGGGCGGCTCAGTGGTGTAGTGGATAGCACAGTGGTGTAGTGGGTGGCACAGTGGTGTAGCGGGTAGCACAGCAGTGTAACGGGTAGCACAGTGGTGTAGCGGGTAGCACAGCGGTGTAGTGGGTGGCACAGTGGTGTAGTGGGTGGCACAGTGGTGTAGTAGGCGGCACAGTGGTGTAGTGGGTGGCACAGTGGTGCAGTGGGTGGCACAGTGGTGTAGTGGGTGGCACAGTAGTGTAGTGGGTAGCACAGTGGTGTAGTGGGTGGCACGGTGGTGTAGTGGGTAGCACAGTGGTGTAGTGGGTAGCACAGTGGTGTAGTGGGTGGCACAGTGGTGCAGTGGGTGGCACAGTGGTGTAGTGGGTGGCACAGTGGTGTAGTGGGTAGCACAGTGGTGTAGTGGGTGGCACAGTGGTGTAGTGGGCGGCACAGTGGTGTAGTGGGCGGCACAGTGGTGTAGTGGTTAGCACTCTCACCTAGCAGTAAAAAGGGTCGCTGGTTTGAATCCCAACCGCGACACTACCTGCCTGGAGTTTGCATGTTCTCCCTGTGCCTGTGTTGGGTTTCCTCCGGGTACTCCGGTTTCCTCCCACACTCTGAAGACATGCTGGGAGGTTAATTGGCTTCTGTCTAAATTGTCCCTAGTATGTATGACTGTGGGATTAGGGACATTAGATTGTAAGCTCCTTGAGGGTAGGGACCGATGTGAATGTACAATGTATATGTAAAGCGCTGTGTAAATTGACGGCGCTATATAAGTACCTGAAATAAATAAATCTCCTCGTGGTGCCCCCCCCACCTCACATTGTGCCCAGGGCCGCTGTCCCTACTGCCCACCCCTTGTCCCGGGCCCTGGGTGGAGATATCACTACAAACAACCTCTGAAAGGTGATCCACCATGGCCTGGTAGAATGTAAGACCAATGAATGAGCCCCAAGTCTGCGGCCATCTTTATGGCTCCCCTTTATGTTGCATTCGCAGCGATAGTTGAAATGTGCGCTCGATCGCTCGCGCTTTATTTGAACTTCTGATTGATGAGACAGTTAATAGAGAGGGAGCGGTGCGGGGATTACCCCGAGAACAGACGTAAACAAACAAAACAAGAGGAAGCGATGGGAGAATTGCTACATGCTGATAGATGAATCCCGAGCAGAAACGATCCGCCGCTAATTGTTCGGGAGAAGAGAGAATCGCGCTTTATCAATCCACAGGATACTCTCCGCAGCCAGAGAGCCGCTAATCAATTCAGACTGTTTACTTAGCCGGGAATTCATTTGTATTAACTGACATGTTGGTTTTAATTCCTTTATGTTAATAAGCCGCGGTGAGCCGTTCACATTATAAAAGGAATGATTTGTACCGCGCATGCAGACACTTTACTGCTGACTTGCTGAGTTCACCTGGATGGGGAGAGATGAACGGCGGGAAGATTCCTAAATCACGCAATTGTTGTAAATAATTACTAATAAAAGGAAATGTAAAGGTTTTTTTTTTAAACAATCATTTCCTACTTACCTCCGCTGTGCAGTTGGTTATCCACAGAGTGGCTCCCGATCCTCCTCTTCTGGGGTCCCTCATCTCCTGGCTCCTCCTCTTCTCGAGTGACCCCACAGAGAGCCGCTCTCATTCGGGGCTCTTGTGCAGGCGCGCTCCCGAGTCCTGCTCCCACGTCATTGGATTTGATTGACAGCAGTGGGAGCCAATGGCTGCCAATCAGGACCAGAGACAGAGGCTGGAGCTGCTGGGCTCCTCCCCGCGGCTGGAAAGACCGGGTTCAGGTAAGGGGGGTTTGGGGGGGGACGGGGGGTTCGGGGGGGGGGGGGATGGGGGGTTCGGGGGGGGCTGCATCACAGGAAGTTTTTCACCTTAATGCATAGAATGCAAACCTCCAGGGTTTACAACCCGTTTAACCACTTCCCGCCCGGCCCATAGCAGTGGCCGGGCGGTGGTTCAGTTATCCTGACTGGGCATCATATGACGTCCAGCAGGATAACATGCCGCCGCGGGGGAACGCATCGCGGTGATTGGTGGAGCGGTGTATCAGTCTGACACACCGCTCCACCAATCCGTGATCAGCCAGGTCCAATCAGGGCTGATCATGATGTCAATAGGAAGAGCCGGTGATCGGCTTTTCCTCACTTGCGTCTGACAGACGCGAGTAGAGGAGAGCCGATCGGTGGCTCTCCTTACAGGGGGGGTCTGCGGTGATTGTTTATCAGCGCAGCCCCCCCTCGGATGCCCACACTACACCACCAGGGAAGCCGCCAGGACCACCAGGGAGCCGGGCAACATGTGCATGGCCAGGTATGTACCCCATGGCCATCCATATGTGCCCAATCTGTGCCAATCAGTGCCCACAAATGCAAAGCAATGCCACTCATCAATGTGATGAGTGCCACCCATCAGTGTCCACCAGTGCCCACCTATCAGTGCCCATCAGTGCTCATCCGTGCCACCCATAAGTACCCATCAGTGCCACCCCAGTTCCAATGCACAGGAAGCACGAGGGTTTACAACCCCTTTAACCGCTTCCCAACCAGCCACCGCAGTTATACTGTGGCAGGTTGGCTCCCCTGCACGAGCCGTCGTAGCTATACGTCGGGATAGCAAGCGTGTGCGAGGGCCCGCTGCACAGCAGGAGTGCCGGTGCTCGTGGCTGGGATGAGCCCTGACCTCTATTCCTGGGATGAGCCCTGTCCTCTATTCCTGGGATGAGCCCTGACCTCTATTCCTGGGATGAGCCCTGACCTCTATTCCTGGGATGAGCCCTGACCTCTATTCCTGGGATGAGCCCTGACCTCTATTCCTGGGATGAGCCCTGACCTCTATTCCTGGGATGAGCCCTGACCTCTATTCCTGGGATGAGCCCTGACCTCTATTCCTGGGATGAGCCCTGACCTCTATTCCTGGGATGAGCCCTGACCTCTATTCCTGGGATGAGCCCTGACCTCTATTCCTGGGATGAGCCCTGACCTCTATTCCTGGGATGAGCCCTGACCTCTATTCCTGGGATGAGCCCTGTCCTCTATTCCTGGGACGAGCCCTGTCCTCTATTCCTGGGATGAGCCCTGACCTCTATTCCTGGGATGAGCCCTGACCTCTATTCCTGGGATGAGCCCTGACCTCTATTCCTGGGATGAGCCCTGACCTCTATTCCTGGGATGAGCCCTGACCTCTATTCCTGGGATGAGCCCTGATCTCTATTCCTGGGATGAGCCCTGTCCTCTATTCCTGGGATGAGCCCTGTCCTCTATTCCTGGGATGAGCCCTGTCCTCTATTCCTGGGATGAGCCCTGTCCTCTATTCCTGGGATGAGCCCTGTCCTCTATTCCTGGGATGAGCCCTGTCCTCTATTCCTGGGATGAGCCCTGACCTCTATTCCTGGGATGAGCCCTGACCTCTATTCCTGGGATGAGCCCTGACCTCTATTCCTGGGATGAGCCCTGACCTCTATTCCTGGGATGAGCCCTCATCTCTATTCCTGGGATGAGCCCTGTCCTCTATTCCTGGGACGAGCCCTGATCTCTATTCCTGGGATGAGCCCTGTCCTCTATTCCTGGGATGAGCCCTGACCTCTATTCCTGGGATGAGCCCTGACCTCTATTCCTGGGATGAGCCCTGACCTCTATTCCTGGGATGAGCCCTGACCTCTATTCCTGGGATGAGCCCTGACCTCTATTCCTGGGATGAGCCCTGACCTCTATTCCTGGGATGAGCCCTGACCTCTATTCCTGGGATGAGCCCTGACCTCTATTCCTGGGATGAGCCCTGACCTCTATTCCTGGGATGAGCCCTGACCTCTATTCCTGGGATGAGCCCTGACCTCTATTCCTGGGATGAGCCCTGATCTCTATTCCTGGGATGAGCCCTGTCCTCTATTCCTGGGATGAGCCCTGTCCTCTATTCCTGGGATGAGCCCTGTCCTCTATTCCTGGGATGAGCCCTGTCCTCTATTCCTGGGATGAGCCCTGTCCTCTATTCCTGGGATGAGCCCTGTCCTCTATTCCTGGGATGAGCCCTGTCCTCTATTCCTGGGATGAGCCCTGACCTCTATTCCTGGGATGAGCCCTGACCTCTATTCCTGGGATGAGCCCTGACCTCTATTCCTGGGATGAGCCCTGACCTCTATTCCTGGGATGAGCCCTGACCTCTATTCCTGGGATGAGCCCTGATCTCTATTCCTGGGATGAGCCCTGACCTCTATTCCTGGGATGAGCCCTGACCTCTATTCCTGGGATGAGCCCTGACCTCTATTCCTGGGATGAGCCCTGATCTCTATTCCTGGGATGAGCCCTCATCTCTATTCCTGGGATGAGCCCTGATCTCTATTCCTGGGATGAGCCCTGATCTCTATTCCTGGGATGAGCCCTGACCTCTATTCCTGGGATGAGCCCTCATCTCTATTCCTGGGATGAGCCCTGATCTCTATTCCTGGAAGGATTATGAAGCCAGCGCACAGGTGTGCAATTAGCAAGCCTACCAAAACCAGGCATACACTGCTCATATGCACCTGTGACACCGGGTCACATCTCCACAATATATTGTTTTTAGCAGAGACCTAGAGAATAAAATGGTGATCGTTGCAATTTTTTGTATGCCACACAGTATTTGCACAGCATTTTTCAAACGCAATCTTCTTTGAGAAAAAATACACTTCAATGAATTGTAATGCTAAAAAACACAAAATGTAACCCAATATTTTAGTAAAACATAAAAGATGATGTTACACCATGTAAAACAGATACCCAACATGTCACAATTTATTATCACGATCGCTCATGGAATGGTGACAAACTACGCTACTTAAAAATCCCCATAGGCAACACTTTAAATATTTTTACAGGTTACATGTTTAGAGTTACAGAGGAGGTCTAGTGGTAGAATTATTGCTCTCGCTCTAACGATCACGGCGATACCTCACATGTGTGCTTTGAACACCATTTACATATGTGGGTGGGACTTACGTATGTGTTCACTTCTGCACATGAGCACAGAGGGATGGGGCGCTTTAAGGCCCCTTTCACACTGGGGCGGTTTGCAGGTGCTATTGCACTAATAATAGCGCCTGCAAACCGACCTGAAAGTGCCGCTGCTTTGATTCCAGTGTGAAAGCCCCGAGGGCTAGCAGGACGGGAAAAAAAGTCCTGCCAGCAGCATCTTCGGAGCGGTGAAGGAGCGGAGTATACAGCGCTCCTTTATCGCTCCTGCCCATTGAAATCAATGGGACAGCGCGGCTATACCGCCGGCAAAGCGCCTCAGCAGAGGGGTTTTTAACCCTTTCTCGGCCGCTAGCGGGGGGTAAAACCACCCCGCTAGTGGCCGAATACCGACGGTAAAGAGCTGCTTACAATAGCGGCGCTTTACCGCTGCCGCCTCCGCCTTAGTGTAAAAGGGCCCTAAATGTTTGTTTTCTTATTTATTTTTACTCTGTCCCTTTATTTTTTAAAATCCCTTGTATTCCTACTGCAAGGTACGTAATTCCTCCTGTATTGTATACTAATTTTTCTGTCTGTCCTCATGTTGTAAAGAGCTGAGCAAACTGTTAGCGCTATATAAATCCCGTATAATAATAATATTGATGATAGAAATAAGGGATGACAGGTCCTCTTTGTGGAGAGATCTGGGGTCAATAAGAACCTTTGAAAGCAAAAATTAAATAAAATAAAAATTGATCTTTTGTGTTTAAAAAAAAAAGAAAATTGTTTACTTTCGCCCTAGGCCGGAAGTGAGGTCATGACGTCACTCTGGTCCTCCTAGATCATAGAGGTGATCAGAGATGATCTGGTCTCTGTTCACCTCTATGGCCAGCCGCGCCACCTGTTGGATTTTTCCCCAGGTGCACCGGTAAGAACGGAAAGCCCACCAGCGAGCCGCGTTTCTCAGTCTGCTCCAAACACTTTCATGAGAAAGAGAATCGCCGGCTGAAACAAATAATACCGGGGTTATGGCTGATAGCTTCATCCATGACCCCAGTAAACCACTGAGAATCCACAAGGTATATATACGTATTACAGATGGAAAGCGGATATATTTATATATATAGTATGTATGTATAGTATAGTACAGTATGTATGTATATATATATATATATATATATATATATATATATATAAAGATATAGATACATGTAGCACTAACTCTTGGTGGAGCTGCTGGTTTATAGTGGGCTGTTACCGTCACCTTCGTTACCTCAATTTCACCAGAACCGGGTCTAGGGTCCCGTTGAGTTTACCACCAGACAATGTAGGCACCGGGCACTTGAGTATCTTTTCCAATGTTTTAATAAACTTGAGTTGCAGGAAGTAGCAGGAAAGAGGTAGAAGGAAAGTTGTAGGGAAGCACAAATACCTTTTCTTAGCGTTCTTAATGTAACTTTAGGAATTGAAAGCTTGTAGCTGATTACACTCTCTCTGTAGAATTAAATCTTTGCCCGCCTGGATAGGCCTCTCTCACTAACCTAGCAGCCAGTACGTAGCACGAACAAAAGTCTCTGCCACAGACTTGAATAGAACAAGACCCGTACGATCCTCTGCCACAGGATGTATTGGTTTACGATGAACAGCAAACATAGCACTAGAACCTTTAAGCCAACCCGGCAGTACTATGCGGGAGGATTACTTCAGGATGCGTCCTCCAACCGAGTCACCAGGCCCCTCTCCAGACCAGCAATCTGCATGATCCTTCCATGATGGGTCCTCCCCTGGGATCTCCTCGGTTGTCCAGCTTCTTCTCTCTGGATAGACAGCTCAGGACCATTCCTCTGCTGCTGTGGTAGGCCCCAGACAGGCTTCTGGGCCCACCCACACACCGCAGCAACGTGGGCCTCCGGAACGGAGGACCACGAGGTAGTACTCTTAGCGCATACCTGTCGGCCAGGAGGGCCAGCATGTGGACAGAAAACGACCTCAAAACATGGCGTCTGACCCATAAATACCCTCTCCCAGAATGCAACTCGGAGGACCACCTCCACTGAGTTATCTCCGGGACAGAGGAGCACTCATACACTTCAACGTGTTGCCTTTCCAACACCGGCCCATAGTAACAACGACACCCACAGGAACTCAGCCGAGCTGGAACAGAGGCAAATCTGACTATGTATAAACAGATAACCCACTAAACTTACCTATAAGCAGTAGATTAAAAATCTACCAGCGCTACATACACATAGCCATCTTCTTTGGAGAAATACTGCTTGATACGTTGTTATTTAAAGGGTTGGTCCACCCTAAAGAGATATTTCAGAGTTTGGTTAATGTACGTATGCTATCTCTCAAAACTCCATCACTAAGATACTTACACTAGGCTCCTGACTGTGCCCATATGAGAGGTTCCCGCCATCCCTGTGCTGAGTTCCCGGGTCTGTACACCCGCTGTGCCCATTATGAGGAGTTCCCACCATCCCTGTGCTGAGTTCCCGGGTCTGTACACCCGCTGTGCCCATTATGAGGGGTCCCCACCATCCCTGTGCTGAGTTCCCGGGTCTGTACACCCGCTGTGCCCATTAACAGGGGTTCTCACCATCCCTGTGCTGAGTTCCCGGGTCTGTACACCCGCTGTGCCCATTATGAGGGGTTCTCACCATCCCTGTGCTGAGTTCCCGGGTCTGTACACCCGCTGTGCCCATTATGAGGGGTCCCCACCATCCCTGTGCTGAGTTCCCGGGTCTGTACACCCGCTGTGCCCATTATGAGGGGTTCCCACCATCCCTGTGCTGAGTTCCCGGGTCTGTATACCCGCTGTGCCCATTATGAGGGGTTCCCACCATCCCTGTGCTGAGTTCCCGGGTCTGTACACCCGCTGTGCCCATTATGAGGGGTTCCCACCATCCCTGTGCTGAGTTCCTGGGTCTGTACACCCGCTGTGCCCATTATGAGGGGTTCTCACCATCCCTGTGCTGAGTTCCCGGGTCTGTACACCCGCTGTGCCCATTATGAGGGGTTCTCACCATCCCTGTGCTGAGTTCTCGGGTCTGTACACCCGCTGTGCCCATTATGAGGGGTTCTCACCATCCATGTGCTGAGTTCCCGGGTCTGTACACCCGCTGTGCCCATTATGAGGGGTTCCCACCATCCCTGTGCTGTGATGCCAATTAAGAATTGTATTAAGTGTTCACATGACCGCAAGAGCTCTATTGAATGGTAAGCAGCCTGGTTAGAAGGCTTTATTCTGTCAATTAATCTAAGCTGGGCAATAGTTCCATTCAGCTCCATTCTTTTGCATGGTGTTGGGCGTGGTTATAAAGAAGACATCTGGCCAGTCCCTGCTGCCAATTAAGCTCAGCAGGGCTCCGCGGGGGCGTGTCAGGCAGGCTGACTACAGAGCTACAGGCATGCTGTGGGTCTCATTAGAAGGGAGGCCATCTGACCAGACTATAGTAGATCCACTTCTCTGCCTAGGGAGAGGTCAGAAACTTACAGGAAGGTGTAGGGACTGGCAGGATCAGCAGGCAATAATTCAACATATAAATAAATGGACTCATTATAGGGATGGCTGAGGGGGCGGGGCAATGTACTCTCGAAGATTTACATTTCGGCGAGCCCCACACGCAGTCTAAGTTCCGGTTTCTGTCCCTTTCTGACAAAGACTCAGACTGACATAATTAAGTTATACGTTTCTGCTACCTGAAAATCAGAATTTATAACCAGCAATTTAGGAATGCAAATCGTTGTAATAAAGGAGGTCGGCGATTGCGAATCCCGCCGCCGGTGCGGAAGTCTCTGTGACCCCCCCGCGGGTGGCCAGTATGGAGAGAGCAGAAAATCTTTCGGCAAGCAGCAGAAAATGAATTTGCACACCTTAATGAAAATAGAGGAGGCGGAAAGGACGTTTGTGTCACCGGATAAATCCCTCTAATTGATCGCGCCGCGCTCGCCGCACTTCTGCTTCATTCATGATGTAAAATAATGCAAGAAGAAAAAAAATCTTTTACTGCGAAAAAAATAAAAAGTCATTGAACAATTGGTATTCCTTATGGCATGACGGCTCAACTTTACCCTCTGTACAAAAAAAACTCGAATGAAGGAAACTTTCCGCCATTCACATACATTAAATCACAATTTAGAAAAAATCAAACATATTAATGAAAACACACGTAGGATTATAAATCAGAAACAAGGAAGGAATTAGGTAGAGTCTACTATAAATGAGCTGAACTTCCCTGAGGGGCCCCTGCAAAGCACCTTGTCCCCATCCTATGGGACAAAGGCCTCTTCCCCACAACCCTGGCCAAGTGGTTGTGGGGGTCTGCAGGCTGAGGGGGGGGGGGGCTTATCAGAATCTAGAAGCCCCCCCCTTTAATAATAAGACCCCCCCCCAGATATGTGAATGAGTATGAGGTTTAGGACTACCCCTACTCATTCACAAAATAAAAGTTATAACCTAGAAAAAAAAGGCACCACAACATGTGACTCCCCAAAACGTGACCCGCATTGTAAATCCACCATCAATTACGATCGCCGCCATCGTCCAACTCAGCACTGCGCTACTTTAACCATTTGACGCCCGCTGTATTGTAAAATGACGGGAGGGCGGAATCCCCCTCTCGTTCTGGGACAAGGTCACATGACGGCGCCCCAGAACAGCCGCTCTCGCACGTCCGCAAAGGGGTGCGCAGCGTGGTGATCGCGGTCGCGTTGTGTTCCCAGCGCATGGCGCGACTCCGATCTTGATGAAGAGCCGATGGCACGGCTCTTTACCCATGTGATCAGCTGTGTCCAATCACAGCCGGTCACATGTGAACACGGAAGTGCCATTTATCGGCTTTTCTTGCCTCACACTGACAGAGGATGTGGGGAGCCCATCAGCGGCATCTCCTCGCAGGGAAGACTTGTACCAGTAATCAGTGCCCTGATCACAGTACAGCCCCAACAGTGCCCATCAGTGACACCAATCAATGCCTATTAGTGATGCCAGTCAGTGCTGCCTATCAGTGCCCATTAGTGCTGCCTATCATTGCTCATCAGTGCTGCCTATCAGTGCCCATTAGTGCTGCCTATCATTGCTCATCAGTGCTGCCTATCATTGCTCATCAGTGCTGCCTATCAGTGCCCATTAGTGCTGCCTATCATTGCTCATCAGTGCTGCCTATCATTGCTCATCAGTGCTGCCTATCAGTGCCCACCAGTGCTGCCTATCATTGCTCATCAGTGCTGCCTATCATTGCTCATCAGTGCTGCCTATCAGTGCCCATTAGTGCTGCCTATCATTGCTCATCAGTGCTGCCTATCATTGCTCATCAGTGCTGCCTATCAGTGCCCATTAGTGCTGCCTATCATTGCTCATCAGTGCTGCCTATCATTGCTCATCAGTGCCGCCTATCATTTGCCATCAGTGCCACCTATCATTGCCCACCAGTGCTGCCTATCATTGCCCACCAGTGCCGCCTATCATTTGCCATCAGTGCCACCTATCATTGCCCACCAGTGCTGCCTATCATTGCCCATCAGTGCTGCCTATCATTGCCCACCAGTGCTGCCTATCATTGCTCATCAGTGTTGCCTATCATTGCCCACCAGTGCTGCCTATCATTGCCCACCAGTGCTGCCTATCATTGCCCACCAGTGCTGCCTATCATTGCCCACCAGTGCCGCCTATCATTGCCCACCAGTGCTGCCTATCATTGCCCACCAGTGCTGCCTATCATTGCTCATCAGTGCCGCCTATCATTTGCCATCAGTGCCGCCTATCATTGCCCACCAGTGCTGCCTATCATTGCCCACCAGTGCTGCCTATCATTGCCCACCAGTGCTGCCTATCATTGCCCACCAGTGCCGCCTATCATTGCCCACCAGTGCTGCCTATCATTGCCCACCAGTGCTGCCTATCATTACTCATCAGTGCTGCCTATCATTTGCCATCAGTGCCGCCTATCATTTGCCATCAGTGCCGCCTATCATTTGCCATCAGTGCCGCCTATCATTTTCCATCAGTGCCACCTATCATTGCCCACCAGTGCTGCCTATCATTGCTCATCAGTGCCGCCTATCATTGCCCACCAGTGCTGCCTATCATTACTCATCAGTGCTGCCTATCATTTGCCATCAGTGCCGCCTATCATTTGCCATCAGTGCCGCCTATCATTTGCCATCAGTGCCGCCTATCATTTTCCATCAGTGCCACCTATCATTGCCCACCAGTGCTGCCTATCATTGCCCACCAGTGAAGGAGAAAAATTACTTATTTACAAAATTTACTGACAGAAACTAAGAAAAAGGTTTTTTTTTATCTTTCAAAATCTTCGTTCTTTTTTCGTTTGTTTTTTTGCAAAAAATAACCCCCCCCCCAGTGGTGATCAAATACCACCCAATGAAATCTCTATTTGTGTGAATATAAATGATAAAAAATGTTCTATGAGTACAGTGTTGTATGACTGCGTAATTGTCATTCAAAGTGTGACAGCTCTGAAAACTGAGAAATGTCCTGGGCAGGAAGGGGGAGGGGAGTGCCTGGGAGGTAAGGGGTTAACTGACAGTTGTGCAACGCTGTACACAAATGAAAGGCGAACATTTATGTTCACACAAATAGAGTTTTCTTTTGGTGGTATTTGATCACCTCTGGGGGGCTTTTATTTTTTGTGATATAAACAAAAAAATACCAAATCCTTGCAGCATTACCACAGAAAAAAAATCTGTTCTCTGGGGGGCAGCAGCCCCCTCCCCCTATTTTACTATTACCCCCTCCCCCTATTTTACTATTACCCCCTCCCCCTATTTTACGATTACCCCCTCCCCCTATTTTACGATTACCCCCTCCCCCTATTTTACGATTACCCCCTCCCCCTATTTTACTATTTCCCCCTCCCCCTATTTTACTATTACCTCCTCCCCCTATTTTACGATTACCCCCTCCCCCTATTTTACTATTTCCCCCTCCCCCTATTTTACTATTTCCCCCTCCCCCTATTTTACTATTACCTCCTCCCCCTATTTTACGATTACCCCCTCCCCCTATTTTACTATTACCCCCAGCCCCTGTCTTGGGGACGCAGAGGTGAAAAAGAATCCCTTATCCCTCCAACTGGGACAAGGATACTCTGCAAAGCCACCCCTCCCCCCACCAGCTCAGACCTTAGAGCTGTAAGATTAAAAATGCTTATATTTTGCCCTCTCTGGTGCTCCCCCCCCCTCCCCCCCCATCATCCCTATGCTAGTGAAATCTTCCTGTTTACATTCCATACCTTATTCTAGACCCAGTGACATCATCACTGGGTCTCTGTGCTTCTCTATACAATACAAGCAGATCATGGCTGGTGGGAGGGGCCGGCAGGGCCCCGTTATGTTTCAGGAAGGATGCACAGCCTCCTATGTACTCCTCTAAAGGAGCCCCCAGGTCTGATCAAAGCAGTGGGCCGGCTATTGGGAGGAGTTATGCAAATTTTAAAAATGTCTTGACGGGCGGGTGTCTGTTTGGAGGAGTGGGTGTTCCTATAGGCAGGCTGCCTGCAAGCCTCCCGGGTAACCCCCACATGTGATGCTGAACCTCCATGAAATCTAATGAATGAAAGGGGCGGGGCCAGGGTGTCGGACAGCCGGCATTCCTCCTTCATCCAGAACTCAGTGGCGACTTATCGCTTCTGCTTGGATTATGCAAATGTAGCGACTTGACTTCAACAACACCACAGTCTCTGCCTCTGGCTTCACATCCAATCCTGGCATGTCTCTCCCAGAGCTTCTCACTCACCGACCCCGGCATGGATCCCTCCTGAATGACTTGCCCGGCAGTGCTCCCCGCTGTCTTCATCCTGTTCCAGGACACCTCTCAATGACCATGTAGAGAGAGGCTCCCTCCCAGCTCCAGGCCCGAGTTCACCCCTCCCCCCCACAGAAAGGGTGTCTCTGAAAGACCACCACAGTCTAACACTCCATCACTCCACCCCAGCAGGCTGACCGTATATATATATATATATATGAGGCCTGCCCCCTGCCAATCCTAGTTGGGGATTGGTCAGGGCTCCCAGATACACCCCATGTCACTCTCACTCTCTGCCTCTTTTCCAGAACCTTCTGGAAACAAAGGAGGCACCAGAGGGATAAAGCACAAGTCAGTCACCTGCTGCTACACTAAACCACTCCCAGCCCCCAGATCAAAAATAAACAGGTTTAGCTCACAGCCAGGCCTGCCTACATTTACCTGCACTGCCAGTACCAACAAAAACACTACTCTAGCACCTACCTAAGGTAGAGGGTGCTACACAAATACCAAGATGGGCGGGTATCAGTTTGGAGGAGTGGGCGTTCCTATAGGCAGGCTGCCTGCAAACCTCCTGGGTAAGGCCCAGGGCCAGAGTGTCGGACCGCTTCATCAAGAACTCCATGACGACTTATTGCTTCCGCTTGGAAAAATGTCTTGATGGGCGGGCGTTCCTATAGGCAGGCGGCCTGCAAACCTCCCGGGTAACGCCTAACTATACGACTTAAAGAACTGAAATCCAATGAATGAACGGGGCGGGGCTCCATCCTCAAAATGAGGCGGGGCTCTATCTTCTAATGCATATGGTGAGAAGCTCACAGTGTGCAGTGAAATCAGAGGAAGCCGTTTCAGTCCAGGAGGGGGAGGGGGGAAGATTTAACCCTGTGTAAGCTCCAACACCACCCAACTGAAAGCTTACGCAGCGATTAGACCTCCGCAGGAGAAGAAAGGGGGGGGAGGGGGAGGGAGGGGCAGGGAGGTAAGTATCACTGGGTGGGTTGGCCTATCAGGAGAACCTGTCAGTTTGTGACACCTGAATGTGGAAAGTGACTCACATTAAGCCACGCATGCTCAGTCTTTGCACCGGGTGGAAGATTTTTTTTTTTTTCTCACCGCTCTGCCGTCGCCGCCGCCGTTAAAGGGTTGACAATATTTTACTTAGTGCGCAGTATCTGGGAGTTATAAATGATCCTGTCATCGTGTCCTGAAGAGCTAAGAGCATGAATTAGTCATTATCTTCCCATCTCCCACATCTTGCTTATCAAACCCAGCCACTGTCCCCCCCCAAGTGGAACGGTTTGTAAACAGAGGCAATTAGAGCGCGGGTAAGGCTGCGAGCCGGGGACGCCGCTTGGCGAGCCTCCGAATTCTGAGAGGCCGTTCATAAATTATGAATGACAGTCCCCAATAAAACCATTATCTAAGAAAAGTGCCGGAGAAAAAAAAAAAACAACCGATTATTTTCAACAGGCCACTAAATCAAAAGCTGCGAACTATGATAAACTTGTAATGGCGGAATATTAAGTATAAAGCCGAGGCTGATTATCTGGGACAACGAGTACCGAGAGCTTTATTGTTAGCGGAAATAGATTAGTAAAAGGAAAGTAAAGATTGTTTTCTTAAAGGACGCCGCCGCCTCCTAACTTTGTTGTTGTTTGGATGTTTGCCGTTCATTTTTTGGCATTTCCTAACCACCAAAGGCTCTAATCCCTGAACCCCTGAACTCCTGAACCCCTGCCCGGCCACTTAAATGGAATGTATTTTCTTTAAAAAAAATTCAATCACTTTATTTTAGCCAAGTAAGAAGCATCAAATCTTATATTATGCAATTATTTATGCCTCCAGCAGATGGAGCCCTGATCTCCTTTTCACATATTCAGCTATTTCAGCTTTCATCTGCGCTGGAAGAAGCTTGATGTTTACAGAACACATTGAGGGAAATTCAATAACGCTTCTGCGCCACTTTTCCGGCCTCATTTGCTCTTTACCACTTCAACCCCGGAAGGATTTACCCCCCCCCTTCCTGACCAGAGCACTTTTTGCGATTCGGCACTACGTCGCTTTAACTGACAATTGCGCGGTCATGCGACGTGGCTCCCAAACAAAATTGACGTCCCCACAAATAGAGATTTCTTTTGGTGGTATTTGATCACCTCTGCGGTTTTTATTTTTTGCGCTATAAACAAAAAAAGAGCAAGAATTTTGGAAAAAAACGCATTATTTTTTACTTTTTGCTATAATAAATATCCCCCAAAAATATATAAAAAAAACAATTTTTTTCCTCAGTTTAGGCCGATACGTATTCTTCTACATATTTTTGGTAAAAAAAACGCTATAAGCGAATATTGATCGGTTTGCGCAAAAGTTATAGTGTTTACAAAATAGGGGATAGTTTTATGGCATTTTTATTATATTTTTTTTTTTTAAATCGCTGTGATCAGCGATTTTTATCATGACTGCGACATTATGGTGGACACATCGGACAATTTTGACACATTTTTGGGATCAGTGTCATTTATACAGAGATCAGTGCTATAAAAATGCATTGATTCCTGTGTAAATGACACTGGCAGTGAAGGGGTTAACCACTAGGCGGCAGTGTAGGGGTTAAGTGTGTCCTAGGGGTGTGTTTCTAACTGTGGGTGGGAATGGTTGTGTGTGGCACGTCACTGATCTCTGCTCCGATGAGAGGGAGCTGTGATCAGTGTCCTGTCATTAGGCAGAACAGGGAGATGCTTGTTTACATCAGCATCTCCCCGTTCTTCCTCTCCGTGAGGCGATTGCGTGTATCCCCGCGGCGATCGAGTCCACGCGGCCCGCGACCCCACCCACGGAGCTTGCCGCGCGCCCGCTGGCCGCCTCTTAAAGGGGAACGTACAGGTACGTGATTCTGCCTTTACGAGCCCTTTTGCCGCAGTATATCTGCGTGAGGCAGTTGGCAAGCGGTTAACTGACAATTGCGCGGTCGTGCGACGTTGCACCCAAACAAAATTGACGTCCTTTTTTTTCCCACAAATAGAGATTTCTATTGGTGGTATTTGATCGCCTCTGCGTATTTTTTTTTTTTGCGCTATAAACAAAAAAAGATGGACTATTTTGAAAAAAAGCAATATTTTTTTACTTTTTGCTATAATAAATATCTCCCTAAAATATATTAAAAAAAAAACATTTTTTTCCTCAGTTTAGGCCGATACGTATTCTTCTACATATTTTTGGTAAAAAAAAAAAATCGCAATAAGCGTATATTGATTGGTTTGCGCAAAAGCTATAGCATTTACAAAATAGGGGATAGATTTATCCCCTATTTTGTCACTGAGCACGTGGCGGGGAGTACACGCGCGTGCCCACAATGCCGCATCTTAAAGGGGACGTACCTGTACGCCCATTTGCCCAGCCGTGCCATTGTGCCGACGTATATCGTTGTGCGCTGGTCGGCAAAGGGTTAATAATGTGTTGTGCCTAATTAAAAAAATAAAATAAAATCTGCGTGGCATGGGCATAACTTCCAATTTTTGGAGATGGGAACGAGGGACACCTACTAGAAAAAGCATGTAGGCACAGGACACACCCCCCCCCGCCACGCCCCATACGTAAAGGAGAATTATATTTTAAAAAAATGATTTGTTAAACCCACAAGTGCTTTTTTTTCACCACCACTACTATTCCTTTGGCCCCTTTCACGCGAACTAAAAAACTGATAGGCGGACCCTCCATAGACCTCTATGGAGCGTCGGATATCATCGGTGACATGTCCGCTGACATCCGACCCGCTCCGATCCGAAAAAGTGTAATGGAGGAAAAACCTACTTTTCCATCCGTTTTCGGATCAGATCGGGTGACGATGGACTCTACGGTCCGTCATCATCCGATTCCCCCATAGGGGAGAGCGGCGCTCTGACAGGTCCGTCGCGGGGCGGATCATCATGGATCCGTCCCATGTGAAAGAGGCCTTAGTCTGGCTTTTGAAATTTACAAATGCAGCTATAATTGGATGAAAGGTTTCGTTCTGGGAAACACTTTTTGGGAAAAATAAAAAGTGCATTTTATATACAACTATAAATATCAGACCAAAATGAGAGACAAATGAGGATGAAAGAGGGACATTGCTCCAAATCAGGGACAGTCCCTCGAAATCCGGGACAGTTGGGAGCTTTGGCATGGGGGGTTGGTCAGTGTTAGATGTGCTTCTTAGTGAAATCCATGCCAGTCTGAATTGAGTTTTAAGGGCCTGGTAGCCCACTTTTATTAAAACAGGTTAATGTAAAGTCCACAAACTTGAGGGAAGGCTGGTTGTACTAAAGTCGATCTGATGTGTTTAGCTTCCTACCTTCCCGTTGTGACCCCGGCCTTTGTTTGAATTCTGTATCCTGCTTTCTGATTTGGTACCTCGCTGCCCAGCCATGATCTGACCTTGGTTTGTATCCTGATCTTGCCTGTGCCTTATGTTCCAACAACATGGGAACATGGCCGATGATATCACATGAAGGAGGCATGGCTACGCGTTTCAAGGCAGTAGCACCTTTTTCTCAAGTCTCTTGAGGCTCTGTTATTGGTGGTTTCTGCTCCCTATCATCTTTGCATCGCTTGGGTTTCTGAGTGACAGCAACAGAGCTTATGACACGCTCTTTTTATTCTATTACATTTGAGTGGTTTATTTGTTTTTTATTAATAAATTGATCTTACATACTGCACTTAGAAGCACCCTCTTGTGTTTCTAGGCATTGCTATATACATATCCTTCTATCTACTCTGCTGAGGAGTTGCACTTAGTCTAAAGCCATGTACACACGGACGGACTTTTCAGCATCAAACGTCCAACGGTCGTTCCGACGGACTTTCGACCGAGTTAGAACGGACGTTCGGACGACCGGACTTGCCCACACACGAACGGACTAAAGTCCGTTCGACAGTCCGTTGGTGTGAACGTGATGATGTACGAAGGGACTAGAATAAGGAAGTTCATAACCAGTAGCCAATAGCTGCCCTAGCGTCTTTTTTTGTCCGTTGGACCAGCATACAGACGAACTGATTTTTCGACCGGACTCGAGTCTGTCTGAGAGATTTGAAACATGTTCCAAATCTAAAGTCCGTCTGATTTTCGACAGAAAAAGTCAGCTGAAGGTCCGATGAAGCCCACACATGGACGGATTGTCCGACGGATTCGTTTCGTCGGACCAGTCTGGTTGTAAATTCCGCCCGTGTGTACACGACATAATTGAATCCAGCTGAACCTACCGGTTATATAGCCTATGTGGTCATTATGACCTTTCCAACTTGGACTTCACTGCTCTGGAGTTCACTGGGTTGTTTTGCACTGTTACAGGTTTACTAATGCAGAACAGCATCTAGTGGGTCTGGTAACTGGTAACTTACTGCACTTAAAAGCGCCCTCTTGTGTCTTCTATGCAGTAAATCTAGTGTTTGACTAGGATCAGCTGTGTGCCGCAGCATGGCCATGCCACAGTACTGACTGCCAGCAGATGGTGCCAATGAGTGCCTGAATACAGCATGCCCTCGCAATCCCAGTAGAGCGTGGGTGGAGTAGGAATTGAGGGAGCAAAAGAGCTGGCCAATGATTGGACACGTGGCAATTGTCCAACCATTGGCCAACTCTTTGCTCCCTCAACTCCTACTCCACCCACGCTCTACCTGTCTTGTGAAGACATGCCGTATTCAGGCACTCAGTGCTGCCATCTGCTTTTGATCAGTAGGAATTGGGGGAGCAAAGAGCCGGCCAATGATTGGACACTTGGCAATTGTTTAACCATTGACCAACTCTTTGCTCCCTCAACTCCTACTCCACCCACGCTCTACCTGTCTTGTGAGGGCATGCCTTATTCAGGCACTCAGTGCTGCCATCTGCTGGTGGTCAGTAGGAATTGAGGGAGCAAAGAGCTGGCCAATGGTTGGAGAAGCCATTAACTCAATACCACATTTTGCAACATATCATATTGGTAAATTCTTTACACACTTTTCTAGGGAACTATGGACACATCTGTAATGTATCACACAAATATAGAGGACTCCAAATAATTTCTGTCTTGGAATGGCTACAAAATAATTCCACTTGCCTTTTTCTGATGAAAATATTCTGAGTATTGGAAAGTCTGAGCCGTGACTGGTGAACCCCCCCCCTCCCCCCACCATGCATCTATACATTAGATGCTATAGCCATCAATGTACAAGACTGACAGCTTCCACTCTGCCTCAAGTTAATGGCCTATTGAAACATTACTTTAATTCCAGCTCTGCATCATTTACCGTCAGTAATTAATGGGATGTGTTTTACTATTAATTACTTTTTGCTTGGTGGGAAACCAATATCGTTCCGGAGAGCCGTAACATTATTCGGTTATGAAATGGAAATCAAAAGGCAGATGGCAGTTAATTGCAGTTAGAAAGTCAAATTTTTACTAAAAGAGTAGTAGTTGGCCAAGTGTCGGCAGATGAAGAACGGAGACAATAATGGGCCAGATACACTACTGCAGTGGCGGCTGGTGCTCCATTTTTTGGGGATGGGGGGGCGGCAAACAAACCCCCCCCGCGGCCGGGTCCACACTTAATCCATCCATGATCGCTTCCTTCTCGGCAGAAGCAGTAGGAGAGCAGCTAGGTGAACAGAGTCACGCTCCTGACAGAAACCGCCATCTTTCTTCTCCCTGCTTCAACTCCGCCTCTGCACGTCACCGCCGGTGTTTTGGCAGGACACCGGAGACTGCACACTCATTGGCTGCCGCCAGCTCACCCCACCCCCTCCTCCTCCGCTCCTCTACTCCTCCTCTCCACTCCAGCCACCACCGAACACATCACACAAGTGGGCGGGCTTGGGGCGGAGTGTTCTGTGCCCCGAGCCCACCCTTTTTTTAAGCCAATTGGGGCCTCAGGCTCGAATCATGTGCTTCAAAAACTATAAAAACCCCATTGGAATCCATGCGTCCGGTGCCCTGCATGCAGATTAGGGGGCTGGGTGCATGGATCGGGGGGGAGGGGGTGTGCCCCTAATGAGCGTCCGACACTGCGCTATTGTCAGGGCGATAAATGTTCCAGATAAAAGTGCAAATTGTTGTCCTCATGCACACGGGTGCCTGGAACCAGATAACGGAAAATCTGGCTGTATTTCCCCACCCAGGGGCCACAGGCTGGATGCGACTGTACGCAGGTACTTACGCACACAAAGGGCCGGGACAAGGGGTGGGCAGGAGGGGAAGCTGCCCTGGGCGCAATGGTTTATTGCAGGGATGGGGGCGCCCTGTGCCAGCTGCTTCTGTTACAAGGCTTACAGGAATAGTGACAGCGACATCGCTGCTAACCCTAACACTAAGGGAAGGGGGGGGTGCAGTCTGACATTTTTGGCCTGGGCACTGGGTGATCTTGTCCCAGTACTGCGCACACATGTCCAGCAAAGCATTTCATTGGCCCTGGGACTTTATATGAGGCACAAACAACCAAAAATTGCATAGTAAACATAACTACCAGTTTGCTGATAAATAAATCCAAATCCCATTACAAAAAAAATAAAAATAATAACCAATAAATTCATAGTATACATGATTACTAATTTAATAAAGAATAAATACAAATCTCATTACATATAAAAAAAAAACGAATGAAATAATGACAAACTGATTTGAAGGTTTTTTTGATAACAATACATTTTATACATGATTAGGATTTTGCTGTCCAAATACATTCCAAATGTCAGCAAGATGAAATAGGAACGTGTAGCCTAAAACTCGACGCGTTTCATTCATCTACTCCTGAGGAAGTGAACACAGAGTCACGAAATGTGTCGAGTTTTAGGATGCACTTTTCAATTTTATCTTGCTGACATTTGAAATGTATATGGCCAGCAACATCCTAATCATGTATAAAATGTATGTAAGCAATACTGTAAAATGGAGGTAGGCAAATGGGTTTTAGAGTTACACTCAAGGGGACTTAGTCTGATAACTTTGGGCCTCTAAGCTTCAATGACACCCGCTGCAGACAAAAAAGCGATAAAGCGCAGCTACAGGTTGGGCACTCCTTGGACCTCTGACCCTCTTCCCCCTGATCCCTCCTCCCCCGTTTTTTGGCCTGGTATCACAGGACTGGCTGTTCTTTGGTGACTGACTCACTATGTTGTATCTTACATGCTTCTTTTCATACTTCGCACTCCAGTTGTGCTAACAAAATTCAAAATTATTGCCGCATTTGTCTATGATGCCTCGTTTTGTATTATTTCTTATGAATACTTAAAGGGGTTGTAACCCCTCGTGCATCCTATGCAGTAAGGTGAAAAAACACCTGACAGTGACCGCCCCCCCCCCGTTTTACTGAGGGGATTTCCCACGGCGGAGATGCGCTTTTCCTCTGCCCAGGGTCCTTGGCTCCTGATTGGATAGATTGATAGCAGCGCAGCCATTGGCTCCCGCTGCTGTCAATCAAATCCAGTGATGCAGCGCCGGGGGGCGGGGCCGAGTCCAGCCTTCTGCTTCTATGTATGCCAAATGCTGGACTAGGCAGCACGCCTGAAAGGTAACCCCCCCCCCCCGGGACAGCGCTGCTCCTAGGGGGGTTATACAATGCAGGGAGGAACTACCAGCACTGCCGGGGGACCCCAGAAGAGGAGGATCGGGGCCATTCTGTGCAAAACGAGCTGCACAATGGAGGAAAGTATGACATGTTTGTTATTTATAGAAAAAAATAAAAACTCGAAGCTTTACAATCACTTTAATTTAAAAAAAGGAAAAGGTGGGACAGTTAGTGGTAGAGTTATTAGTAAATTAACCAAGACTTACTGACATTTCTAAATTTGGACTGGACATCTAGGCCTCAATGGGTGTTGGCCAATGATGGGAACATGAGTGCTGAGACTTTGACCACCAAAGATCCTCCATGAGGTTTAAAGATGTCATGTGACCCCCTGCCCCCCCCCCCCTTCCTATTCCACTGCCTGCATCGGACTGCGCTCTTGCTTGCAGCCTGCCAAGACCTCTGCTTGGACCCGACTACTCTTCTACTTCGATGCCTTGTGAACAGTCTCCACATTGTAGTCTTCAGACTCCAGCTTCTCCTTGGTGGGGTGATCCTGGTGGCCACGACCTGCCTCCAGTTTGTAGCAAGGAAACCCGGTGACCACTATGGTCTCTGACCTGTCTTCCCTTGGAGGATGATGGTGTTCAAGTGAATTTGGAGTAGGGCTATAAAACATTATAAAATAGAAACCGTGTCCTTAACACACAGCGGCTAAAATAAGTATTGAACACGTCGCCATTTTTCTCGGTAAATCTATTGGTAAAGGTGCTACTGACATGACATTTTCCCCACATGTTGGGTACAACCCGTGCAATCCATACATACAAAGACACCAAAACAAATCCGTTCAGAAATGAAGTTCTGTGTAATAAAATGGAAGGACACAGGGAAGAAGGATTGAACACATGAAGAAAGGGAGGTGCAAAAAGGCATGAAAAGCCAAGACACAAGCTGAAATCTATCAGTAATTAGAAAGCAATCCTGCCCCTTGTCAGGGCAAATTAATATCAGCTGGTTCCATCTCACCTGATGGCCTATAAAAAGGAGTCTCATTACCAAGGTGTCACACAAGAAACATCTCATGATGGGTAAAAGCAAAGAGCTCTCTCAAGACCATCACATTCTCATTGTTGTAAAACATACGGATGGCATTGGTTACAGAAGGATTTCTAAACTTCTGAATGTTCCAGTGAGCACTGTTGGGGCCATAATCCGGAAGTGGAAGAAACATCATTTCACCATAAACCGGCCACAAACAGGTGCTCCTCGCAAGATTTCTGACAGAGGAGTGAAAAGAATTATGAGAAGAGTTCTCCAAGAGCCAAGGAACACTTGTGGAGAGCTTCAGAAAGACCTGGAATTAGCAGGTACACAATAAGTAATGCCCTCACCCACCATGGCCTGTATGACCGCTCACCACACAACACTCCATTGCCTTAGAGATCACTTGGTGAAGCTTGGTTAAAATTTTCTGCACAACATTTAGACAAGACTGTGAAATACGGGGAGAATATAGTCTGGTCAGATGAGGCCAAAATAGAACTCTTTGGATGCCGTAATACACACCATGTTTGGTGGTCACATCACCCCAAAAACACCCCCATACCAACAGTGAGGTTTGGAGGCGGGAACATCGTGGTGTGGGCGGGGCTGTATTTCAGCATAAGGTACTGGCAAACTTCATATCATTGAAGGAAGGATGAATGGTGATAAAAATCTGCTGCCATCTACCAGGATGATGAAGATGAAACGAGGGAGGACATCTCAGGAGGACATCTCCGGAGGACATCTCAGGAGGACAATCATCCCAAACACAAAGCCAAGGAAACTCTCCATTGGTTTCAAAGAAAGAAAAAAAACTGCTAGAATGGCCCAATCACCTGACTTGAATCCAAATGGACAGAACTAAAGATCAGAGTTCATAGAAGAGGCCCACGGAACCTTCAAGATTTGAAGACTGTGTGGAAGAATGGTCCAAAATCACACCTGAGCAACACATGCGACTCGTTCCTCCATACAGGAGTCGGCCTCTTGAAGCCGTCATTACCAACAAAGGATTTTGTACCAATTATTAAATACATTTCAGTTAGCGGGTTCAATACTTTTTCCCCGTGTCCTTCCATTTTATTAGACAGAACTTCATTTCTGAACAGATTTGTTTTGGTGTCTTTGTATGTACGGATTGGATGGGTTGTTACCGACATGTGGAGAAAATTTCATGTCAATATCACCTTTACCAATAGATTTACCCAGAAAAATGGTGACGTCTTCAATACTTGTTTTACCCGCTGTATATACAGTATACTGACGCTGCTAAATTTGGACTGGACATCTAGGCTTTAATGGCAGGTGGCCAGAGGTGGAAACTTCAGTGCTGAAACCTGGAACCACCAAAGACCCCCCATGAGGTTTGATTCTGTTATGTGATCCCCCCCCCCCCCCATTATATTCCACTACCTGCACCTCTTGCTTGCAGCCTGCCTAGACCTCTGCTTGGATCTGACTACTCTTCTACTTTGATGCCTTGTGAACAGTCTCCACATTGTAGCCTTCCCACTCCAGCTTCCCCTTGGTGGGGTGATCCTGATGGCCACGACCTGGTGTCAGTTTGTAGCAAGGAAACCTGGGGACCACTAGGGTCACCCTTGCAAGATGACGGTTTTAAACTGAATCTGGAGTTGGTCTATAAAACATTGTATGAAATAGAAACCTGGTCCTTCATCTAAAATATATATATATATATTTTAGATGAAGGACCAGGTTTCTATTTCATGCAATGTTTTGGGGGGGGGGGGATCACATAACAGAATCAAACTTCATGGGGGGTCTTTGGTGGTTCCAGGTTTCAGGACTGAAGTTTCCACCTCTGGCCACCTGCCATTAAAGCCTAGATGTCCAGTCCAAATTTAGCAGCTTGGGACGGTTAGTTATTGGTAAGGTAGCCAACGCATACTGATGCTGCTGAATTTGGACTGGAGATCTAGGCTTCAATGATTGGTGGCCAACGATGGGAACATGAGTGGGAAGACCTGGACCACCAATAACACTCCATAAAGTATGAAGCTGTTATATGATCCCCCCCCACCCACCACCACCTTCCATTCCCCCAGGACTTCAATATTCATGGCTTGCGGACACTTTAATTAAACATTCGAACGTTTACAGAGCGGCGTTCTGTAAAATTTAATCCAGACAAAGAAAGTATCTTATTTTGTGCCGGATGGCAATAATTAATTCCGTTATCCCCAATTTGTTAGTTTGTTGTGTTTTTTTTCTTTTTTTTCCTCCCCGCACGTCTTCCTGTCTATGACGATAAGGAAAAATAATTAAAAAGAACATTACCCTAAACAAATTACCTCCTTGTAAAAACTCGCAGCTTACAAGTGATGGAGTGAAATGCTTTCCTCTAATCAGAACTTCCTGACAATCCCATTGCTTTGATGTCATATTTAAGCCTCCCACTGAGCGCCAATTATTAGCAGAAATTCTCCTCCACCAACTCCTCAAACTCCTGTTTACTGTGCCACCACTTCTATCGGAAAGGATGAGGATTTTACAGGAGAGTTTGTATTAAAGGGCTACTCCACCCAAAAGTGGCATTTGTAGTTATAGGTGGAGCCTGGAGCTCTGAGTCAGCTCATGGCTTCTATGGTGAGGATGTTCCTACAGTGAGATCTTCCTACTATAGCACGAGAGAAGGCCAGAAGTCCTCCAACTCTTGTCTACTGTGGTATGACTTCTATAGGAAGGCTGAGGATTTCAGGAGAATTTGTGATAAAGGTCTATTCTGTTACAAGCAGCACCACCGATGATCAGGCAACCCTGAATCTACAAGGTGAGAGATGGAGGAACTTCCAAAATCTCCAATCAAGAATTCTCAGCTCTGTTGCTGCTCGTCTGGGAATTTTGGGTGTTCCTGGCCACCTCTGTGTGTTCCAGCTTCTCCTGTTACATATTCAGTAGGAAGTACAACACCAATAACTACACGGGGAATTCACTACTGTGACCACTAATTTAACGGGAGCACCAAACCAGTGACCACCAATGTTAGGGGACTTATCACTAACTGCCAACATTAGGAGGCACTTCACCGCTGACCACTAATATAGGGGGAAATTTACCACTAACCACTAATAATGGAGGACAATGTATTACTAACCACTAATATAGGGGGGAATTTACTACTGACCACTAATACAGGGGAAATTTACTACTAACCACTAATATAGGGGGCAATTTACTACTGACCACTAATATAGGGGGCAATTTACTACTGACCACTAATATAGGGGGCAATTTACTACTGACCTCTAATATAGAGAGCAATTTACTACTGACCACTAATATAGGGGGAAATTTACTACTGACCACTAATATGGGGGGAAATTTACTACTGACCACTAATATAGGGGGAAATTTACTACTGACCACTAATATAGGGGGAAATTTACTACTGACCACTAATATAGGGGGAAATTTACTACTGACCACTAATATAGGGGGAAATTTACTACTGACCACTAATATAGGGGGAAATTTACTACTGACCACTAATACAGGGGAAATTTACTACTAACCACTAATATAGGGGGCAATTTACTACTAACCACTAATATAGGGGGCAATTTACTACTGACCACTAATATAGGGAGACATTTACTACTGACCACTAATAGAGGGGGCAATTTACTACTGACCACTAATATAGGGGGAAATTTACTACTGACCACTAATATAGGGGGCAATTTACTACTGACCACTAATATAGGGGGAAATTTACTACTGACCACTAATATAGGGGGAAATCTACTACTGACCACTAATATAGGGGGCAATTTACTACTGACCACCAGGGGCGTTGCTAGGTCTACAAAAGATCTGGGGCTAGAGCCCATAGCAGCGTAGTAAAGAAAGTCATACGTTTGGGTGGGCATACACATGTATATACAGTAATATACGTGTGTGTGTGAGTGTGTATATATCCCCAGAGAGCCACCCACTTACATCAGGGTCCCCAAAACCCCCCTTACATCAGGGTCCCCAGAGAGCTCCCTCTTGCGTCAGGGGCCCAGAGAGCCTCCCCCTTGCATCAGGGTCCCCAGAGAGCCCCCCCCACTTACATCAGGGTTCCCAGAGGGCCCCCCTTACATTAGGTTCCCCAGAGAGCCTCCCCCTTAAATCAGGATCCCCAGAGAGCCTCTCCCTTAAAATTAGGGTCCCCAGAGAGCCTCCCCCTTGCATCAGGGTCCCCAGGGAGCCCCCCGCTTACATCAGGGTCCCCAGAGAGCCTCCCCTCCCCTTGGGGACCCCTGCCGAGATTTGGGGCTATGGGTCCCAGATTCGGGGCTATAGCCCCAAAAGCCACCCCCTAGCGACGCCACTGCTGACCACTAATAAAGGGGGAAATTTACTACTGATCACTAATATAGGGGGAAATTTACTACTAACCATTAATATAGGGGGCCTGGCCGGACGTCACTCGGGAGGCAAAAGGGGTGGTAAAAGGAGCGGTAACGCGTTTCGAAGCTTCCGCTTCTTCATTGGACCTCTAGCGCCGCTGTTTTCCTTTTTATATATATCTAGGTAATGCAGGCAGATCATGGCTGGTGGGAGGGGCCGGCTGGGGGGCTGTACATAGCTTCCTGAAAACATTCCAGCCCCCCCCCGTACTCCTCCCAAGAGCCCTCAGTCCCAATGTAAGGAGTGGGAGGAGCTATGCAAATACCAAAATGCCTTGATAGGTGGGTGTCAGTCTGGAGGAGTGGGCGTTCCCAGGCAGATTGTGTTTGCATAGGTAACGCCCCACATGCAATGTTAAGCCTATATGATTGAAAGGACTGAAAGCCAATGAATGAAAGGGGGCGGGGCCAGGGACAGTCAGACTGGGGTGGAAAGGTCTAGATGACGCTGGATGTGCTGGGTTAAACCTCTGCCAAGTTATTATTTCTGTTTGGCTCCTGCTAGGCATTTCCTCCACATCTCCTGCCACAAACACCACTGTCACTGGAACACAAAGTCAGGGAAATCCTCAGTGGGGATCCACAGCTCAGAGGTCATTAAAGGGCTCACCCGAGGTGCCGAGTCTAAGTACTAACCGGTAGTCACCAGAGCTCCTGATTGTGGGGATGGGTTTTGCTGCACGTTAGTACCAGGTCGTGGTCCTCAGGATCTCCCCACCTGGAGGTGAGAAAGCTGGGGTCCAGTAGCAGATATAGCAGGGTGGGTTCAAAAGAGTAGTCAAGGAATAAGCCAAGGTCAGTAACGAGCGGTATTGGAACAGCTGCAGGTACTCAAAGGAGTGAGATATCGGCTGGAGAGAGGACATTCATCTGGCAAACAGGAAGGGCAGAGGCGTGGCTTAAATCAGGAAGTTCATGGGAGGAGCAAAGAGTTCAAGGTTCACCAGAAACAAAGTTCAATGCAATAAAAGGTTAAAAGATCAGACAGGGACCTGTCCAGCATCTCAGGTAGCTTAGCAAGGAGAGCTACTGCTGGGTACAGCAGAGGTCATGGGTTCAGATCCCAGTTCTGACAAGAATGATGTTTGTTTTTAAAGTCCTTTAATAAACATTCCACCCTTTCAAACCTGGCTGATATCTGAGAACCAATCAGATTGATTCCTGATCATGTGATTGCGGTGTCAGGCCTGATATAGTCAACACGACTCAACAAAAAAAGAACACCAGCCAGTCGTTTTCAAGAGTCCATAATGATTAATTGCTGATAAAATTGAAACAACAGGAAGTTAAAAGATAGCCATTGCATTTCGAGGGCCAAACAACCCCAACCCCCTCTTCGTCCAGGTTGGATATGAAATGGAAAAGCTTCTAATATGACTGTGTCCTCCTAAAAGGTGCTCAATATCAGAGAAGGTGCATGTATAGTGCCAAACAGAGCCGGGACGAGGTCATCCATTCTTCAGAAGAAGGTAAGAGCGGTGACATCTGCAGAAGAAGGTAAGAGGGGTGACGTCTGTAGAAGAAGGTACCTTCTTCTGCAGACGTCACCCCTCTTACTTTCAGCTGCAGATGTCATCCCTCTTACCTTCTTCTACAGATGTCACCGCTCTTATCTTCCTCTGTAGATGTCACCCCTATTATCTCCTTCTACAGATGTCACCCCTCTTACCTTCCTCTGTAGACGTCACCCCTCTTATCTCCTTCTACAGATGTCACCCCTCTTACCTTCTTCTGTAGATGTCACCCCTCTTACCTTCTTCTGCAGACGTCACCCCTCTTACCTTCTTCTACAGGTGTCACCCCCCTTACCTTCTTCTGCAGACGTCACCCCTCTTACCTTCTTCTACAGATGTCATCCCTCTTACCTTCCTCTGTAGATGTCACCCCTCTTACCTTCTTCTGCAGACGTCACCCCTCTTACCTTCTTCTACAGATGTCATCCCTCTTACCTTCCTCTGTAGATGTCACCCCTCTTATCTCCTTCTACAGACGTCACCCCTCTTACCTTCTTCTACAGATGTCACTCCTCTTACCTTCTTCTGTAGATGTCACCCCTCTTACCTTCTTCTACAGACGTCACCCCTCTTACCTTATTCTACAGACATCACCCCCCCTTACCTTCTTCTACAGATGTCACTCCTCTTACCTTCTTCTGTAGATGTCACCCCTCTTACCTTCATCTACAGATGTCATCCCTCTTACCTTCCTCTGTAGATGTCACCCCTCTTACCTTCTTCTGCAGACGTCACCCCTCTTACCTTCCTCTGCAGACGTCACCCCTCTTACCTTCTTCTACAGATGTCATCCCTCTTACCTTCCTCTGTACACGTCACCCCTCTTATCTCCTTCTACAGATGTCACCCCTCTTACCTTCTTCTGTAGACGTCACCCCTCTTACCTTCCTCTGCAGACGTCACTCCTCTTACCTTCTTCTGCAGATGTCACCGTCTTACCTGCAGGTAATCCCAGACTGGCTTGATGATTGGAATCTGGGGCACAAAGCTCTCTTTCTTGGTTGGTATTGGATGATAGATGGAGCACCCCTCTAGTTAGGTTGCTAGGATGTAGGCAAATGTAATGGAGTAATCAGGGGAGCAGATGTTGATTGCTTCTGGCTGCTTTGGATCTCATAGAGCGTAGATTTGATTGCTCTAACCTGCCTTCCAAAAGCTTCTGGAACAAAGAGGGTTGGGCATGGCAAATCTCAGCCAATCCCTGGGGAGGTGTGCTCAGATGGTGGTTGGGTTGGCATATAAATAGTTTGGGATTCGGAGCAGCAGGGTCATCCTCTTCTCCCTGTTGGAGGGAATCCACCTGTCTGGGTGGGGGGGTGGCCCCACCTGCAGCAGCTATCCTGATTTCAGTAGACATTCATTGGGGTCCCAGCTGTGGCAGAACTGGGGGGGGCTATCTCTTAAGATCACTTTGGAACTAATCAAGGGACTCCTCTCATGGGAACCTGGTCTGGAGAGCTCAGTGAGGAGTATCCGTGGATGCTCCTGTGCCATTGTGAGTACTGACCTGAGCTCCGGGTTCTAATGACTGTGTCATATTCCCTGGGTGGCAAGCCAGTAGTATTCCTGCCTGGGATGGATTCCAAAATGGGGGTTCAGTCTCCTCCCATCCGTACCAATTTCTTCAGAGAGAGACTGCTCAGAGAGGCCTAGAGAAGAGAAGTGTCCTCGTGCCTACATATGGTAAATCTGGAGCATTACTTATCACCCTTCATCCCATCCCAAGTTCTCCAGCAAGGCAAATCCTCAAAGACATCCCCTAGAGTCCTAGACTGATCATTGAGCCCCCAATGAGTGACATGCTACCAAGTGCCTGGCTGCCTCTCCACCATTCACTATATTCACTGCACCATTCACTATTTAAAATCCATTCATTAGGGCAATCCATTCACTTAAAATCCATTCATTAAGGGAGTCCATTCATTTAAAATCAATTCATTAAAGTAAAACTAAAGGCAAAACTTTTTTTACATTTTGGATGGAGTGGATAGGGATTAGAGCCCCTGTCGAGTTTTTATTGCTGTCTGTGCCCCCAGTAGGGAGATTCACCCTCTCTATTGGTCCCATTTGCCCATATCACCGAATGTGAAAGTAAAAGATGATCCCAAATTTGCCAAAGATGTCAAAAAAAAAAAGAACGGACAGGGGATAAAACCCTTCCCTACTAGTTTTGCCTATAGTTTGACTTAAAGGAAGTCCATTCCTTTAAAATCCTTTCATTAAGGCAGTTCATTCATTTAATATCCATTCATTAAGGCAGTCCATTCATTTAAAATGCGTTGGTTAAGGCAGTTCATTCAATTAATATCCATTCATTGGAGAAGTCCATTCATTTAAAATCCTTTCATTAAAGCAGTTCATTCATTTAATATTCATTCATTAGGCAAGTCCATTTCTTTAAAATCCATTCATTAGGGCATTCTATTAATTTAATATCCATTCATTAGGGAAGTCCATTTATTTAAAATTCATTCCATTAAGGCAGTCCATTCATGTAATATCAATTCATCAGGGCATTCCGTTCATTTAAAATCAATTTATTAGGGCAGTCCATTCATTCAATATCCATTCATTAAAGCAGTCCATTCATTTAATATCCATTCATTAAGGCAGTCCATTCATTTAATATCCATTCATTACAGCATTCCATTTATTTAAAATCCATTTATTATGGCAGTCCATTCATTTAATATCCATTCATTAAGACAGTCCGTTCATTTATTATCCATTCATTAAGGCAGTCCATTCATTTAATATCCATTCATTACGGCAGTCCATTCATTTAATTTCCATTCATTAAGGCAGTCCATTTATTTAATATTGTCAGGGAAACAGGCGCATCCCCATGCACAGTTCCACAAGGTCAGGTAACCAGCACAGGCAAGGTCGCGCTAATGCGCATCAGCGTACACGAAGGTACAATACCGTTACTAGACGAACGCCTGGCGCTGCGATCGGGCGAATGCGCGTGCGTGACAATGCCGCAATCGTGCGTACGCGCGAACGTAGTGGTGCGCGCACAACATGATACAGGCGCCTTGTTTATTGAAACGCTCCACTGACAGTGCCACATCGCTGGATTATCATCAGCTCTTCCTGTGTTCCTGTGATTGAGTTTCCTGTTCTCCTGACCTCCTGTGTACCGACCCGGCTTGTTTATCTACTCCTCTGAACCTCCTGACTCTACGTACCGGCTTGCTTTGGACCCCTTCTGCCTGCTCCCTGCATCTGAACCCGGCTTGATTAACGGACTCCGCTTGCCTCTGTCTCCTGTACCTGGACTTGTTCGATCGGTTCTTGGATTGTCTTACTGTGTTTGACCCCCTGGCTTGGCTTCTGATTTCCTATTGGACTTCCATTGGTCCCCCTGTCTGGACCTTAAGCACATTGCCTCCAGTGACTTTGTTCTATCAAGTTCCCAACACCAGCTTCTACTTCCAGGCAACCCGTGCTTCTGTGAGCACCGCATCCCTGTGTCATCTTCAGGGTTGTGCTGCACTCGGCCGCAGGGGGAGCCCTCTCAGCATCTCGGCCTCCTACCAAGACCCTGACAAATATCCATTCATTATGGCAGTCCATTCATTTAATATCCATTCATTAAAGCAGTCCGTTTATTTAAAATCCATTCATTAAGGCAGCCCATTCATTTAATATCCATTCAATAAGGCGATCCATTCATTTATGATCCATTCATTAGGGCAGTCCATTCATTTATGATCCATTCATTAAGGCAGTCCATTCATTTATGATCCATTCATTAGGGCAGTCCATTCATTTAATATCCATTCAATAAGGCAATCCATTCATTTATGATCCATTCATTAGGGCAGTCCATTCATTTAATATCCACTCATTAAGGCAGTCCATTCATTTAATATCCACTCATTAAGGCAGTCCATTCATTTAATATCCACTCATTAAGGCAGTCCATTCATTTATGATCCATTCATTAAGGCAGTCCATTCATTTAATATCCACTCATTAAGGCAGTCCATTCATTTGTGATCCATTCATTAAGGCAGTCCATTCATTTAATATCCACTCATTAAGGCAGTCCGTTCATTTAATATTCATTCATTAAGGCAGTCCATTCATTTATGATCCATTCATTAAGGCAGTCCATTCATTTAATATCCACTCATTAAGGCAGTCCATTCATTTAATATCCACTCATTAAGGCAGTCCATTCATTTGTGATCCATTCATTAAGGCAGTCCATTCATTTAATATCCATTCATTAAGGCAGTCCATTCATTTATGATCCATTCATTAAGGCAGTCCATTCATTTAATATCCACTCATTAAGGCAGTCCATTCATTTATGATCCATTCATTAAGGCAGTCCATTCATTTAATATCCACTCATTAAGGCAGTCCATTCATTTAATATTCATTCATTAGGCACATACCATTTATTGGCCAAAAAACATGCATTGCTTGGCCAATGAATGGCAAACGAATAGCACTTCACTGAGCGAACGTGTGTTATGTGTCACCGCAATGTGTAAGTGTTCATTCACCCTGAAAGGGTAAAACAGCCTATAGAAGTTCTGTGGGGGACGTCCCACCATTGGTGGGGGTGGAGTTTAGAACGTCTCACTTCCTGTATAAATGCGGAGAGCCCCTTTATTATGTGGAATCGCAGGAACGGACGGAGTTATCGTGAGAAAAGGAAATAAATAAAATCTTCCCGTGCACTAAGACTCCCAGCCGGCTATTTCTGATAAATTATTCTCCTTTTTTTTATATTTTTTTTTTATAAAAGAACTGAAAATAGCATTTCTTCAAATAAAAGCCTGGCAGCTCCGGGGCACAGAAACAAGCCTTTGATATTAAAATTATGATCACTAGAACCATCAAGCATATGATTACAGAACAAATTGTTTAAACTATATCAAAACAGCCCGCTTTAAAGTTTGACAACAATCAGGGCGCTGATGGGATTAAAGATAAACCTTTTAACTGGAACATATTTTTTTTTACATAAATTATTATAGCAGCTGAGGGAGAAAAATGCTGAGCCGCACAAAAAAAAATATAAATAAATAAAATTAGAACATCTAAACAATGCAAATTGCTCATTTGAATGGCGATGTGAGGATGGCGATAGATGAGCGCCGTCCTCCTAAAAATAAGAGCGCGAGCTCGGAGCCCAAAACTATTTTTACTTCTGTTCTGACAAGGATTTGGAATTTTTCGCAGTTTGCTTTCCTCCCTAAAAATTCTACTTAATGACGTCCTTTATAAATGGGGCGCGTTGCTGCGCCACCGGATGGCGCTGGACTGCGTTTGTACCGATCATGTTTGAATCCACTTACTCTCCATTACCAAGATCAGTCAGTTAGAGATAGAGCTGCATGATTCTGGCTAAAACGAGAATCACGTTTTTTTTTTGCTTAGAAGATCGATCACGATTCTCTCGCGATTCTCGCGGCGTAACATCATCTTTCACATTAAAACGAAAAAAAAAAATTGGGCTTAACTTTACTGTTTCTTTTTTTTTTTTTTTTATTCATTGAAGTGTATTTTTTCCCAAAAAATTGCGTTTGAAAGACGACTGGGCAAATACAGTGCGACATAAAATATTGCAGCAATTGACATTTTATTCCCTGGGGTCTCTGCTAAAATATATATATAATGTTTGGGGGTTCCAAGTAATTTTCTAGCAAAAAAATATTGATTTTACCTTAAGAAAGAAGTGTCAGAAAAAGATTTAGACTTTAAATGGTTAAACTTTCTGCATTTAAAAACTTGTCAGACTGCCTGGATTTTTTCTTTACACACAGAAGTTTATCCCTTTGATCTAAGAAGGAAGTTAGTTACAATGTTTCATTTTAAAAACTTGGCAGACTGCCCAGATGTTTCCTTTTTTGACAGCTGAGTGAGCAGATAAGTCTCTCCACTTGTTATATGAAAGAATCGGCAAACTCTGCAACAGAGATCGTCAGAGGGGGTGAATCGAGGTCACGATTTTTTAACGATTAATTGTACAGCTCTAGTTATAGATGTAATAATACATTAAAAAAAAATAAAGAATGTGATGTGAGCAGGGCTTTTTTTTTTTATTCTATATTTTATATTATTTGAAACAACTTTCCATACGAACAAACAAACGTGATACAATTGCATGCGCAACATGAAATATAGCTTAACCGCTTTCCGACCAGCGAACGACAATGTACGTCAGCATGGCTGCGCAAATGGGCGTACCTGTACATCCCCTTTAAGACGCGGCTTAGTGGGCGCACGCCCGCCGCATACTCCGTGAGCATGCCCGCGGGTCCCGCGTACTCGATGTCTGCCGGTGTCACGCGATCGTCTAAACGGAGCGGTAGAGCGGGAGATGCCTATGTAAACAAGGCTTTTCCCTGTTCTGCCTAGCAACATGACAGGGATCTACTGCTCCCAGTGATCGGGAGCAGTGATCACTGACATGTTCTAGGTAGCCCCTCCCCCCTACAGTTAGAATCACTCCCTAGGACACACTTAACCCCTTGATCGCCCCCTAGGGGTTTAACCCCTTCCCTCTCAGTGTCATTTACACAGTAATCAGTGCATTTGAATAGCACTGATCTCTGTATAAATGCCAAGGGTCCCAAAATAGTGTCAAAAGTGTCCGATGTGTCCGCCGCAATGTCGCAGTCACCATAAAAATCGCAGGTCGCCGCCATTACTAATAAAAAAAAAAGGAATAATAAAAATGCCATAAATCTATCCCCTATTTTGTAGACGCGATAACTTTTGTGCAAACCAATCAATATACGCTTATTGCGATTTTTTTTTTTACCAAAAATATGTAGAAGAATACGTATTGGCCTAAACTGAGGAAAAAAAATGTTTTTTTATATATTTTTGGGGGATATTTATTATAGCAAAAAGTAAAAAATATTGCTTATTTTTCTAAATTGTCGGTCTTTTTTTGTTTATAGCGCAAAAAATAAAAAACGCAGAGGTGATCAAATACCACCAAAAGAAAGCTCTATTTGTGGGAAAAAAAGATCGTCAATTTTGTTTGGGTACAGCGTTGCACAACCGCGCAATTGTCAGTTAAATCGACGCAGTGCCGAATCGCAAAAAAATGCTCTGGTCAGGAAGGGGGGTAAAATCTTTCGGGGCTGAAGTGGTGAATATAATTCAGTTTTGTTTTTTGGTAGGTACACAGAATCTTGAAAGTCATATTCCTTATATTATGGTTCTAACGGTAGCATACTCTTCGACCTCTGCCGTCCTGACTGTACAATAGTCTTAAAAACAACATTACAATATATATATATATATATGATAGTTTAGAAAGCCTCTATTCCCCCTCCACTAGAGCAAGCCCATATTCCCTAGAACAGACAAAAAAGGGAGCACTGTATCCATTTTTTATTACATTTCTCCTCTTTATCTTGCATAGTTGTGATACCTTTCTCCATGGCACGTATGTCAGCTATTTTTGTGCGCCACAGCGAAATCGAAAGAAGCGATTCCTGCTTCCATATGCCTTAGCCGCGTTCAGAAGATGGACGACCATTGAATTTTTATATTAACGCTTTGAAAAAAATCTGAGAGATGAAGAAGATATCTGGCCGAGGTCAGATCCCAGATCATGGTCAATGAGCTGCCCTATGATGTCTCGTACTTTAGACCAAAACTTCTCCAATTTCCGGAAGGACCAAAAAAAATATGCAACATGGTACCCTCTGCCTCTCCACAACGCCAACAGGTATTCATCCTTTTCAGGATAGATTTTCTGCAGCAGGGATGGAACTTACCAACGTGTGAGGATCTTGTAACTCAGCTCTTGATATTTACTAGTCACTGAAGAATAGTGGGCAAAGTATAGAATATGACCCCGCTGCTCTTCAGAGAATATGGTGTCCGAACCTCTTTCCCATTTCTGGAGGAATCCTGGGACAAAACCCTCAGGAGGATGTTACATAGTTACATATAGTAGGTGAGGTTGAAAAAAGACACAAGTCCATCAAGTCCAACCTATGTGTGTGATTAGGTGTCAGTATTACATTATATATCTCTGTATGTTGTGGTCATTCAGGTGATTATCTAATAGTTTCTTGAAGCTATCAATGCTCCCCGCTGAGACCACCGCCTGTGGAAGGGAATTCCACATCCTTGCCGCTCTTAAAGTAAAGAACCCTCTACATAGTTTAAGGTTAAACCTCTTTTCTTCTAATTGTAATGAGTGGCCACGAGTCTTAATAAACTCTCTTCTGCGAAAAAGTTTTATCCCTATTGTGGGGTCACCAGTACAGTATTTGTAAATTGAAATCATATCCCCTCTCAAGCGTCTCTTCTCCAGAGAGAATAAGTTCAGAGCTCACAACCTTTCCTCATAACTAAGATCCTCCAGACCCTTTATTAGCTTGGTTGCCCTTCTTTGTACTCGCTCCATTTCCAGTACATCCCTCCTGAGGACTGGTGCCCAGAACTGGACAGCATACTCCAGGTGCAGCCGGACCAGAGTCTTGTAGAGCGGGAGAATTATTGTTTTATCTCTGGAGTTGATCCCCTTTTTAATGCCAATATTCTGTTTGATTTGTTAGCAGCAGCTTGGCATTGCATGTCATTGCTGAGCCTATCATCTACTAGGACCCCCAGGTCCTTTTCCATCCTAGATCCCCCCAGAGGTTCTCCCCCCAGTCTATAGATTGCATTCATATTTTTGCCACCCAAATGCATTATTTTACATTTTTCTACATTGAACCTCATTTGCCATGTAGTTGCCCCTCCCCCATTAATGTGTTAGCACTTTATATGCCTCAGATACCCCATGGGCAGAGGGAGCTTCTACCAAGCATAAATTTTCCAACAGCGTATTAGAACGATTTGACCACCCCCCGCGAAGGAGAGAGCTAAGAAAATGGGTAAGTTGCTGCATCCACCACCGGTCCAATGGCGGATTAGAAAAACAACTGTATTTCCGCCTGGTCTTCAACCTAGAGTCTTCAAGCCTAAACGGAATTTACCTTGCCCAAGGCTATCAGTGTGGCCTGGGGGAAAAGCTGGGTTCCTCAATACTGGTCAGAGCCAAGTAATTTCCCCTTCTGTCTCAGAAAAAAGATGACTTTGTTGCACTACGCTAAGAGTTGCCCCTATAAGGAGGTGGTGCCGTAAAGTCATCTTGGCTGTAACCATGGCATACATTGAAGCCGACCGTGAATCATTACCCAGGCTTTATGTCTCCCGTCTCTACACCATGAGAGTACCCTAGAGAGGTGTACTGCCTGGAAGTATCGAATCGGCTCCGGGAAGGCCATGCCTCCATGGGTTTTGGCCATGGCCAAATATTGGTGGGACAGGCATGGGCGCTTTTTTGCCCAGATAAATCTGATAAAGACACCACGCACTGATTTAAAAAAAGACTATTGGTAGTGTCTGAAAGAGATACATTAGCCTTGGCAAGATATTCATTTTAGGAATAGCATTCCAACCCATCCATGTATTAGAGCTCTTGTTCCATCTCTCCCAATCAGAGGAAAGATCCCATAGTATTGGTGGTGTCAGAAACCATGAAATCAGGCCCAGACAGAAGTATAGTTAAATCACACTTTAATAATAAAAGTAAAAAGAACAAACGTAGTCAAAACATAGCCAAAGTTCAGTAACCACAACAGATAGTCAGCCAAGCCAGAAGTCAGGGATCAACGTAGTGGAACAGCAAGCAGGATCTGGAGCCAGAAGGAACGTCAGCAAAGCAAGTCTTGAACAAGATCATAAGAGATAGGCTCTGTGATGTTGACCAAGGCGAAGGCAGAGATCCTCTGGACTGGACGGCTTAAGTAGGCAGGACTGAAGAGCAGGATATCATCAACAGGTGAGTCACTGTGGAGAGATAGGAGCTGGCAATTAGCCGACAGCTGAGCGCTGAGCCCTGACAGATAAAAAATTAGCTAAAAATATTTTAGCCACTGAAGAAGTCAATTTCACCCCTAAATATGTCAGGTGGGAGGATGCCCATGGAAAAGAGAATGATGATTGGAGGGCTTGCACACGAACAGGGGCCATTGTAATATTAAGCAATTCAGATTTTTGAATATTGATTTTAAGGTTCGAAAGTATATTGGACCAATTGAACTTGCTTAATAAATTTGGCAACGTAGATGTAATAAAAAAACTTGTTGTCCGCAAAGGCCGCAGTTTTATGTTTTGACTTGATAATTGGAAAGCCCTGGATATCGGCGTTTCCTCGTACACGTTGAAAAAATGGTTCTAGGGTTACTATGAAGATCAATGGGGATAAGGGACATCCTTGTCTAGTGCCGTTGGTCAACTTAAAATATGGAGAAGTCACCTCATTGATTCTAACAGCTGCAGATGGAACCGAGTATATAGCCTCTACCCATTTACTAAAAGCTTTCCCCACACCAATATGAGTTAGCGTCTCCTTCAGGAATGTCCAATCCACCCTGTCAAAAGCCTTCTCTGCATCGGAGGATAGCAAACATAAGGGTATTTTACGAAGAGGAGCCAGATAAATAATATCCAGGGCTCTAGTAGTATTATCCTTCGCCTCCTTAGTAGGCATAAACCCGGCTTAATCAGGGTGGATGACATTCTGAAGGTGAGGCTGTAATCTCGATGCTAATATCCGTGTGAAGAGATCTTTAAATCCACGTCTAATAGGGAACTAGGTCGATAATTCATACACTGGGCATGGTCCTTACCCTCCTTAGGGATCACTGTAATATGTGCACTCAAAGTTTCGGTCGGTATGGGCCGATCTTCCAGAAGAGAATTAAATGCTTTTGTAAATCTGGGAGCTAGAATTGGGGCAAATGCCTTATAGTAGGCTATCGTATATCCATCTGGACCTGGAGCTTTGCGGGGCTTAAGCAGCTTGATCGCCCTCAAATGTTCCTCAGTTGAAATAAGAGCATTCATTGATTCGGATGCATCGTCGGATATCGTTGGTAAGCCCCGAAGAAGAGAGATATTCCCGAATTAACTGTTGCTTTTGTACCAGCTGATCAGTGAATATAGATTTGTCGATAGGTTATAGAGGGATGAGTAACACTCTCGGAAAGCCTCTGCCACTTCCCGGGATATAAAGCAGCGTTTCCCTCTGTCAGAATCAATGTGTGGGACATCATTTCTACGAGAAGTTTCCCTAAGCGAGTGGGCCAGCAGTTTACCCGATTTATTTCCATGTTCATAGTGTAGGTTTCTGACCCTTCGTGTCCGTATATTAGTGTCATGCCTGAGCAGAGAGGATGGTTTTTCTCGCTCAACCCCAAGATCTACTGCTACAGAACGAGAGAGGGACTTAATATGCTTGGATTGTAGGTTTGCAACCAAGTTTAACTAGGTTTTAAAGACAGCTTGCCTATCTTTCCGCAGTTCCGTCGCCTTTTGAATCAGCAAAACTCGCATGACACATTGATGCGTTTCCCATAATGTTAATCGAGAAATGTCCTCTGTATCATTATCCGTAAAGATTCTGGCCATAGCCAAAGAGAGTTCATTTCCTAATGTAATCCTTAATGAACCAAGGATTCATTAAGTTTCCACGTCCATGATCTAGTTTCGGATAGGCCCAGATGAAGGTCTATAAAAGATGGGGCATGGTCAGACACAGTCTGTATGCCATTTGAGGAACTCACTACCTCTGGTAAGAAAGACTGGGATACCATTACATAGTCAATTCGAGAGTAGCTCTCATGTGGTACTGAATAAAAATATAGTCCCACTCGCTTGGATGCTGGGCCGGCCAGACATCTACCAGACGTAGAGTTTAAAGGGTTTTTTTTTCACTCGTCTAAGATACAGATAAGACAAATGTGTGGAAGACCTGGAAGCGTCTAACAGTGGATCAAGAGCTATGTTAAGATCTCCACCTAGAATCAGTCCCCCCTCCATAAAGTCTTGTAGGGCATTGAGAATTTCATCTAAGCAACTCAACTGTGCTTGGTTAGGTAGATAGATAGTGGCTAACGTAACTCTGCAACCGGCCAGATCTCCTTTAAGAAACAAATAGCCTCCTTCCTGGTCACTCCTCTGGTCAACAAGAGACCATGGGACCGTCCCAGAAAGCAGGATACTCACCCCCCTCATCTTAGAATTAGGGGCTGTACGCCACGTTCACGTAAGACCGCTGTGCGCTTCTCCGGAATAGTCAACCCATTAACATTTAAAGATAAACAACGTACATTAGTCATAGTAGGTCCCAAGATCTACACCCTATGCACCAGCAGAGAGGGAACAATTTACAAAAGTGGCTCTCTATTGAGCCTGCCCACCCCTGAGGTCCCTTCCCAGATAGTATCTAGGAGGGAAGAGCACTGGGAGGCAAAAACCTATGTGGGGAAAGTAGAAACGTCACCCCAGAGGTGGAGACGCTCAGACCATATTGCAAGTCAACAGTACGGATCATCTGCACTAGCACCATAAAGACTGAAATATCAAAGCATAATCAATCACGGCCATGCTACGGTTATGTACCCCGGGGAGACCAGAGGTGGGGGCTGACCCTGTGATATACAGGAGAATATAAGGTTTTGCCACCGCCTAGTGACAAAGGAAAAAACAATCGGTTAATTAATCAACCCTCTATCCCCCCTTTCAAAAAAAAAAACCTCATATTCATATATGCACCTATATACACACCTACACACACATACATATACAGTGGCGCAGGGAGCTGCCCGTAAACACCCGGAAGCACCCAGCAACACTCCGTCCCCGAGCCCCCTCTGCGCCACCCCCGGCCACACGCGGCATCTTATGCAATAGAAGTTGATGTGGAACGAATTATCTTAGTTTCCACTGACCTCCATGGGGAAACTCGCTTGATATGCGAGTGCCTTGGATTACATGCATTCTCCTGCACGGATTATGCCAGCCATCCAAGGCTCCACTGCACACATATACATACATACATACATATACACATGCATACACATATACACACGCACACACACATACAATATAGGACCTAGCCTTATATCATAGTCAACTACTGATGAAGGCCAGTGAGATGTCGACACGCGTTTAGAGGGGAGGAGCCGAATCTGCGTTGAATGAAGTGATGATTTGAGACATGCTGTTTTAAAGTTTTTATCTTGTAAGTGGATTTGTTTTGGGGGCTTTTAATGAACATGCAAACAGAGTACACTATGGCACTTGTGTTTGTTGTTTCATGTCTATAACCTGCGGAAGTAATAGCGTTATTTAGCACTTATGAGAAAGTGAAGGAAGGTTTGTCTGACGGCAATACAAACGCTGATTACCCACACAGAGGTGCCGTCTGGAGACTGTAGGATTACCATTGGAGAGTGAAAGTTGATCCTTTGTGGTGGACACGAGGAGTGATCGATCTATGCTTTTACATTCATCTTTGAGGTGAGAAGGCACTTTAGCTGGTGGAGGTGTGCGCTGGATAGCGGTCCTTTTGAGGACGAACACACACAGCGGTGATTGTTTTGGAAGCATTGACACAGATGAACTGTTTTTTTTTCTAATTTTTTGACATTTTCATTTTTATTCTAAAATATTTTTTTGATCATGAAATGTTTAATATAAATTTTGTATGCACATTATTTAATGAGGCACAGCGCTGCACTATTTAGAAAACGATACTGAATTTGGTGTGGTGCATCACTGTAATGCCCCGCCCCGTACACACGATTGGACATTCCGACAACAAAATACATTTTTTTTTTCCGATGGATGTTGGCTCAAACTTGTCTTGCATACACACGGTCACACAAATCGTGTCGGAAATTCCGAACGTCAAGAACGCAGTGACGTACAACATGAAAAATTAAGTTTAATAGCCAGTGCGGCTCTTTTGCTTGATTCCGAGCATGCGTGGAATTTTGTGCGTCGGAATTGTGTACACAACGATCGGAATTTGATCCAGATCTCAAATTTTGTTTGTCGGAAATTCCGACGGAAAATGTCCGATGGAGCCTACACGCGGTCGGAATTTCCGACAACAAGCTCCCATCGAACATTTTCCATCGGAAAATCCGACCGTGTGTACAGGGCATAAGTGCTCAGCAGCTGTGCAGTCACGTATATTGGTGATTTCACATATTTACCCTGTTATAGGAGGAAGTCATTTATTTTGGCGCTGATTGTTTTTTTCACAAAGTGACACATAATTGTGAAGTGGAAGGAAAATGATAAATGATACAAATAAATATGTGAAAAGTGTGGGGGGGGGACATTTGTATGGCGCCCCCCGGAGTCAATACTTTGTAGAACCCCCTTTCTCTACAAGTCTTTTTGGGGATGTCTCTACCAGCTTTGCACATCTAGAGAGGACATTTCTGCCCATTCTTCTTTGTAAAATATCTCAAGCTCTGTCAGATTGGATGGAGAGCGTCTGTGAACAGCAATTTTCAAGTCTTGCCACAGATTCTCAATGTGATTTAGGTCTGGACTGTGACTGGGCCATTCTAACACATGAATATGCTTTGATCTAAACCATTCCATTGTAGCTCTGGCTGGATGTTTCGGGTCGTTGTCCTGCTGGAAGGTGAACCTCCGCCCCAGTCTCAAGTCTTTTGTAGACTCTAACAGGTTTTCTTCTAAGATTGTCCTGTATTTGTCTCCATCCATCTTCCCATCAACTCTGACCAGCTTCCCTGTCCCTGCTGAAGAAAAGCATCCCCACCACATGATGCTGCCACCACCATGTTTCACAGTGGGGATCGTGTGTTCAGGGTGATGTGCGGTGTTAGTTTCCCCCCACACATCTGACCAGATCACCTTCTTCCACATGTTTGCTGTGTCCTCCACATGGCTTCTCACAAACTACAAACAGGACTTCTTATGACTTTCTTTCACCAATGTCTTTCTTCTTGTCACTCTTCCATAAAGGGCAGATTTGTGGAGAACACGACTAATAGTTGTCCTGTGGACAGATTCTCCCACCTGAGCTGTGGATCTCTGCAGCTCCTCCAGAGTTACCATGGACCTCTTGGTTCTTCTCTGATGAATGTTCTCCTTGCCCGGCCGGTCAGTTTAGGTGGACAACCATGTCTTGGTAGGTTTACAGTTGTGCCATATTCTTTCCATTTTCTGATGATGGATTGAACAGAGCTCCGTGAGATGATCAAAGCTTGGGAGATTTTTTTATAACCTAACCCTGCTTTATACTTCTCCACAACTTTATCCCTGACCTGTCTGGGGTATTCCTTGGCCTTCACGATGCTGTTTGTTCACTAAGGTTCTCTAACAAAACTCTGAGGGCTTCACAGAACAGTTGTATTTATACTGAGATTAAATGACACAATTAGGTGACTTCTGAAGGCAATTGTTTCCACTAGATTTTAGTTAGGGGTATCAGAGTTAAGGGGGCTGAATACAAATGCTCCCCCCACATACTTTTCACATATTAATTTGTAAAAAGATTTGAAAGCCATTTATCATTTTCCTTTCACTTCACAATTATGAGCCACTTTGTGTTGGTCTATCACATAAAATCCCAATAAAGCACATTTTATACATACGTTTTTGGTTGTAATATGATATAATATGGAACATTTCAAGGGGTATGAATACTTTTTCAAGGCACTGTACGTCTAAAAATTGTTTAACAATTTCAGAATAATGTTCCTCAATGTAAGATTGCAAATATCTATCATTGTCTACAGTATATAATATCATTATAAGATTCTGAGAATCTAGAGAAATCTCTGTATGAAGGGACAAGTTTGAAACCCAGTATTGGATGGTGATGATCTTTGGGCCCTCAGATGGCACAGGCATGATTCTGTGATGGGCATCACTGAATGGGCTCAGCAAAACTTAGGAATCACTGTCTGTGAACACAGCTCACCATGCTGTCCAAAAATACAAGGTAGAGCTCTATCATGAAAAGAAGAAGCCATGTCTGAACATGATCCAGAAACACCGCCGTCTTCTCTGAGCCAAAGCTCATTTAAAATGGTCTGTTGCAAAGTGGAAAACTGTTCTCTGGGCTAAAGCTCATTTAAAATGGTCTGTTGCAAAGATGAATCAAAATTTTACATTCTCTTTGGCCACAATGGGCTCCTCCGGACTAAAAAGGAGAGGGACCTTTTGAATTTCGGCATGTTATCAGCACTCAGTTCAAAATCCGGCATCTCTGATAGTATGGGGGGGGGGCATAAGTGCTTAGGGAATGGGCAGCTTGCACATCTGGAAAGGCACCATCAATGCTGAAAGATATATCCAGGTTTTAGAGCAGCATATGCTCCATCCAAACGACATCATTTTCAGGGAAGGCCTTGCATATTTCGGCAGCACAAAGCTAAACTGCATACTGCATCTATGACAACAGCATGGCTTCCTAGTAGAAGAGTCTGAGTGCTGAACTGGCCTGCCTGCAGTCCAGACCTTTTACCAATTAAAAATATTTGCCGCATCTTGAAACGGAAAATATGACAACGACGACCCAGGACAAAGTTTAGATAAGATCAGGCTGAGGAAAAAAATGAGCCCTTGAAAAAGTTGTGTGGCTGTGACTTAATGCGTAGGGCGGAGCCAGTTGACGTCATATCACACCATAACAGGAAGTGGGTGTTGCACCATTTTTCCTGGGCCCAATCTTATACTGCGAGACAAGAGGTTTTCTGTTTTTATTGATGTGAGTGCATATTTATTACATTTTTTACTGGATATTGTTTAAATGCTACACTATGAGGGGGTTATTTGTATTGATTGAGGGTACAAAGTGGACACCCGACCCCATAAAGGGGCAGATACCTGGATTTGTGGAAAAAGTATTGGGGAGGAGAGAGAGAGAGAGACCTGGATGACCGGTGAATGAACAGAAGTGTCCTCACATGACCATGTGATGTGGGTCACAATTGGAAGGTGAGGGCACTGATTGCACGGTAGTGGTGGAGCACATGTGTAACACTGTCACTGTGCCTACTGGGGTTAAAGTATATGGCCCTGAGCAAACGTGAAACTGGGAGGAGGGCCAGCATGATGGGGGTGGGAAGTGAGGCGGAGTGAATAGAGGTATTATATGAATAAGGGGGTTATTCACTTACGTGATCGGGTCCCAAAGTGGTGGGTGGGTGTCCAGTAGAGTGTGGAGGGAGGAGGTGTCCAGTTGGAGAATCAGTCAGAGATTATCACAGGGTAAAGAAGGTTTCTCCCACCCTCCCTAGTTGGTTTGGTTTGGGGATGTTTTTCGCCGATGTAATACAGGTGTGGCTTGGTTTCTAGAGTAGGACGTTTAGGGGGGTACAATTTGCCTGACTGTTCAATTTATGGGTTCTTTTGTTACTAGTCATAGCAGGTTTCTCCCACCCACCCTCCCTAGTTGGTTTGGTCTGGGGATGTTTTTCGCCGATGTAATACAGGTGTGGCTTGGTTTCTATAGTAGGACATTTAGGGGGGTACGTTTTGCCTGACTGTTCAATTTATGGGTTCTTTTGTTACTAGTCATAGCAGCGGTGGGTGGTCTATTGGGTCTTTGAAGGCGGTGCTGTAGAAAATACTGGAGAATTAGGGGGGTTGGGCCCTTCTGTGGGAATGGATGTGCCTTCCCTTCCTAATAATACAATGGTAACATCGGGGGTTTTTAAGTTGGTTGCATCTCTTAGTAAGTAGGTGGTACTTGTACCCAAGCCGGTGTAAGTTGCGTCTGGGAGCCTTTCATGGGTGACAGATGCAAGCGGTTGGTAAAAAGAAAGTAGGCCTTCAAAGATCTTTAGGCTGAGGTTCATGGAATTTTTGTATTTCAATTGTTTGAAAGAATAAAACAAAGGCTGCTATGGCCATTCGACTCCAAAAAATTACCGTGTCGTCTGGTCAGTTTGGTAAAGGAAGAGGTCAATTGTTTAATGTTATAGGTAGCCGGAGCCTCGGCAATCTGCACATCCATCCGTCATGTATACATAGAGACTTGGAGTGATATCTTCACTATATTTGATGCTCACTACATGAGTGACATTTTTGATGATTTATAAATATTTGAGAATGTTTTATTTGGTTTATTCACATCTTCTATGAAGGCACTACTACACATGTATGGTGATACGTTGGTCATAGTTTAGGTTCGTTTTTTAGCGGCACTGCACTGTTTGTTGACTGAGAAACGCAGTAACTTGACCAACTGTTCTTCTCTCCTTTCTCTGGGATACGATTGAAGAATCAGCAGAACACAAAGAGTACCTTCTAGAAGCCTCATTTCATGACAATTAGAGCCTTTCACACCAACACTGACAGGGAAATTTGACTTTCCGCTTGGGAGCTATTTTCAGATGGAATATATTAGAAAGTAAAAAGTCTGATAAGGTTGGAGCCATCGCCTGCTTTGTTGAATCATTTTATTTGTTCGGAAAGCCTCCAGAAAATGGCTTATTATGGATGCAATTCCTGAATCCACGCATGTCACGACCTTTCATTTACATTTCTCTGTGCGCTAATGGCTGCACAGTCATCGGATATTTTTAGGGGAACGAGTGAAGAGTGAACCTTTTATTTTTTTGGGCTATGGCTGTTCTTCCCGATAATGGCCAACTTAAGCTGGAGGTACAAGTGGAAGAAATTCTTACTGTTAATTAAAGGATGGAGTGGATGCTACATAAAGCCATAAAAAATAATGCTAAAGAGGATCCAACTTCCTTTTAAAAGTACAATTGGGAGCCGTCAAGTTCTGCCAGTGCAATAGCCTCGGGGGCCTTCCATATAAAGAAGAATTTTTACAAATTTCTATTTAGGGTTCAGCCCACCCAAAAGTTGTATGTCAGGCTGTGGTAGGTGCTGGAGAGTAAAAGAAGTTAAAACCAAAACTTTTTTTTGTTTCAGATGGAGTTCAGGTACCCTGTTTCCCCAAAAATAAGACCTAGCGTGATTGTCGGTAATGGCTGCAATATAGTTACATAGTTACATAGTAGGTGAGGTTGAAAAAAGACACAAGTCCATCAAGTCCAACCTATGTGTGTGATTATGTGTCAGTATTACCTTACATATCCCTGTATGTTGCGGTCATTCAGGTGATTATCTAATAGTTTCTTGAAGCTATCAATGCTCCCCGCTGAGACCACCGCCTGTGGAAGGGAATTCCACATCCTTACCGCTCTTACAGTAAAGAACCCTCTACGTAGTTTAAGGTTAAACCTCTTTTCTTCTAATTGTAATGAGTGGCCACGAGTCTTATTAAACTCTCTTCTGCGAAAAAGTTTTATCCCTATTGTGGGGTCACCAGTACAGTATTTGTAAATTGAAATCATATCCCCTCTCAAGCGTCTCTTCTCCAGAGAGAATAAGTTCAACGCTCGCAACCTTTCCTCATAACTAAGATCCTCCAGACCCTTTATTAGCTTTGTTGCCCTTCTTTGTACTCGCTCCATTTCCAGTACATCCTTCCTGAGGACTGGTGCCCAGAACTGGACAGCATACTCCAGGTGCGGCCGGACCAGAGTCTTGTAGAGCGGGAGAATTATCGTTTTATCTCTGGAGTTGATCCCCCTTTTAATACATGCCAATATTCTGTTTGCCTTATTAGCAGCAGCTTGGCATTGCATGCCATTGCTGAGCCTATCATCTACTAGGACCCCCAGGTCCTTTTCCATCCTAGATTCCCCCAGAGGTTCTCCCCCCAGTCTATAGATTGCATTCATATTTTTGCCACCCAAATGCATTATTTTACATTTTTCTACATTGAACCTCATTTGCCATGTAGTCGCCCACCCCATTAATTTGTTCAGGTCTTTTTGCAAGGTTTCCACATCCTGCGGAGAAGTTATTGCCCTGCTTAGCTTAGTATCGTCTACAAATACAGAGATTGAACTGTTTATCCCATCCTCCAGATCGTTTATGAACAACTTAAATAGGATTGGTCCCAGCACAGAACCCTGGGGAACCCCACTACCCACCCCTGACCATTCTGAGTACTCCCCATTTATCACCACCCTCTGAACATGCCCTTGTAGCCAGTTTTCAATCCAGGTACTCACTCTATGGTCCATGCCAACGGACCCTATTTTGTACAGTAAACGTTTATGGGGAACTGTGTCAAATGCTTTTGCAAAATCCAGATACACCACGTCTACGGGCCTTCCTTTATCTAGATGGCAACTCACCTCCTCATAGAAGGTTAATAGATTGGTTTGGCAAGAACGATTCTTCATGAATCCATGCTGATTACTGCTAATGATATCGTTCTTATTACTAAAATCTTGTATATAGTCCCTTATCATCCCCTCCAAGATTTTACATACTATTGATGTTAGGCTAACTGGTCTGTAATTCCCAGGGATGTATTTTGGGCCCTTTTTAAATATTGGTGCTACATTGGCTTTTCTGCAATCAGCTGGTACCATTCCAGTCAATAGACTGTCTGTAAAAATTAGGAACAACGGTCTGGCAATCACCTGACTGAGTTCCCTAAGTACCCTCGGATGCAAGCCATCTGGTCCCGGTGATTTATTAATGTTAAGTTTCTCAAGTCTAATTTTAATTCCGTCCTCTGTTAACCATTTAGGTGCTTCCTGTGTTGTGTCATGAGGATAAACACTGCAGTTTTGGTTACTGAAGCCCCCCGATTCACTCGTGAAGACTGAGGAGAAGAATAAATTCAACACCTTCGCCATCTCCCCATCCTTTGTAACCAGATGTCCTTCCTCATTCTTTATGGGGCCAATATGGTCTGTCCTCCCTTTTTTACTGTTTACATACTTAAAGAATTTCTTGGGATTTTTTTTGCTCTCCTCCGCTATGTGTCTTTCATGTTCTATCTTAGCCATTCTAATTGCACCCTTACATTTCTTATTGCATTCTTTATAAAGTCTGAATGCTGAGGATGATCCCTCAACCTTGTATTTTTTGAAGGCCTTCTTCTTTGCTTTTATATGCATTTTTACATTGGAGTTAAGCCATCCAGGATTTTTGTTCGCTCTTTTAAATTTATTACCCATTGGGATACATTGGCTAATGCCCTTATTTAATATGCTCTTAAAGCAAACCCATCTCTCCTCCGTATTATTTGTTCCTAATATTTTATCCCAATTTATGCCTTTTAGCAAGGTTTGTAGTTTAGGGAAGTTGGCTCTTTTGAAATTCAGTGTCTTTGTATTCCCTTTATGTTTCCTATTTGTGTGATTTATACTGAAACTAATTGACCTGTGATCGCTGTTACCTAAATTGCCCCGTATTTCCACATCTGTGATCAGGTCTGTATTGTTGGTAATCAGTAGATCCAGTAATGTTTTATTTCTAGTTGGTGCGTCTACCATCTGACCCATAAAATTGTCCTGCAAGACATTAAGGAACTGGCGAGCCTTAAATGAATGCGCGGTTCCCTCCGCCCAGTCTATGTCTGGATAATTAAAATCCCCCATTATGATAACACTTCCCATCCTTGCTGCTAATCCAATTTGTGATAGGAGATCCGTCTCCACTTCCTCCCTCAGGTTAGGGGGCCTATAGCATACTCCCAGTATTATTTTCCCCTTAGCTTCATCCCTTTGGAGCTCTACCCATAAGGATTCCACTTCCTCTCTAGCTCCCTCAGTGATGTCATCTCTCACATTCGCTTGTACATTATTCTTGATATATAGGCATACCCCTCCCCCTTTTTTACCCTCTCTATCCTTGTGGTATAAGGTATACCCTTGAATGTTTGCCAGCCAATAATGAGAGCTGTTGAACCAGGTCTCTGAAATTCCCACAAAATCCAAATCCTCCTTGTACAACAGTATCTCTAGTTCACCCATCTTGTCCGCCATGCTCCTGGCATTGGTGAACATGCCACATAGTTTAGACCGGTCGCATATTGTCCTCGTATTGGGTGTTTCGAGATTGCAACTAGGACTTGCTACTATACTCACCTTGTGTTTTTGTGCTTTGGTTAACCTACCACTAATGCCCCCAATACTACCCTCTGGAATATCTTCCGCGCTGGCTATCTCTGCCTTTGGACCCTCCCCCCATCGCCTAGTTTAAAAACCCCTCTAACTTTTTGTCCATCTTCATTCCCAGCAGATCTGCACCCTCCTCATTTAGGTGCAGTCCGTCCCTTCTATAGTACCGGTTACCGACTGAGAAGTCGGCCCAGTCCTCCAGGAACCCAAACCCCTCCTTACTACACCAGCTCTTCAGCCACTTGTTTACTTCCCTAATCTCCCTCTGCCTTTCTGGTGTGGCTCGATGTACCGGTAGTATTCCTGAGAACACTACCTTGGAGGTCCTTTTCCTCAATTTAGCTCCTAAGTCCCTAAAATCGTTCTTTAGGACACTCCATCTGCCTCTGACTTTGTCATTGGTGCCAACATGCACCATGACAGCCGGGTCTTCCCCAGCCCCTCCCAGTAATCTGTCCACAAGATCCGTGATGTGCCGAACCCGAGCGCCCGGTAGACAACATACTGTTCGGAGCTTCAGGTCTTGGTTACAGATTGCCCTCTCTGTCCTTCTAAGAATTGAGTCCCCTACCACCAGAATCTGTCTTTCCTTTCCCTTTGCTGCCCCCCCACTCTCACTGGAGGAGTTCTTCCCCTGGCAGCTAGGAGAGTCCCTCATCTCCAGCAGTGCTGGTCCCTGACTGGTTTCACCAATGTCACTCAATGGAGCGTACTTATTGGGATGCTCCAGTCCTGGATCGGCCTCCCTGGCACTTCCCCCTCTACCCCTCCTGACTGTCACCCATCTACATTTGCTAGTGCCTGCACCTCTTTGTCTCCACCCGCCTCTGTGCTGGCCCCTGCCGGCACCTGCCGTGTACATTCCTGGCTCACCTTTAGTATGGAGGGACTTCTCAGTGCCGACAGTTGCTTCCCTAGATTCAGAACCTGGGCTTCCAGGGAAACAATGTGCTTACATTTTGCACAGCAGTATTCGCCCTCGATCGGATGATCAAGGAACGCATACATGCGGCAAGATGTACAAAGAGTCGCCTCTCCACACCCGCCGGGCATCTACCTATTAAATTTAGTCAGGATTTGGGGATTTTACCCTGTCCAAATTACCTAACAGCTATCTTCCTGGCACTAATACTCAAGACAATACACAGGTACACAACAAGACAATACACAGGTACTCACAGACCTACGTGCAATCGCAGAACAGTCGCAGACCTACGTGCACTCGCAATACTCAAGTATACAGTACACAATACACAAGTACTAATGATCCACACACACTACTCAGACAACACTCAAATACTCACACTACACAGGTACTATGACCCCTGTTATAACCTCCTGTTTTAAACTCTAGTTTTTAACTCCCACTTATACCAAGTTCCACTTACACAAAGTTCCACAGCCAAAGACTGAGCATGCTCAGACTGAGTTCTACACCCAGTTAAATAGGCACCTGTGAGCAATTAACCACCCCCCTTAATTGATAGGCTGAAGGAACCAGAGAAAAAAAAAAAAAAAAGAAAAAAAAAGCTATTTAAAAAGTGACAGAAAAAGGCAAATGAAAAACTAAAAGGAAAAGCCCCAAAAATGCACCCCAGCAAACCCAGCAATCAACAAGCAAGACTTATTCACTCTATAACTCTAGTTTTTAACTCCCACTTATACCAAGTTCCACTTACACAAAGTTCCACAGCCAAAGACTGAGCACCATAATATAAGCCCTACCCCCCAAATAAGCCCTAGTTAAAGTCCTTGTAGGTCTTATTTTCAGGGTAGGGCTTATTTTCAGGGAAACAGGGTAGGGCTTATTTGGGGGGTAGGGCTTATATTGCAGCCATTACTGACAATCACGCTAGGTCTTATTTTGGGGGAAACAGGGTAGGCCCAGATCTCTTATCCCAGGTTTCATAATTTCAACATTTAGCTGATTATTATTTACATATGTGGTATCACCTCGGAGAGGGCATTGTGGATGTATAATTGAAATGGAGGGTTCCCTTCTTGGTCATTACATGGTGTATATCCATATGTAGCGCCACGCCCACAGGAGCTGCTGGTTGAGTCGGGTCCTCTGCTCTTCCACTCTGTTTGAGGCCTCAGTCCCACTGACACCACCAGTTACACCACCTCAGTAAGTGGAGAATAATAATTTCTTAATACCTTAGGGTAGGGATCCTCAACTCCCGGGCCTGTTGGGGGCCGGGATGCTCAGCTGGAGGTGGGCAGCAGGTGAGCTAGCCAGCACAACCTGCACTGCCACCCTCCCACCACCAGAGGGCACCTGCTCCCCTTCTCTTAGCACCACTACTCCCTTCCCTCTCTGTGGTCACCTTACCTACAGAGAGGGAGGGGGAGAAGAAGAAAAGGAGCGATGAACTCCTGAAGTGACAGGCAGCACACACCCACACCCACCTCGTGGAGGTGACAGGCAGTGTTCACACGCGGGAGGTAAAAAGCAGCAACCCCCCCTACCCCCTGGAGGTAACAGGCTGCACATAACCCCCCCAGAGGTAATTTGCAGCACCACTCATCCCACCATCCCACCATTCCCGGTCCGTGAAGGGTTTGTCGTCACTGAGGCCGGTCCCTGATGCCGGGGAGGTTGGGGTCCATTGCCTTAGGGTCACACTGAAATGAAACTTAAGACCCGTAGTAAATAAACAGTGTATATTGTCTCTTGAGAGCTGGTAAGGCAACACGAAACCAATGCAGAGTGAAATCGTGCAAGATGTGACCTCCCAAACAGTACACTAATATTGTGCACCAACCTTAAACTGTAGCTTTCCCCGCATTATGTGCAGTCACAGGCCATCAAAGAATGGTAACAATAGGCTTAGAGACTGGGTTGCCTATGAGCACCAGGAGTGAGGGAGCTAGGCCTAGACCTGTAGCAGATAAAAAAATATTCAGGACGAGAAAACCTGTACTAAGAGCAAGTAAACTATATACATTCTTTTTGTAGCGTCAATCTTCTGCCACCTGTTGGGGCCCTTGAAGATGTTGGCGTGCTTATTAAACAGCTACCTTTGCACACAGTGTAATAAACTAAGTAAGTAGCGGGTTCCTTATAACAGTGGTCATCAACCCTGTCCTCAGGGCCCACTAACAGGCCAGGTTTGCAAGATAACTGAAATACATCACAGGTGATATCATTTGCTGCTCAGTGATTGCAGTATTCTAGTCTGCATCTCCTCCAAGGTAATACATAAAAAAACCTGGCCTGTTAGTGGGCCCCGAGGACAGGGTTGATGACCACTGCCTTATAACACAAGACTGAGAGTGAGCCAGGCAACAATTTATGGCTTGATGGTAACAGAACCAGCCAGGCAGGACAGTTTGCTGTTATTAGGATTCCCTTTTGACCTGGTCTGGGAGGTGTAAATAAACCCCAAACTTCTTAAAGAGCTGTTAAGTGTTACTATCAGAACATTGATGGGTCTGAGACCAGCTCATCAATTCCCCCGGTCTGTATCGGCATATTGATGGAAGGGCCCCTCTTTGGAGTGATGATGTCCACCGACCTCTTGTAGCAATCTGGTAAATGGCAGACTAGACTGGTGCAATACTCCAGGATGCAGGCCGCTCTGTAGCAGGCACGAGTAATGGTAGAACCAGATTTTTGCTTGGTGCAGTACACTAAAACTTCTCCCTGCAGCAACGGAGATGTCCCAGAGTAGGAAAAACTGACAGCAAGCCGATGCAGGCGCTGTGGTGAGCTGCAGTGTTCATCGGCTTTCTGTGGAGTAAACCCAACAGCGTCCTTGCAGTTACGCAGACTTTCTCTCTGACTCCTTCATTTGCTCTCTCTTGGCTCCTCACCAGCTGATGTCGTTCCTTTAAAAGCCCTAATCTTTCCCGGGCTTTTCAGTTTATGCCCCCCCCCCCTTTCTCTGGCACCTCCTGTCTCCAGGTACATTGGGTATGGTAGTTCTTTTTCCAGCAACTGTATTGGCACCATTTATGGCCCAGACTACATTTCCCAGCATTCACTGTTCTCTATTTGAAGATCAAGCTTAAAAAATGTATCCACTACTGTCATCTTGTGGCAGAAAAAGAACTGCACTCAGAATGTTCCCCCATGGTAAACCTAAAGCTCTGCATAATCCAGTAACAGTGATTCTGGTTACACATTTGAGTGTCACATATCTGCACATGGTTGTTCATGATATATCATCACCTTGATAAAGGGGACCTTTGTGTCTCTGAAACATTGATCATGTTTTGTATAAGACTTAATAAAATATACATTGCATTTGCCCATGGCGGGCTGGCACTTCTAGGGTGATGGATTGCCCATTTACTCCCCATTAGCAGTTGCAGGTGCAGGACCCTTTTACCACCTGTTCTCACCCTGGGTTCCTGGACATGCCCATGAAAAATACGTTTCTCTATTTTCCACCATCAGCAACTCAGAGAAGCCACACCCGATGAGGGAAAGGTAGCTGGGCAAGTAATCTACAGCCACGTAAGCAAGCTTCCACTGTCAGAACTGGCATGCAGGCCAGAGTCTAGTAGAATGCAGCTTCTCCAAAAGACCTGTGGAGGTCCTTTACCTGATTGCTACTAGAATGCTGCAGCTCCAATGGGGGTGGTGCCTTATCCTTTGGCCTTGGATCCCTCCTTTGTAGGTCTGTTCGAGTTCTAAGAACAAGTGTGGTCTATTTAATATCAAGGGTGCTAAGCCCAAATGTCACCTCTGGCTTGGCACACGTCTGGCTCCTGGAAGTAATGACAATCGACTTTCTTACAGATGACATGTCAGAGGACAGATACCATCATGTTCTAGTCATGGTGGACAACTTTACCAAGTTTGCAGTGGCAGTACTGACCCCTGACCAGACCATCAAGACTACCTCCTAGATGGTGTGCTAGCACTTCTGCCTTCCTTATGGCTATAGGCAGAAGATACATTTAGAGCAATAGTCCTGTTTCAAAAGCGAGTTTTTCCAAGAAGTTTTTCCATTAAAGAGCCTTCATTCTCTCGGGGTTCCATAGACCTATGGGACCCAGTGCCCACAGAAGAACTTCAAAGCACACTGACCTCCTGGATTTGGGAGTGAAAATGACGCTTGTTTGAAGTCCAACAGTTCCATAAAGACCAGTCAGAATCGTAGTGAGGAGTTGGAAGGGTTAGATTTTGACCTTCAACCTGGGGACAGAATTCTAGTCTGATGTAAAGGGACTCACCAGCAAAGAAAATTGCAAACACTGTGTGAAGAAGTCCCTGGATTTGTGTTATAACAGCCTTTTCCAGGTGTGCCAGTCTACAATATCCAAAGAGAAGGAACCCAAGAAAAAACAAGATGCCTACACTGTAAACTCCTCAAACACATTGAGACTAACAGAGACGTCCATAAGGGACAAGAACTTGTCCATGTTTGTAAGCCACAATGTCACTGCTACCGGAGGTTCAATGAAGACTTCCTCCTGATTTTCCATCATTACTTTCAACAATGCCCCCCCCCTAACCCCCCTAAAGATCAGGAGGCACCAGTCAGCAACAGTGGCATTCACATGTACCAGGAGATGTCTGCAACTCTCTATGTCCCTGATGCAGTGGCAAAACGTTCTGCTACCAGCCTACAGCTAGGTCTGTCTCACCACATCTGCCTCAAGCCCAGGAACAGACCTTTTCCTCTCCAAGGTCATTAGCAATGCTGGAAAGTGTAGTTCCATTCCCAATCTGGAACCCAGGCTTAGTCTGTCTGGGGACTACATCCCCAAGAATTTTCAGTTCCTCCCAGCAGGCTATTGTTCTCCTAGGATATTTTTCCTACTCTAACTTCTAGCACACAATAGAGGGTGCTACATTATTATTTCTATGTAAATATTTGCTTTAACATTTACATGCGTAAGAAGTGAATGGACATGCCGAAGAGGAGACGCCGCTCAACCGACCCAATATAGTAATGGCCGCGGTTGGGCTGAGCGAAACGCCTCAGTGGGTGTAGCTGGAGTCAGGGCCGGTGCTACCACTAGGCGAACTAGGCAGCCACCTAGGGCGCACTGCCACCTAGGGCGCACCCTTGGCCAGTGCCACATTTATCTCCTGTCACCTCCTCATCCCTGGTGGATGTCACCTCTAGAGATGCTGTCCCTCCCCCACACACACACTGGTGCACCTGCACACAGCAAAAGTGAGCTGAGCTCCTGGCACTGGATGATGGTGATCGCCGCTCGCTTCAGCGGAAGTCTCCCCAAAGCCCAGATTGCTGCCTGTCATCGCCAGCCAACATGGAGCTTGGGGTGGAGATGTTGGTGTGCCCGGTTTGCAGGAGTGTACCGCAGGAGGAGAGGGAATATCCGCTATGGTGAACTGTGCAGGGGCTGCAAACCGAGATGAAGGAGTTCAGGTGCAGGGTGGAGAGGCAGCTAGAGGATGTGCTGCATCTGGCGGGCTCTCTCCCATCACTGACCTGTAGTGTGAGAACAGGAAAGAGGTGTAACGTTAAAGGGGGGCAGTGTGTGCAGGAAGGGGGGCAGTGTGTACAGTAAGGGGAGTGTATGGTTAAAGTGGGGGGCAGTGTGTGCAGGAAGGGGGGCAGTGTGTACAGGAAGGGGAGTGTAGGGTTAAAGGGGGGCAGTGTGTGCAGGAAGGGGGGCAGTGTGTACAGTAAGGGGAGTGTAGGGTTAAAGGGGGGCAGTGTGTGCAGGAAGGGGGGCAGTGTGTACAGTAAGGGGAGTGTAGGGTTAAAGGGGGGGCAGTGTGTGCAGGAAGGGGGGGCAGTGTGTACAGGAAGGGGAGTGTAGGGTGAAAGGGGGGCAGTGTGTGCAGGAAGGGGGGCAGTGTGTACAGGAAGGGGAGTGTAGGGTTCAAGGGGGGCAGTGTGTTCAGGAAGGGGGGACAGTGTGTACAGGAAGGGGAGTGTAGGGTTAAAGGGGGGCAGTGTGTGCAGGAAGGGGGGCACTGTGTACAGGAAGGGGAGAGTAGGGTTAAGGGGGGGGGGCAGTGTGTGCAAGAAGGGGGCAGTGTGTACAGGAAGGGGAGTGTAGGGTTAAAGGGGGGCAGTGTGTGCAGGAAGGGGGCAGCGTGTACAGGAAGGGGAGTGTAGGGTTAAAGGGGGGGCAGTGTGTGCAGGAAGGGGGGGCATTGTGTACAGGAAGGGGAGTGTAGGGTTAAAGGGAGGGCAGTGTGTGCAGGAAGGGGGGAAGTGTGTACAGGAAGGGGAGTGTAGGGTCAAAGGGGGGCAGTGTGTGCAGGAAGGGGGCAGTGTGTACAGGAAGGGGAGTGTAGGGTTAAAGGGGGGCAGTGTGTGCAGGAAGGGGGCAGCGTGTACAGGAAGGGGAGTGTAGGGTTAAAGGGGGGGCAGTGTGTGCAGGAAGGGGGGCAGAGTGTACAGGAAGGGGAGTGTAGGGTTCAAGGGGGGCAGTGTGTTCAGGAAGGGGGGACAGTGTGTACAGGAAGGGGAGTGTAGGGTTAAAGGGGGCAGTGTGTGCAGGAAGGGGGGCACTGTGTACAGGAAGGGGAGAGTAGGGTTAAGGGGGGGGGGCAGTGTGTGCAAGAAGGGGGCAGTGTGTACAGGAAGGGGAGTGTAGGGTTAAAGGGGGGCAGTGTGTGCAGGAAGGGGGCAGCGTGTACAGGAAGGGGAGTGTAGGGTTAAAGGGGGGGCAGTGTGTGCAGGAAGGGGGGGCATTGTGTACAGGAAGGGGAGTGTAGGGTTAAAGGGAGGGCAGTGTGTGCAGGAAGGGGGGAAGTGTGTACAGGAAGGGGAGTGTAGGGTCAAAGGGGGGCAGTGTGTGCAGGAAGGGGGCAGTGTGTACAGGAAGGGGAGTGTAGGGTTAAAGGGGGGCAGTGTGTGCAGGAAGGGGGCAGCGTGTACAGGAAGGGGAGTGTAGGGTTAAAGGGGGGGCAGTGTGTGCAGGAAGGGGGGCAGAGTGTACAGGAAGGGGAGTGTAGGGTTAAAGGGGGGCAGTGTGTACAGGAAGGGGAGTGTAGGGTTAAAGGGGGGGGCAGTGTGTGCAGGAAGGGGGCAGTGTGTACAGGAAGGGGAGTGTAGGGTTAAAGGGGGGGAATTATGTGCAAGGGGCAATGTGTGCAATTTTTTTAGGGGGGCGGAGGGTGCAAGTAGCTGGTCTTGCCTAGGTGCAAAATAGTCTAGCACCGGCCCTGGCTGGAGTGGCTCTGGTTGAGGCCATACACCGTTACTACATTGGGTTGGTTGAGCAGCGTCTCCTCTTTGGTATACGTACACTTCTGGATTGGTGCACTGAGACGCCCGATCCCGTGTCCTGACCACCGGTGGGAAGATCTGAAAGCCTCCAACTTAGAGCGGCACTACAAGCCCTTCGTGACCAAAGTGAATGAACTTGGCAATATATGCTGCTGAGCTTTCCAATCATTCAAGGCCAGGGGGCAGATATAGGCATAAACAATATTTGCATAGCAGTGGCGGTGCAGATGTAGAAGAACCTCGGCCTCCAGTCATTCAGAATAGCATCACTCATTCAGAATGAAGGCTGAGGTCAATCTCCGCCGCTCCTGCCATTGAATGACTAATTCCAGGTTTAGATCTGCCGAAATCAACAGCTACATTGTATTTTTCTGTACTTGCAAATACAAAATGAAAAAGAACAGAAAAAGAAAACCAACTCGGGCCCCACATCTAAGGGTTGGAGAGCTTCAATAGATGACATTTTTGTTCTGCCGTTCAAATATCCCTTTAAAACCAAAATTTCAAACACTAAAAGTAGGATCAGATGTTTTATTTTGAACCGTCCCCCGAGAGCTCGCCGCTCTTCTGAGAGATGATTAATTGCGCTTCTGTCTACAGAATAACAAACGCTGTCATATTACACCACATTGGCCGACATCAATCCCATAACAGGCGGGCCAGGAATTTCCGGCTAATGAGTCTACAAGAGAAGGGCCAACCCTTTGAACATGATGAGGCCGCCTGCGCTCACCCCTCAAAGAACTTTGTAATTAAAATTGTAATTAACTCCGGACAGCTTTCACCGCGCTCACACAAATGGAGTTCGGGGAAGTTGTGTGAACGTACAAAGTTTGGGGTGGGGGGGGGGGAGAGAGGGGGCCCGGTGGCACTGCGGGCAAAGCGATGCGATGCCGGAGATCAAAGCCGGATTGGGGTAATTGAAGATAGTGTCAGCTGGTTCCGCTATCAGAGGATCGGGCTTATCATTCGGGGGGAGAAACACACAGAACGGACGGCTCACGTCCTATAAGAGTGCTCATTCATCACGTGTCGGGGGGCGCTTTGGAACGAGGAACAATCGCACAAATCAGGAGAAGACAAGTTAATATTTGCTAAAGATGCGCCGGGCGAAGTGTGGAGATGTTTGATTAAAGACGGAGAGATAGAAATGAAACAAATCGGCATCGTTTGATGTCCTCATCTATGTCTGTTCTGTATAAAAGAGAGGAGAATGCTACAAAATATCTTTACTAGAGTCTTTTTATATGATCAGATCAGAAACAGGGCCATTGGTTCCTATGTAGCAATGTTCTGATCGATACATAAGATGAAAGTATTTTATTGTTCTGGAAACCCAAGTCTCAGTGTGTCATTGTTATGGGACCCCAAGTGTCAGTGTGTCATTGTTCTGGACCCCCAAGTGTCAGTGTGTCATTGTTCTGGGACCCCCAAGTGTCAGGGTGTCTTTGTCCTGGGGCCCCCAAGTGTCAGTGTGTCATTGTTCTGAACCCCAAGTGTCAGGGTGTCATTGTTCTGGACCCCCAAGTGTCAGTATGTCATTGTTATGGGATCCCCAAGTGTCAGGGTGTCATTGTTCTGAACCCCAAGTGTCAGGGTGTCATTGTTCTGGACCCCCAAGTGTCAGTATGTCATTGTTCTGGACCCCCAAGTGTCAGTGTGTAATTGTTATGGGATCCCCAAGTGTCAGGGTGTCATTGTTCTGGACCCCCAAGTGTCAGTGTGTCATTGTTCTGGGACCCCAAGTGTCAGTGTGTCATTGTTCTGGATCCCCAAGTGTCAGTGTGTCATTGTTCTGGATCCCCAAGTGTCAGTGTGTCATTGTTCTGGACCCCCAAGTGTCAGTCTGTCATTGTTATGGGATCCCCAAGTGTCAGTGTGTCGTTGTTTTGGACCCCCAAGTCTCAGTGTGTAATTGTTATGGGATCCCCAAGTGTCAGGGTGTCATTGTTCTGGACCCCCAAGTGTCAGTGTGTCATTGTTCTGGGACCCCCAAGTGTCAGGGTGTCTTTGTCCTGGGGCCCCCAAGTGTCAGTGTGTCATTGTTCTGAACCCCAAGTGTCAGGGTGTCATTGTTCTGGACCCCCAAGTGTCAGTATGTCATTGTTATGGGATCCCCAAGTGTCAGGGTGTCATTGTTCTGAACCCCAAGTGTCAGGGTGTCATTGTTCTGGACCCCCAAGTGTCAGTATGTCATTGTTCTGGACCCCCAAGTGTCAGTGTGTAATTGTTATGGGATCCCCAAGTGTCAGGGTGTCATTGTTCTGGACCCCCAAGTGTCAGTGTGTCATTGTTCTGGGACCCCAAGTGTCAGTGTGTCATTGTTCTGGATCCCCAAGTGTCAGTGTGTCATTGTTCTGGATCCCCAAGTGTCAGTGTGTCATTGTTCTGGACCCCCAAGTGTCAGTCTGTCATTGTTATGGGATCCCCAAGTGTCAGTGTGTCGTTGTTTTGGACCCCCAAGTCTCAGTGTGTAATTGTTATGGGATCCCCAAGTGTCAGGGTGTCATTGTTCTGGGACCCCAAGTGTCAGTGTGTCATTGTTCTGGATCCCCAAGTGTCAGTCTGTCATTGTTATGGGATCCCCAAGTGTCAGTGTGTCGTTGTTTTGGACCCCCAAGTCTCAGTGTGTAATTGTTATGGGACCCCCAAGTCTCAGTGTGTCATTGTTCTGGGACCCCCAAGTGTCAGGGTGTTATTGTTCTGGGACCCCCAAGTGTCAGTGTGTCATTGTTCTGGGACCCCCAAGTATGAGTGTGTCATTGTTCTGGGACCCCCGAGTGTCAGGGTGTCATTGTTCTGGGACCCCAAAATGTCAGTATGTCATTGTTCTGGACCCCCAAGTGTCAGTGTGTCGTTGTTTTGGACCCCCAAGTCACAGTGTGTAATTATTATGGGACCCCCAAGTGTCAGGGTGTTATTGTTCTGGGACCCCCAAGTGTCAGGGTATCATTGTTCCAGACCCCCAGGACTGAGAATGTCATTGTTCTGGCATAAAATGTTCTATAGTGCTATTGCTTTGTGACTCCAGGTGCTGATGTCCACTTTAGCACCCTGATAGTAGGCAGGTTTGCTAACAAATTTAGCTTGCTAGATGGTAACTAGCCTGGCTGATTGATAGGGGATTTACTGTTTTTTTCCCCAACTCTGCATTTGTTGCATCTCTCTCTTCTGTCACTAGGTGGTATTGGAATGACAGGGGGCATAGTGAATTCAGACTAGGAGTGAATAGGTTGTTTCAGCCAATAGGCAGGGTTTTTTTTCGGCCTCTTGGCCTGCTGGGAGCGCCTATTTATTCGGGAGGAGTCAGGTGATCGGAGGTTCTGTGCCACCTGGGCGGCTGTCTGGGTGGTCATGTTTTGCAAGGCTCCGGGTTGCTAGGCCAGAAGCCTGAGGCCTATCCCAGGACTTGGAGCACCTGGCTGCTAAGCTGTCTGAGGCCTATCCAGGTTTGGGAGAAGCAGCGCGGGGTTAGGGCCTTTGGCCAGAAGCCCAACCAAGTTGCAGAGGTTCCAACAGACGGGGAACGGCATCGTTGCCAGAGGTGAGGGAGAAGCAGTTGCCATATGGGACGACCACTCCTGTTGCCAGAGGCAAGTGAGGATCAAGGTCAGAGGTGAAGGAGAGACAGTCGCCATTAAGGGACAACCACTCTGGTTATCAGAGGCCAGTTATGGAAGTCTGAAGAAGTACCAGAGCAGCCTTAGTCACTAGCCGGGGATGGTGAAGAAGTGGGAAAGCTTCAGATGAGTGCCAAGCCAGGGACCCAGCGGGTGAGCAAGGGTGACGCTTGAGGAGAATACAGCGGTGTGACAGACTCACCCGGGACAGAGGCTTTTGGAGGGGACTGAATGCTAGCCTCTTGCCTACAGATTATGGGGCCCTGGCATTTGGGGGAACGGTGCGCTTTGTGAGCTGTATGCCTGGGGACCCTTGAGGTGGTGTTACTTTGGATTCGGGTCCTTGTCCCCCAGGACACACAGACTCTGGGAACCCTGTGTATGCCATATTGGAAATGGTGACTGGGAGGGTATGTCTTGGATTGCTTAAAATGGGACAGTAATATTTATCCACAATATCTCCACAATAGAATGTAAAGACTATTCTTGGTTTGTTTGATTCTGAACTCAACATGTTAGTTGAGAGAGCTGATCACATTGGCCTCTAGAACTGGGTAAGAGCCGGACAGTCTACTCCTACTATAGTTTGTTGCCTACCAGGCTGAGGAGGGGGGGGATCACTGTTTGTATTGTTTATTGTAATTAGCTCCTGCTATTGTGAGAAGGAGTCCTGTGTTTATACTACTGTGTGAAGCTCGGTGACCACAAGTCTGACCTGTAGTGAAATCCTGATTAATCATAACAATGCTCCGGAGGGTACAGAGTCACATCGGCTGCTTTAAGAGATTAGTTAATTAGCTCATGTTAATTCTGTTTCTGGTTACAGGTGTATTGTTAGAGTAATATGAGCAGGAGGGAGGAACCTCCTCTTCTACTTATAAGACTTGTAATTTTGGTTCTAATAAAGAGTCCATGTTAGCAGCTAAACAAGTCTCGTCTTGTTTTGTGCTTGTGAGCGGTTGGAATATCTGATATCTATATTCAGACTGGGAGGAAGTGGTATATGACGAAATCACTCAAGCGGAGTGTAGGGATGTTCCATTACAAGCGGGTTAGCTGTGGAAGAGCTCAGGACATCCAGTGACAACTGGGATCTGGAAAGTCTAGTGAGAGGCCGGGAGCTCAGTGAGTGAAGATCTACAGTTGGATACTGTGAGATGTGAGAAAAGATCTATAACCGGTTACTGTGAGTGACGTGTATGGATCTCTATTGACTCTTCAAAGTTCAGTTGCCATAAGAGACAGCAGTCCTACCAAATACAGTTACTGCATCCAGTTTAAAGGCCCTCTACTTGTATTGTTGTCTGCCTATTATTTGTCTGCCAATTTCTATTGCATCTGCCTAAGGGTGTCCTGGCCCTAAACCCTCTTCCCCTCAGTTCTTGTTAAGAGACAATAAATCTCTTTTGTTCACATTCAAAAAGTGGCTGGCGCCCATGTTTTCAACTTGCATTACACCCACTATGCCTAGTAACCCATACTGTGAAGAAGGATGTCAGCTCTCCCTAACTCTGGAGGTCACCCTTAGGCCTTTGAAGGTCGGGGAGGCCGCTACACCACTATACGTCCAAAGGTTTGTGTAATTCTCACCATCACACCTATAGAAGCTTATTGGACATCCCATTCCAAAACCATGGCCATTAATATGGAGTCGCCCCCCTTCTGTGGCTAAAACATCCTCCACTCTTCTGGGAAGACTTTCCACAAGATTTTGGAGGGTGTCTGTGGGAATTTGTCCCCATTTGTGAGGTCAGGTACTGATGTTGGATGAGAAGACCTGGCTCATCATCGACATTCCAATGCATCCCAAAGGTGTTCAGTAGGGATGAGGTCAGGACTCTGTACAGGACACTCGAGTTCCTCCACACCAAATTGGTCACACCATGTCTTTATGGAGCTGGCTTTGTACACGGGGGGGGGGGGGGGGGGACAGTCCTGCTGGAACAGAAAAGGGTCTTCACTAAACTGTTACAACAAGGTTGGAAGAGCACAATTGTCTACAATGTCTTTGAATGACCCTTCACTGGAGACACCTGAACTCAAACAACTGGAGAAATGTCCATTCATACAGTACAATGTAGGTGGGATGGTCCAGATTCCACAAACTCTGAGCTATATTTAGTGTACATTTGTTTCGGAATCTCACTTGTTAGTATCCTAGAGCCCCTGATAGGAAGCCAGCAGGTGATATACTCCACCTAAATCCACCCATAACTGTATTTTTAATATACAAACCATTTAATACTCTATTTCTATACATAAAGCAGTTTGCATGGCATTCTTTCCCCCTATAAAACACTTTAATAAAGTTTGTAAGATTAATTACCTGGCTAAATTACTTTTAATAAAATCCACCTATTAATAAATTAGCCGTTTTATTATCATCCCTATTAATTAAATGGCTGCAATTTATAAAGCACTTTAAAGTGGGACTTTGGCCAAAATATCTATTAATTGTATATCTATAATTCATACCACAAATGTCCCCGCCGCAGTGCATTAATATACGGTTCATAAATATTGAATTTTCTGTAAATTCCCTCCCCTGTCCTACCCTGCGCCATTTTCACCCAAGAAATACAACGCTAGCTTTGTCCACATCGGACACAAAGAGGCGGACGTGGTGTAGTTATTGTCCTTGTCAGAGAAGTGATTCCACTATAATGCCCCGTACACACGATCGGACATTGATCGGACATTGATCGGACATTGATCGGACATTCTGACAACAAAATCCTAGGATTTTTTCCGACGGATGTTGGCTCAAACTTGTCTTGCATACACACGGTCACACAAAGTTGTCGGAAAATCCGATTATTCTGAACGCGGTGACGTAAAACACGTACGTCGGGACTATAAACGGGGCAGTGGCCAATAGCTTTCATCTCTTTATTTATTCTGAGCATGCGTGGCACTTTGTGCGTCGGATTTGTGTACACACGATCGGAATTTCCGACAACGGATTTTGTTGTCGGAAAATTTTATAGCCTGCTCTCAAACTTTGTGTGTCGGAAAATCCGATGGAAAATGTGTGATGGAGCCCACACACGGTCGGGATTTCCCACAAGGTTCTATCACACATTTTCCGTCGGAAAATCCGACCGTGTGTACGGGGCATATGTCTGCGTTCTGTGTACTATGCTGAACAATAGTCTCTGACTTTATAAAAAGGTAATGTTGCTTCAATACGGGGGTTCTTCAAAAAGTTTCCACACTTTTTTTTAACTAAGTTATACAGTATCTCAAAAAAGTAAGTACAACCCTCAGTCACTTTTCTTCTATCTTTTCATGTGACAACACTGAAGAAATGACACTTGTCTACAATGTAAAGTAGTGAGTGTACAGCTTGTATAACAGTGTAAATTTACTGTCCCCTCAAAATAACTCAACACACAGCCATTAATGTCTAAACCGCTGGCAACAAAAGTCAGTACACCCCTAAGTGAAAATCTCCAAATTGGGCCCAAAGTGTCAATATTTTGTGTGGCCACCATTATTTTCCAGCACTGCCTTAACCCTCTTTGGCATGGAGGTCACCAGAGCTTCACAGGTTGTCACTGGAGTCCTCTTCCCCTCCCCCATGACGACATCACAGAACTGGTGGATGTTAGAGACCTTGCGCTCCTCCACCTTCCGTTTGAGGATGTCCCACAGATGATCAATAGGGTTTAGGTCTGGAGACATGCTTGGCCAGTCCATCACCTTTACCCTCAGCTTCTTTAGCAAGGCAGTGGTGGTCTTGGAGGTGTGTTTGGGGTGGTTATCATGTTGGAATACTGCCCTGCGGCCCAGTCTCTGAAGGGAGGGGATCATGCTCTGCTTCAGTATGTCACAGTACATGTTGGCATTCATGGTTCCCTCAATGATCTGTAGCCCCCCAGTGCCGGCAGCACTCATGCAGCCCCAGACCATGACACTCCCACCACCATGCTTGGCTGTAGACAAGACACACTTGTCTTTGTCCTCCTCACCTGGTTGCCCCCACACACGCTTGTCGACATCTGAACCAAATACGTTTATCTTGGTCTCATCAGACCACAGGACATGGTTCCAGTAATCCATCTCCTTAGTCTGCTTGTCTTCAGAAACCTGTTTGTGGACTTTCTTGTACATCATCTTTAGAAGAGGCTTCCTTCTGGGATGACAGCCATGCAGACCAATTTGATGCAGTGTGCGGCGTATGGTCTGAGCACTGACAGGCTGACCCCCTACAACCTCTGCAGCAATGCTGGCAGCACTCATGTGTCTATTTCCCAAAGACAACCTCTGGTTATGACGCTCAGTTCGTGCACTCAACTTCTTTGGTCGAGTGTTCTTTGCCATGAGGTGCCATGTTGAACTTCCAGTGACCAGTATGAGAGAGTGAGAGCGATAACACCAAATTTATCACACCTGCTCCCCATTCACACCTGAGACCTTGTAACACTAACGAGTCACATGACACCCAGGAGGGAAAATGGCTAATTGGACCCAATTTGGAGATTATCACTTAGGGGTGTACTGACTTTTGTTGCCAGCGGTTTAGACATTAATGGCTGTGTGTTGAGTTATTTTGAGGGGACAGCAATTTACACTGTTATACAAGCTGTACACTCACTACTTTACATTGTAGACAAGTGTCATTTCTTCAGTGTTGTCAAAAGATAGAATAAAATATTTACAAAAATATGAGGGGTGTACTCATTTTTGTGAGATACTGTATATATAAAAGTGCAGAAACTTTTTGAAGACCCCTCATATGTACGAGCTTCTAAGAATCCACAGGCTTTATTTGCATGGATTAGTCCTTTAAGCAGCAACTCCATGTAATAGGGCGAAGAGCTCATTTGTGTCCCATTGCTATGTGGTAGGGAAAGAAACTGTATGCTTTAACCCATTTTTTCCCAGCATAGGTTGGTCCCCTTAGACCAGCCATTCTCAACCAGGGTTCCTCCAAAGGTTGAAGAGCGTTCCTTGAGCTGTGGCTGATTGACTTCTCATTTGATGGTACCTGGATAATTCAGTGTCCAATGCCACCTGGCAGCACCAGCAGCATAACACCAATTATCTTTATCCCTTGGTAAGGGTTGCATTGTAACCACCACTGTAAGGGGGCCATTCTTCTTGTTGACCACTAGAGATGAGTTTGGGTGTCTTCCAACTCAGCTCTAACCCAGATTCCAAACTCCCACTTTTTTGTACTTCCATTTCTCACCTCACAGCTAATGGGGGCACAAAACTTTCAGAGTTTGGGTTAGAGATAAGTTTGAAGGATGTCCATGCTTAATGTTGTGGCATTGTATTGTCCCTACCCTATATGTCAGATCCCTGGCTTCTCAAGACGATGAAAAAACTATACATAGTTGCGCTTAATGATAAAGAAAGTCCAATAGGTGTTCTTAAAGTCCAATTCAGCAACACAAGCTGAGTGAAGACACCAAATATTCTAATAAACGAACATCAAACTGAAGTACTTAAGTAAAACAAATCCGAACGAATCCTCCACCTTGTGACATCACCAACATTAAGGTCAAGATGTGCTCTTACCGCATGGGCCCTCTATTATGGAAGGTCATAAAGGCTTTAGGATATCTCAGCTGAATCCATGAGAGATAAAGTGCAGATGACGCAAGTCTCACAACCCGTTCCTCCTGCACTGAATTCACATCATCCAGGCAGCCCAGCGATAACCAAAACAAATATAAGCAAGGTGCTCCAATAGCGTAAAAACCTTTCTTAAAGGTGTTCTATTGGAAAGTAATGCGCACGATAGGATTTTCCGATAGAAAATGTGTGATAGGACCTTGTTTTCGGAAATTCCGACCGTGTGTGGGCTCCATCACACATTTTCCATAGGAATTTCCAACACCCAAAGTTTGAGAGCAGGCTATAAAATTTTCCGACAACAAAATCCGTTGTCGGAAATTCCGATCGTGTGTACACAAATCCGACGCACAAAGTGCCACGCATGCTCAGAATAAATAAAGAGATGAAAGCTATTGGCTACTGCCCCGTTTATAGTCCCGACGTACGTGTTTTACGTGACCGCGTTCAGAACGATCGGATTTTCCGACAACTTTGTGTGACCGTGTGTGTGCAAGACAAGTTTGAGCCAACATCCGTCGGAAATTGTTGTTGTTGGAATGTCCGATCAATGTCTGACCGTGTGTACAGGGCATTAGTCTTAGCAGTCTGAAGGTCTGGAAACTCCTGGGTGTGATGCAGATACAGAATTCTTAAAATGTTTTCCCCGCATGTTGGGGCATGTGACTTGGTATGGTTCAAGCCTGCCAGGCAGTGTGCTCAGATAAGGGTCTGGTATTGATTTTGGGGGGGACCCCACCCTTTTTTTTGTGTGTGAGGTCCCCTTGACATCCATATCAGACCTTTACAAAGGATAAATACTGTATCTGGTATGTGTTTTTAGGGGGAACTTCACACCTATCTTTTTTTTGTGGGCTGTTCCCAGTCCCCCAAGCCAGTTATTTCACAACCCCTGGCTTATTGGCCTTAAAAATGGCCATTACTGTTTTTTAACTTTATGTTAGCGGGGTTCAGATTTGGCACCCCAACTAAAAGTTTGGTGTGGAGGAACACGACTGTCCTGCACAAAGCCCTGACCTCAACCCTACTGATCACCTTTGGGATGAATTGGAATGTTGACTGCAAGGTTTTTGGAATGAAATGTCCAGCTCCATAAAGACATGGTTTGATCAGTTTGGTGTGGAGGAACTCAAGTGGCCTGCAGCACTGTACAGAGCCCTGACCTCATCCTTACTGAACACCTTTTGGGAATGCAGATTGTGAGCCAGGTCTTCTCATCCAATATCATTACCTGGCCTCACAAATGGGGACCATTTCATACAGACACCCTCCAAAATCTTGTGGAAAGCCTTCCCAGAAGAATGAAGAATTTTACAGCCACAAAGTAGGGGGCAACTCCAAATTAATGGCCACGGGGGAGGGAAAACTCTATAATAATTATTTTTGACCAGTTTGATTATGTTTGACCAGTTTGGTGCGCAGAAACTCAAGTGTCATGAGCAGAGTCCTGACCTCAACTCTACTGAACACCTTTGGGATGAATTGGAACACTGATGGAAACCCAGGTCTTCTCCAACACCAGTACCTGACCTCAAAAATGGGCAAAATTACCACAGATATCTTCTAAAAATCTTGTAGAAAGCCTCCCCGGAAAAGTGGAGGATGTTATAGCCACAAAGGAGGGGGCAACTGCATATTAATGGCCTTGGGGGAGGGGAAACTCTATAATAATGGCTATGGTTTTATGAATGAGATGTCAAGGTCCATAAAGACATGGTGTGACCAGTTTAGTGTGGAGGAACTCAAGTGTGCTGTACAGAGCCCTGACCTCATCCCTACTGATCACCTTTGGGGTTGCATTAGAATCCCAATGGTGAATCAGTTCTTCTCATCCAACATCAGTACCTGACCTCACAAATGGGCACACATTTTAACAGACACCCTCCAAAATCTTGTAGAAAGCCTTCCCAGAAAAGTGGAAGATAGTATAGCTGCGAATAGAACAGACACTTCAGAACACTGATATCATATTAGTACACAGACTGCAGTTCCCACAACCAAAATGTAAGACTGCCAAAGCCCCGAAGAAGGGGGAGCCTCAATATCCTAAAACGCGTTGGCTATACGTATGTCATACACCAATGAAGTGATCATTGTTTTGAAACCCGCTGGAGTTTTCAAGAATTTCTATTCACACATGCCACTCCTTACCTGTATCTGCAATCTAAACCCTACTGAGAACCTTTGGGATGAATTGGAACACCAATTGTGAGCCAGGTCTTCTCATCCAACATCAGTAGCTGACCTCACAAATGGGCACAAATTCCCACGGACACCCTCCAACGTTTCATGGGAAGACTTCCCAGAAGAGTAGAGTCAGCTCCATAAGGACATGGTTTGACCAGTCTGGTGTGGAGTAACTCGACTGTCCTGAGCAGAGTCCTGACCCCAACCCTAATGAACACCTTTCAGGTGAATTGGAGTCATGTCTTCAGTTTGGACCATCTCCATAAAGACATGGGTTGACCAGTTTGTACCAGCTCCATAAAGACTTGGATTAACCAGTCTGGACCATAAAGACATGAGTTGACCAGTTTGGTCTAGCTCCATAAAGACATGGAGTTACCAGTTTGGTCCAGCTCCATAAAGACATGGGTTGACTATTTTGAAACAGCTCCATAAAGACATGGTTTGACCAGTTTGGACCAGCTCCATAAACATAGTTACATAGTTACTTACATAGTCAGGTTGAAAAAAGACACGTCCATCTAGTTCAACCATAAAAGTAAATAAATAAATAAAAAATAATATCATACAATCCCATATACACAGTCCTATACCCACAGTTTATCCAGAGGAAGGCAAAAAACCCCAGCAAAGCATGATCCCATTTTCTACAGCAAGGGAAAACATTCCTTCCTGATCCCCCCCGATAGGCAATCGGATTTTTCCTGGATCAACTTTACCTTTAAATCTCAGTACCCAATTATATTATGTACATTCAGGAAAGAATCCAGGCCTTTCTTAAAGCAATCTACTGAGCTGGCCAGAACCAGATCTGGAGGGAGTCTATTCCACATTTTCACAGCTCTTACTGTGAAGAAACCTTTCCATATTTGGAGATTAATTTTTTTTTCCTTGAGGAGTAAAGAGTGTCCTCTGTGATGACCGTAAAGTGAATAACTCAACACCAAGTTCACTACATGGACCGCTTATACATTTGTCATTTGTACATGTTGATCATATCCCCCATTAATCTCCTCTTCTCAAGAGAGAATAAATTCAGTTCCTCTAATTTTCCCTCATAGCTGAGCTCCTCTATGCCTCTTATCAGTGTGGTTGCCCTTCTCTGCACTTTCTCCAGTTCCCCCGATATCCTTTTTGTGAACTGGTGCCCAAAACTGAACTGCATATTCCAAAAGAGGTCTTATAAAGACATGGGTTGACCAGTTTGGACCAGCTCCAAAACGACATGGGTTTACCAGTTTGGATCAGCTCCATAACTACATGGGTTTATCAGTTTGGACCAGCTCTATAAAGACATGGGTTTACCAGTTTGGACCAGCTCCATAAAGACATGGGTTTACCACTTTGGTCCAGCTACATAAAGACATGGGTTGACCAGTTTGGACCAGCTGCATAAAGACATGGGTTTACCAGTTTGGACCAGCTCCATAAAGACATGGGTTTACCAGTTTGGACCAGCTCCATAAAGACATGGGTTTACCACTTTGGTCCAGCTCCATAAAGACATGGGTTTACCAGTTTGGTCCAGCTCCATAAAAAGATGGGTTGACCAGTTTGGACCAGCTCCATAAAGACATGGGTTGACCAGTTTGGTCCAGCTACATAAAGACATGGGTTGATCAGTTTAGTCCAGTTCCATAAAGAGATGGTTTTACCAGTTTGGACCATCTCCATAAAGACATGGTTTTACCAGTTTGGACCATCTCCATAAAGACATGGGTTGACCAGTTTGGTTCAGCTCCAGAAAGAGATGGGTTGACCAGTTTGGACCAGCTCCATTAAAGACATGGTTTTACCAGTTTGGACCATCTCCATAAAGACATGGGTTGACCAGTTTGGTTCAGCTCCAGAAAGAGATGGGTTGACCAGTTTGGACCAGCTCCATAAAGACATGGGTTGACCAGTTTGGTCCAGCTACATAAAGGCATGGGTTGACCAGTTTGGTCCAGCTACATAAAGACATGGGTTGACCAGTTTGGTACCAGCTCCATAAAGACATGGGTTGATCAGTTTGGTCCAGTTCCATAAAGACATGGGTTGATCAGTTTGGTCCAGTTCCATAAAGACATGGGTTTACCAGTTTGATGTGGAGGAATTTGAGTGTCCTGTACAGAGCCCTCACCTCATTCCTATTGATCACCCTTTGGATGAATTGGAACGCCAATTTTGAGCCAGGTCTTTCCATCCAACATCAATACCTGACCTCTTTTACCTAATTGGCACAAATTAGCTCTTTAATCTGTTTCCACCTCCCCCAATCTGAGCTCTGCTGTATAGGAGCAGCAAGAGCCTATCAGGTCATACACAGCTTGTAATTAAAAAAATTGAATTACATTATAGTGACTACAGAGCTCCATTGGTGGATCTCCTTACAATCTGCCTGGAGTTCAGAATCTCCTCCGCATTCCCTTGAATCATCCCATCTCACGTTCTCCTTCGTCTGCAGGTCTGTTTCCTCTCGTCCTTACTTTGCTGAAATATTTTTTACCGCGTTGTCATTTTTTTTTCTCCCCGATTTTCCAGGAGTTAAGTAACTGTGTAATGGGAGCCATAAAGGGACGTTTAAATTGGGAGAAAGTATAATGTTTCCATTAAGGAAGCCAGGTGATTGGTTTTCATGAACATAAAGATTTCTCTGCAGCTTCCTAAAATCCGTTTAATGTGGATAGCTAAATGTGAATTATTCATATTTCAGTGGCGATGGACAATAAAACATATGTTCGCTGCCCTGAGATACGGGGATGGCGAGGAGAGGAGCTGGAAGAGCATCGCACAGCTGCCACAGAGGAGTCCAGACGTATTCACCATCAGGCGAGATCGCAGATTGCGGCAAAGGGGAACGGATATCGTTTTTTTACTTATTGTCTTTAATTTGGTTAGCATTAAAGAAGAACACCTGCCAGGAAAAAAAAAACCCAGTCCATCAAAAGACAATAAAATCATAATTTTTTTGCTTCACCAATCACCTTTGAGCCATAGAATATTGTAAATAAAGAACGCCGCAATTCAAACCCAACTGGAGAGTAGATGAAAATGCCAAAGGGCTGTAGCCAGCGCTGCTCCACAAACCACACCCACCTCACGCGGTTTGCCCTATTTGCCAGGGGGTCAATCTCTATGACCAAGCCCTGATGGGCCGGGTGAAACGCGTCAGTGGGGTGGTTTGTGTATTAAGCAGTGCTGGCTGAGGCCATTTGACATCTTCATCTGCACACCAGTTGGGTTTGGAGTGTGACGTTCTTTGTTTACAATACTCTGTCATTGCTGGATGAGTGAGCTTAGCACTGGCACCCCATTTCTGAGGACCAGGGGGACTGCACCTTCCCTTTTTACCAAGCCTTATACTGGGTCACCTTTGAGCCATAGTTGTTCCCTGCAGTGCTTCTTTTCTACCACTAGATGTCCAGTGCTCCAGGTTAAAAGATGGGCAGCATCATTCCGCCCACTTCCTCTGAGCCATGGCTGTCATGGACCCGCCCCCTGGGGCTCTGAGTTGTACTGCACTGCACAGAGCAGCATTACTATGTGAAAGCCGTTCAGCATGATGTGAGTATACCAACCAGAAGACCCTTGAAAATAAAAGGCCCTTTAAGACTTATTGCTTGTAGAATTTGTAACAGGCGAGGGGTTGGGGGTGGTATGGGATACTTCAGAAATGCTGACTTGTAACGGGAGGACACACTTCACTAGGTGAGACTTCTTTGGACAGTTCCTAAACCAGAAACAAAGGGTAAGGCCAGAACGGAGACCCTATAAGAGCTGTCTCAGAGAAAGTGCTACTGCTGGCCCCCCAAAAGTAGAACATCACATGGTCACTAGACTCCTGACCTCAGGTTAGTACTAAAAAATGTCCCAGGGCAGCTACACACCTTCCAGCTTCCACCGGGCACTCTTCTAACTGCTTAGTTAAGTAAAGGTAGTTAGGAATAGCCCCCCCCAGCCCTGCTCTAGCTGGGACTTCAATGAACATTAGCAGACTCCAGCAGGACTGCCTCAAAGGGGCAGCAGCCCCTGAGGCTGGGAACTTCTCCAGCAAGACAAGAACAGGGCTGCTCCAGACCCCATACTGTTTATGTTTCCTCCAGCCACCTACTGGGCACACCTCTCCAGGAATTGGCAGCAGCACAATAAATATTCAAACTGTCCATTTGACTCCCCCAGCCCATTATGTTCCAGAAGCCTCCAGAATGCAGGTCAAAGCAATCAAACCTGCAGCCTGTGAGCTCTAGAGCAGCCCAAAGAAATCAATAGCTGCTCCAATGTTTACAGAGGAGCTGAAAAGAACTACATTTTCCTATCATCCTAGAAACCCACCTAGGAGGGCGCTATATATATGTGCTTCCAAGTTCAATAGGTGCAGGGGGATTGGGTAATGGATGTTCCTCATTGTGGTAGCCATTTACCGTAGCCCTGGTCTCCCTGGAGGAACAAAGGAGCCCAGAAACTGCCATGGGTGCTGCCAGCAATGGGGGGAGGAGAAGGGTGGTGGCGGTGGGGGGCTTACACCTTTAGAGCCCCATAAAAGTGATCGGGTGGCTCTAGAGCTGCTCAGGTCTCTTTTATTTGAAAGTCCCTTTGCTGACTTTAAAAATCAAGCTCATGATTTCAGCTGCAGCCATGAGCTTGCTTTAACCCCTTGTCTACTGCACTTTTTATAAGCGTTCCTTGGTAGACAAGGGGTTAAAGTTGGAATATCAGTCAATTCTTTTTTCTTTCTTGGCTGGAAGCTTAATGTTGATGTCCCTGTAGACAGGTGCAGTCTATTTTCTCCACTGCAGGTGGCGCTAAATCACAGCAGCATTGCAGAGAGAGAGGATGTTAAGAGGAACATGGTTCCTCTATGGTTTCCTGGGTCACTGGTGAAGCTATTAGATTGGATGCTGGTGTCCTATTTGACTCTGGCGGCCATCTTGGGTCAAGCAGAGTCTATTAAAGACCCTGGCGCCGGGGCTTGGCAGGCATTTTGCATGTGGATGGTGTAAGCTCAGGTCATCCATCTGTCAGGGACAGTGAATAGCAATAGGGAGAGGTTCCAGAGATGTAGGGAAAGGATAGAGACATGCCATCCTTCCTGGAAGCCTCCCCATTTGATCATGAACCAGCCACGCCGTATTCTGCCCCTCAAGACAGACACTGTCGGCATATCTGAGACCTGCTCTGCTACACATCACTGGTAGATTCCGTGAGTGTTCCCGGTCAGGTGCCTTCCCGCTGGGCTTGTTGTGTACTTTAATGTTAATACAAGTTCTATCTCTGCAATTGGACTCTAAGCGTTTACTGCCACAGCACCACGCTACACCTCCACACACCCCTGTCTGAGAGATCCTCCTCACCTCCTGTCCTGATCACCACACAGGAAGTCAAGGTAAATCTCCCCACAAAGTCACAGACAGCAGCAGAGCCCTGACGAAGCTTCTCATGCTTTCCTATTGAATGCCACAAAAAAGGGTTTGGGCTGGAGTTTGGCTTTAAGCTCTAAAAAAACAAAAAACAAAACATGTTGGTAAAATAAAATGTAATAAATAAATAAATCTCTAACATGATTTTAGATCAATAAATGCGACTCCCTGACTTGAAAGCGTTCTTAGCCCCGATCTGAATTACTCACGTTTTAATTTTTTTTTCTCTAATAGATCACATTAAGCTGTTCTGACATCTGTTAAACGATTTATTTTCCTAAAAGCAAATGAAAGAGATTTGCTAATTCCCGGAGTCACTTGATGAATATAAAGCTCAGGAGAGAGGCGAACACGGGAAGGCGGATGAAATCTCCGGGGCTCTCCGACGTCTCAGATCTTCCTTCATCTTCCTTCCCTTCCTATTTGCATCACTCAGGATCTGGCAGATTGTACAAACACTGACACGCCATATTGGGAGGTGAGCAGTGGCGGCGGGACGTAGACGGGCACTTCAAACACCTATCAGTCGCTTTAAGCGGCTTTAAAGTTGTGATGGAATAATTTTACTGTGAAAGGTGGAGATTGAGCCAAGCCGTTGAACGCTAAGCTGAAACACCTACAAAGGGACAACTTTACCTGCCGAAAATAAGTCCAGGATTGCTCAGACTCCTGTGCCCCCCCCCCACCTGTGCTATAAGGCTACAGAAAGTGCCCCTGCGCCACCTCCTGCACCCATTATCTGTTTACTATCTACACCAATCAACTTTAACTTGATGACCACCCACCTAATATTGAGTAGGTCCCTCCTTCCTGACCCATCTCACCATGGACTCCACTAGACCTCTGAAGGTATGCTGGGGTATCTGGCACAAAGCCGTCTCTAGCAGATGCTTTAAGTCCTGTAAGTTGGGAGGTGGGGCCTTCATGGGTCGGATTTGCTCTTTCAGCTCCCACAGGTGCTCGACTGCATTAAGATCTGGAGAACTTGGAAGCCAAGTCAATACTTCAAACTCATTGTTGTGATCCCCAAACCATTTTTCGGTGTGGTAGGGCACCCTATCCTTCTAAAAGTGGTCACAGCCATCAGGGAATACTATTTCCATGAAGGAGCGTACTTGGTCACCAACAATGATCAGGTAGGTGGTACGTGTCAAGTAACATCATAACGGCAAGGATGTGGAATTCCCTTCCACAGGCGGTGATCTCAGCAGGGGGCATCGATAGTTTCAAAAAATGATTAGATAATCACCTGAACGACCACAACATACAGGGATATACAATGTAATACTGACATATAATCACACACATAGGTTGGACTTGATGGACTTTTTTCAACCTCGTCTATTATGTAACTGTGTAACATCCACATGAATGGTTTGGATCCAAGGTTTCCCAGCAGAACATTTCCCAAAGGATCATCTCTTCCCCAGGTAAGTGACAAACACGCACCTGTCCATCTACAGGATGTAAAAGGAAGTCATGTGCTGGTCCCCATGTCCTTTAAGCATATAACTAATCGGTGGGTGGGGGAGCACATGCACTCATTAGCCCATTGCTGCCTTGAATGACTGACCAAAGAACATGTAAACTGTTTACTGAAAGCAGTTGATTGAGAGAACATGAGTGAGAGAAGAGCCAAGTTGAGGAGCCTGAAACTTTTAGAGGGGTTAGCCAGAGTCTTTCATCCCATGCAAGGGGGATGGAGTTGTCCAAATAGTCCTGCACCTTTCCCTAAGGGGATGTTCTAAGACAGGGGTCTCCAAACTATGGCCCTCCAGTTGTTCGGGAACTACAATTCCCATCATGTCTAATAGTCATGTCTGTGAATGTCAGAGTTTTACAATGCCTCATGGGATGTGTAGTTCCACAACAGCTGGAGGGCCATAGTTTAGAGATCGCTGCTCTAAGAAACACAAACAACTTCCTTGCTGTGGCTTGGTCCTACAGACACTTCCCATGATGACAACTGGTGGCCTCCAATGACAAAGACAGGTGACTGTGGCTTGGTCCTACAGACACTTCCTATGATGACAAGTGGTGGACTCCAATGATCAGAATAGGTGACAATAGCTTGGCTCTACAAACACGTCCTATAATGACAACTGGCGTACTCCAATGACGAAGATAGATGACTATGGGTTGGCCCTACAAACATTTCTTATGATGACAACTGGTGGCCTCAAATGACAAAGACAGATGACTGTGGTCTTTATCCTACAGACAATTCCTATGATAACAACTGGTGGCCTCCGATGACAAAGACAGATGACTATGGCTTGGCTCTACAGACACTTCCTATGATAACAACTCATGGACTCCAATGACAAAGATAGGTGACTATGGCTTGGCCCTACAAATACTTCTTATGATGACAACTGTCGGAGTCCAGTGACAAAGACAGGTGACTGTGACTTGGTCTTACAAACACTTCGCATGATGGCGACTGGCGAACTTCAGTGATAATTACGGGCAGACCCCCTACCAGACTATTTAAATCTGAACCCTACTTTCAAAGAAACTCCACACTTGCATGGGCAAGGCTCACACTATCTCACTGTGATCACACTTCACTAGTACTCTGAAGGGCCTCTTTTGACTTCTTAGAACAGTGTCTACTCACTCCAAAGGGGTCCCTGAGCCTACTCTCCTGGCTAACTATGGTGACATTTAGTGGCCAAACTGGGGAACTACATCAGTCCTGCATGGGATTTTTCCCTATAGGTCTATATCAGGGATATGCAATTAGCGGACCTCCAGCTGTTGCAGAACTACAACTCCCATGAGGCATAGCAAGACACTGACAGCCACAAGCATGACACCCAGAGGCAGAGGCATTATGGGACTTGTAGTTTTGCAACAGCTGGAGGTCCACTAATTGCATATCCCTGGTCTATAGAAACAGAATGTTGTCACAAAACAGTTGTCCCCACTGGAACATTTTCCACACCTCCTGTTTTGGTGATAACCTTAAAATTTTAGATTTCCTGTCACTTCCTGCGCCGAAGACATTGGTCGCCAAGATTAATTGAGAGGTTGAATCTTGCCATTCCCTAGATTGTCTAAAAGTCGTTCTGGCTAGAGATATACTTTACCAGGAAGAAAACTATCACATACAGTGCTCAGCATAAATGAGTACACCCCAACAGATTTGTCAGAAAACCTTTAACTTTCCTTTCAGAATCAACATTTTCTATGGGACACTATACTACAAAATACTCCCACAAATGCGGCACAGATTTGTTAATTTGAAGTACACAAAAAAAGTGTTTTTCCTAACAAATTCAAAAAAAGTTGCAAAAATGAACACACCCCAATAAAAAGTCTTACTACAGGTGAGTCTAATTATTCATTAATCAGATGTCCAGCAGACAGTTGCGTCCAGCAGACAGTTGGGTCCATCAGACCGTTGTGTCCAGCAGACAGTTGGGTCCAGCAGAGAAAATCATTTCTTTACATAAGAAAGGTGAAGGCTACAAGAAGATCAGCAAAGCTTTTCTTATCAGTCAGAATACAGGAGCAAAAGTGATACAAAGATGGAACTGCAACCATCTCACAGAGAGGTCCAGGTCATCCATGGAAGTTATCACCTCAATAGAAGCATCTTCTATTGAGTTTGGTTGGTTTGGTTGGAGAAAATCGCCATGCAAGTTCACCACAGTTAGCTAAAGAAGTAGAAAGCCAAACTGGGGTGATTGTTTCCCGTGACACAATACGGCGTACACAGCAGAGGAATGCCATGCATGGGTGTCGTCCACGAAGGAAGCCTCTCCTAAAGCCCATGTACAAAAAAAGCCCGCCTAGAATTTGCCAGGGCCCATGCTGAAAAAGAAGACTACTACTGGGACTGGGACTCTGTACTCTGGAGTGATGAGACCAAGACAAATGTTTTTGGAACTGATGGCTTCAAAACTGTATGGCGTGGCAAAGGTGAGGAGTACAAAGAAAAATGCATGGTGCCTACTGTGAAACATGGTGGTGGCAGTGTCCTTTTGTGGGGCTGCATGAGTGCTGCTGGTGTCGGAGAGCTGCATTTCATTGATGGTATCATGAATTCACAAATGTACTGCTCGAGATTGAAAGAGAAGGTTCTACCATGACTGCTTGGTTGTCATGCACTTTTCCAACAAGGCAATGATCCAAAACACACATCTAAGGCCACTGTTGTATTTCTGAAGAAGAACCGGGTGAAAGTGATTCAGTGTCCGTCTCCTGATCTGAACCCAAGCAGGGAACATCTATGGGGAATTCTGAAGAGATGACCATCACTCTCTATCCAGCATCCAGGCCCTAAAAGGGATCCTTCCTGAAGAATGGAAAAAGATTGATGTTGAATTATGTCACCATTCATTCAATGCCTAGAAGATGGCACTGTCCTAACACATCATGGAGGTCATACACAATACTAGATGGAGGAGATCTTGTTGTGGGTGGATTCGATTTTTGCATCAAATAATAAAATGGAAGTAAAATGGAAGATTTTGTAATCCAAGTTGTATTATTATCCCTGTCCTTCCATGTAATGAGCCAAACAATCGTTCTAGAAATCTCAGTTCTGTCACAATGTTGGAAATTGTTCTTCTGTTCATTGAAATGTTCAATAAATCTTACTTTTCAAAAGGGGTGTACTCATTTATACTGAGCGCTGTATATTGGGGTGTAATCATTTATATTGAGCGCTGTATATTGGGGTGTAATCATTTATACTGAGCACTGTATATTGGGGTGTACTCATTTATACTGAGCTCTGTATATTGGGGTGTAATTATTTATATTGAGCGCTGTATATTGGGGTGCCCTCATTTATACTGAGCGCTGTATGTCACACTGAAAATTCCTTCCTCCAAAATGCCATATGCCAAATCCTTTGTGTTTAAAGCCCAACTCTGGGAAATCCGAATATTCTTCCTTACAGCTGCTTCTGAAATGCAAGGGTTAACTGCTTTTAGTTTAGGGAGGAGTAAAAGCTCTTATACTTACCCAATTCTCCTCTACCCCAGAAGATGGCGCTCCCCCATGCTATGGCAGTCGACTATCCCTCAGCGTCCTCAAGTCCAATGTAGGGTTATGGATCCTGCAACAGTTTAGATGATGTCAGAACCTTAGACTGGTGGAGTATGGGGGATAAGATGCTCAGAGACCAGGCTAGCACTATGGAGGAGGGGGTATCATTCCCTCTTCATCACGGCTCACCAGCCCCCCTTCATCAGGGCTCACATTCCCTCTTAATCAGGAATGACCAGACCCCCTTCATTAGGACATACTAGTCCCCATTCATCAGGGCTCACCAGACCCCCTTCATCAAGGCTCACCAGTCCCCCTTCATCAGGGCTCACATTCCCTCTTAATCAGGAATGACCAGACCCCCTTCATTAGGACATACTAGTCCCCATTCATCAGGGCTCACCAGACCCCCTTCATCAAGGCTCACCAGTCCCCCTTCATCAGGGCTCACATTCCCTCTTAATCAGGAATGACCAGACCCCCTTCATTAGGACATACTAGTCCCCATTCATCAGGGCTCACCAGACCCCCTTCATCAAGGCTCAACAGCCCCCCTTCATCAAGGCTCACCAGCCCCCCTTCATCAGGGCTCACATTCCCTCTTAATCAGGAATGACCAGACCCCCTTCATTAGGACATACTAGTCCCCATTCATCAGGGCTCACCAGACCCCCTTCATCACGGCTCACCAGTCCCCCTTCATCAGGGCTTACTAGACCCCCTTCATCAGGGCTAAGTTCTTTATGGCTGCTGCTTCTTGCAGAAAACCAATATAATGAGCTTCCTTTCTTGTGTGAATAAGACTGATGGTGAGTTTTGGATGGAGTGGGAGACGATTTAAATTCCTGTCCGGTGATGTGTTGTCCCTGGGTCAACACATAGTGGAATTCAAAAGGCCCCAGGACGATGTCAGGTGTGACGAAACGCGCAGGGGAGTGACGGGCTGCAATTGAGAGCCGGCCGGCTTGTTTATACTGCAATCTCTTATGCCGTGTACACACGATCGGAAATTTGGCCAGCAAATGAAAGATGAGAGCTTTTGGTTGGAAAATGCGACTGTGTGTATGCTCCATTGGACTTTTGCTGGCGGAATTTCCGCCAGCAAAAGATTGAGAGCATGTTCTCAATTGCGAAAATGCGATTGTCTGTACAAATTCCGACGCACAAAATTCCTACGCATGCTTGAAAACAACTCGCCGCATGCTCGGAAGCATTGAACTTCATTTTCTCGGCTCGTCGTAGTGTTGTACATCACCGCGTTCTTGACGGTCGAAAGTTCAGAGAACCTTTGTGTGATCGTGTGTATGCAAGACAAGCTTGAGCGGAATTCCATCGAAAAAATGCCACTCGTGTGTACGCGGTATTATTGTTTTTACTGTAAGTGCAATACTTTCTTATTTAAATAACGTAACCTAGGATTTTACACTATGGAAGCTTTTATGTCTTTTTGGGGATCAATGGGCATCACGTACCCCTAAAAGATTACATTCTGTGAAGACGCCGGGATCACCGATCCATCCCTCAAAAGGCCCCGGCTGGGTATTAAGCCACAAGCGATTGTGATCTCCTGGAGTAGGAGATCGTTTGGAGTCGGGAAGCGGCAGTGTGTGCGGAGGTGGAGGTCTTTATCTCTTTTAACCACGACTCTTGGGTGGATCGTGTGTTCATTTCACGTTTGAAAATCACCTTAAAACAATGGGACTATTTAAAACATGATCTAATCAATGAATCAATCCATTTTTATTTATGTACGGACTCACTTTATATATATATAGTTTAGCATTATTAAGGTTTATTGCTAGTATTCACTCACACGAGAGCACAGCGCAACTTAATATGGAAAGTTGTTTATTTTGTGCGAATTTCACAGGAAGTTGCAGCTTTATTTTCTAAAATAATTATGTTTCATCCATTCACTTATTCACTTGCTCTTTTTGTCTGATAAGTGCGGTAATTTTAATTTTATTCAATATAATGAGCTGCCTCTGAATTGTTGTTTAAAGTAGAGGAGTGCAGCAGTTTCTGGAAATGAGGACTGGTGACTGGCCAGTGACCGGTCCTCATTCCGTATTCTATCCTACTGCACTTTGAACAACAACTCGGAAGAAGAAGCTGCAGTTGAAAAGGATTTAGCCCTGATGAAGGGGGACTGGTGAGCCCTGATGAAGGGGGACTGGTGAGCCCTGATGAAGGGGGACTGGTGAGACCTGATGAAGGGGGATTGGTGAGACCTGATGAAGGGGGATTGGTGAGCCCTGATGAAGGGGAGCTGGTGAGCCCTGATGAAGAGGAGATGGTGAGCCCTGATGAAGGGGGATTGGTGAGACCTGATGAAGGGGGATTGGTGAGACCTGATGAGGGGGACTGGTGAGCCCTGATGAGGGGGGACTGGTGAGCCCTGACGAAGGGGGACTGGTGAGACCTGATGAAGGGGGATTGGTGAGACCTGATGAAGGGGGATTGGTGAGACCTGATGAGGGGGACTGGTGAGACCTGATGAAGGGGGATTGGTGAGACCTGATGAAGGGGGATTGGTGAGACCTGATGAGGGGGACTGGTGAGCCCTGATGAGGGGGGACTGGTGAGCCCTGACGAAGGGGGACTGGTGAGACCTGATGAAGGGGGATTGGTGAGACCTGATGAAGGGGGATTGGTGAGACCTGATGAGGGGGACTGGTGAGATCTGATGAAGGGGGATTGGTGAGACCTGATGAGGGGGACTGGTGAGCCCTGATGAGGGGGGACTGGTGAGCCCTGACGAAGGGGAGCTGGTGAGCCATGATGAAGGGGGATTGGTGAGACCTGATGAAGGGGGATTGGTGAGACCTGATGAGGGGGGACTGGTGAGCCCTGATAAAGGGGGACTGGTGAGCCCTGACGAAGGGGAGCTGGTGAACCCTGATAAAGAGGGACTAGTGAGCCCTGATGAACGGGGATTGGTGAGCCCTGATGAAGGGGTACTAGTGAGCCCTGATGAGGGGGGACTGGTGAGCCCTGATGAGGGGGGACTGGTGAGCCCTGATGAGGGGGGACTGGTGAGCCCTGATGTAGGGGGACTAGTGAGCCCTGATGAAGGGGGACTGGTGAGCCCTGATGAGGGGGGATTGGTGAGCCCTGATGAGGGGGATTGGTGAGCCCTGATGAGGGGGACTGGTGAGCCCTGATGAGGGGGGACTGGTGAGCCCTGATGAAGGGGGACTAGTGAGCCCTGATGAAGGGGGACTGGTGAGCCCTGATGAGGGGGGATTGGTGAGCCCTGATGAGGGGGGACTGGTGAGCCCTGATGAAGGGGGACTGGTGAGCCTTGATCAGGTAGGACTCGTGATGAAGGGGGGCTTTTCTTGTGATCGATCTATCTATCTATCTATCTATCTATCTATCTATCTATCTATCTATCTATCTATCTATCTATCTATCTATCTATCTAGGCTTTGCCCATATTTTAGTCATCCATCCAGAACATCTATTACATCTCATTTTACAACATTAAATTCAATTCCTCTGATCAGTATAAAGCGAATGGGTTTCTCTGCCTGGAGAATTCGTTCGGTAATTGCCGCGCCGGTCATCCATTACACACAATGAATTGGCCTGTCTCCGCACCACGCAAATTAATTTATAACAACTTCCAGAAATTCATAAAACATCAGAAGGAGGAAAAAAGAGAAGAAAATAACAACTTGCGTGGTGAGGGGAGAAGAAAGGAGAGAGCGATCGTCCGCCGTCCGAAGTATAATATATAATCTGGAGGAACGAGAAGAGACCTCTCCAAAATCGTCACCTTCTGCCGCGGTGAGGCCGCCAGGATCAGACGGAGTGTCTGCGCCACGCTAAGTGTGAAAAATTGATTTCATTTTGTGCCTGTCACCGAAACCGCCGAACACACCGAGTGAGTCCTAGAAAACTTCTCAGGAAAATGTTCCCAACAATCCGAGGATGGCGGCTTTTTTCTTAAAGCTGAACTCCGAGTACAAAAACCTTCAGATAAATATATCCCTCAACAGCCACAACAGATAGAAACCCACTTTGTTTGGGCCAAATGCCTTTGCAAAACCAGATATTACCTTGTATATGTAGCGGTGACATCATCACTGTGCTGTACATAGCCTGTGCAAAGAGTGGAGCTGTGGGAGGGGCTCAAAAGACCGGAGACAAGACCAATCACCCTGCACAAGGAGAGAGGGCAGAGCTGTGGGAGGGATCCAGCAGGCTCCACCCATTACAGGTAGAATACTACAAGAAGGGGCGGAGACAAGACCAATCACCCTGCACAAGGAGAGAGAGCAGAGCTGTGGGAGGGATCCAGCAGGCTCCACCCATTACAGGTAGAATACTACAAGAAGGGGCGGAGACAAGACCAATCACCCTGCACAAGGAGAGAGAGCAGAGCTGTGGGAGGGATCCAGCAGGCTCCACCCATTACAGGTAGAATACTACAAGAAGGGGCGGAGACAAGACCAATCACCCTGCACAAGGAGAGAGAGCAGAGCTGTGGGAGGGATCCAGCAGGCTCCACCCATTACAGATAGAATACTACAAGAAGGGGCGGAGACAAGACCAATCACCCTGCACAAGCAGTGGCAGCTGGTGCTCAAAATGTTTGGGGGGGTGCAAACAAACTGAAAAATACTGAACCGCCCCCCCCCCATCAATTGCAGCCTCACTGTGCCCCATCATATGCAGCCACTCGTGCCCATCAAATTCAGCCACTTGTGCCCATCATATGCAGCCACTGTGCCCATCATATGCAGCCATTTGTGCCCATCATATGCAGCCACTTGTGCCCATCATATGCAGCCACTTGTGCCCATCAAATCCAGCCACATGTGCCCATCATATGCAGCCACTGTGCCCATCATATGCAGCCATTTGTGCCCATCATATGCAGCCACTTATGCCCATCATATGCAGCCACTTGTGCCCATCAAATCCAGCCACTTGTGCCCATCATATGCAGCCACTGTGCCCATCATATGCAGCCATTTGTGCCCATCATATGCAGCCACTTGTGCCCATCATATGCAGCCACTTGTGCCCATCATATTCAGCCATTGTGCCCCATCATATGCAGCCACTTGTGCCCCATCATATGCAGCCACTGTTCCCATCATATGCAGCCACTGTGCCCATCATATGCAGCCACTGTGCCCATCATATGCAGCCACTGTGCCCATCATATGCAGCCACTTGTGCCCCATCATATGCAGCCACTGTGCCCATCATATGCAGCCACTTGTGCCCCATCATATGCAGCCACTTGTGCCCATCATATGCAGTCACTGTGCCCATCATATGCAGCCACTTGTGCCCCATCATATGCAGCCACTTGTGCCCATCATATGCAGCCACTGTGCCCATCATATGCAGCCACTTGTGCCCCATCATATGCAGCCACTTGTGCCCATAATATGCAGCCACTGTGCCCATCATATGCAGCCACTTGTGCCCATCATATGTAGCCACTTGTGCCCATCATATGCAGCCACGTGTGCCCATCATATGCAGCCACTTGTTCCCATCATAGGCAGCCACTTGTGCACATCATATGCAGCCACTTGTGCCCATCATATGCAGCCACGGTGCCCATCATATGCAGCCACTTGTGCCCATCATATGCAGCCACTGTGCCCATCATATGCAGCCACTTGTGCCCCATCATATGCAGCCACTTGTGCCCATCATATGCAGCCACTGTGCCCATCATATGCAGCCACTTGTGCCCCATCATATGCAGCCACTTGTGCCCATCATATGCAGCCACTTGTGCCCATCATATGCAGCCACTTGTGCCCATCATAGGCAGCCACTTGTGCCCATCATATGCAGCCTCACTGTGCCCATCATATGCAGCCACTTGTGCCCATCATATGCAGCCACTTTTGCCCATCATTTACAGGCACTTGTGCCCATCAAATGCCGCCACTGTGCCCATCATACGCAGCCACTTGTGACCATCATATGCAGCCACTTTTGCCCATCCAATACAGCCAGTTGTGCCCATCATATGCAGCCACTTGTGCCCATCATATGCAGTCACTTGTTCCCCATCATATACAGCCACTTGTGCCCATCATATGCAGCCACTTGTGCCCATCAAATGCAGCCACTTGTGCCCCATCATATGCAGCCACTTGTGTCCCATCATATGCAGCCACTTGTGCCCCATCATATGCAGCCACTGTGCCCATCATATGCAGCCACTTGTGCCCATCATATGCAGCCACTTGTGTCCCATCATATGCAGCCACTTGTGCCCCATCATATGCAGCCACTGTTCCCATCATATGCAGCCACTGTGCCCATCATATGCAGCCATTGTGCCCCATCATATGCAGCCACTTGTGCCCATCATATGCAGCCACTTGTGCCCATCAAATACAGGCACTTGTGCCCATCAAATTCCGCCACTGTGCCCATCAAATGCAGCCACTTGTGCCAATAAAATACAGCCAGTTGTGCCCATCATATGCAGCCACTTGTGCCCATCCAATACAGCCAGTTGTGCCCATCATATGCAGCCACTTGTGCCCATCATATGCAGCCACTTGTTCCCCATCATATACAGCCACTTGTGCCCATCAAATGCAGCCATTGTGCCCATCATATGCAGCCACTTGTTCCCCATCATATGCAGCAACTTGTGCCCATCATATGCAGCTGCTTGTGCCCATCAAATGCAGCCACTTGTGCCCATCAAATACAGCCACTTGTGCCCATCATATGCAGCCACTTGTGCCCATCATATGCAGCTGCTTGTGCCCATCATACGCAGCCACTTGTGCCCATCATATGCAGCCACTTGTACCAATCAAATGCAGCCACTAGTGCCCCATCAAATGCAGCAAGTGCGTCCCCCGGCTAGGCTGTCACTTCACTAAACCCCCCCCCATGGCCGGTCCGGCGGCACTTACTGCTCGTGTGACGGCGGCTCTCCTCCTTGGTGGGAAGTGGCGGCTCTCCTCTTCGGCGGATCTCTTCCTCGGCGGCTCTCCTCTTCGGCGGCTCTCCTCTTCGGCGGCTCTCCTCCTCGGCGTGAAGCGGCGGATGCGGCTCCTGTGTCCGCTTGGCTCATCAGGCTTCCTCTGCCATGTCTCCTCTTCTGCCAAAGCGCTAGGCATCCAATAGGATCAACTAATGCTTTGGCCAATCGGGAGACAGGTCTCACTGACCTGCCTCCTGATTGGCAGGGAGGAACTTTAGTGTGAAAATAGCGAAAATTCATTTGCTATGCCACATAACAGGGTGGATTCGGGACGCAGTACTCCGCACCCCGAGCCCACCCTATTTTGAAGCCTATTAGAGCCTCTGACTCTAATCATGTGCTTCAAAATACACCCCCCGCCTATCCCTGTTAATTTGGGAGCCACAGCCCAGTCTGAATAATGTGTCCGGGTTTCAGGCAGACTGGAACCCGGACACATGATTCAAAACCCGAATTGTCCGGGTGAATCCTGGACAGGTGGCAACCCTAGACCCAGCAGGCTCCACCCACTACAAAGTGCCTCTAAAATATTACAAGAGGGGGCAGAGACAAGACCAGTCATGTGGCACAAGTAGAGAGAGCAGAGCTGTAGGAGGGGTCCAGCAGGCAGGTCAAATATCTGAAATATACAGAGACAGAAAGCAGTGGATAAGGGGATGTGCAGCAAAAAAAAAATCTGCCCAGATAATACAGAGAAGTAATAATGAGTGTTATTGATCAGAACCCATTGATAAGACACAGGCTGGAAGCCATGGGCTCAGGATCAGGACAAGGGGTGGGCAGGAGGGACAGCTGCGCTGGGCTCAGGCTTGGAACAAGGGGTGGGCGGAAGGGATGGCTGCCCTGGGCACAGGGTTGGGACTAGGGGTGAGCAGGATGGACGGCTGCCCTGGGCTCAGGTTTGGAACAAGGGGAGGGTAGGAGGGACAGCTGCCCTGGGCTCAGGGTTGGGACAAGGGGTGGGTAGGAGGGATAGCTGCCCTAGGCTCCGGGTTGGGACTAGGGGTGGGTAGGCGGGATGGCTGCCCTGGGCTCAGGGTTGGGACAAGGGGTGGGCAGGAGGGATGGCTGCCCTGGGCTCAGGGTCGGGACAAGGGGTGGGCAGGAGGGATGGCTGCCCTGGGCTCAGGGTCTGGACTAGGGGTGGGTAGGAGGGATAGCTGCCCTGGGCTCAGGGTCGGGACTAGGGGTGGGTAAGAGGGATGGCTGCCCTGGGCTCAGGGTTGGGACAAGGGAGGGGTAGGAGGGACAACTGCCCTGGGCTCAGAGTCAGGACAAGGGGTGGGCAGGAGGGATGGCTGCCCTGGGCTCAGGGTCGGGACTCGGGGTGGGCAGGAGGGATGGCTGCCCTGGGCTCAGGGTCAGGACTCGAGGTGGGCAGGAGGAATGGCTGCCCTGGGCTCAGGGTCGGGACAAGGGGTGGGCAGGATGGACAGCTGCCATGGGCTCAGGGTTGGGACAAGGGGTGGGGAGGAGGGACAGCTGCCATGGGCTCAGGGTCGGGACAAGGGGTGGGCAGGATGGACGGCTGCCATGGGCTCAGGGTTGGGACAAGGGGTGGGGAGGATGGACAGCTGCCCTGGGCTCAGGGTCGGGACAAGGGGTGGGTAGGAGGGATGGCTGCCCTGGGCTCAGTTTCAAATCTAATGAGGTCAGGTGTGGAGGGTGCAGTGTGTCAGTGCTGCAGTGCAATAGAATGTCCATTAGGTGGCACAAGAGAGCAGATTCAGCAGCTCCAGGTCTTTTATATAACCAAGAGAGGAGAGAGTGCGGGTCACTTGTGATCTGGAAGCCGGGTGCAAATCATTTCGGGTTCTCTGGTCCCCACGCTGACCACAATTCTGAAAACATCAGGATAAGCGTGAGCAAGCGTAGCCAGGACCCCGTACCACCACAGGAGCACTTCATAAGCAGCCTCCAGGGAGGTAGTGTTGAATGAGCATTTCACTATTGTTGTCCAAGCCTTACTCCAGTCCTCCCCCTCGATACCAGATCCATGACCCCGTTTCCATTGTGTCACATAGGAAAGGGTGGATAACGATGACCTAACATTAGGAGAGGAGTAAAGCGATGAGATCCGGGGACCCCGGGGAGTGTAGACAAGTATGCCCAAAAGACGTCTTTTGATAAAGAAAGGTGGAAATATTTCCTTCATTTTAGAGGAAAACTTTCCCAAGAGAAGTATGTAGGTGGTCATTGCGGAACTCTCCTAGCTATCCAGCTGTTTCCCTGCGACTTTTCTGATTGCGTGGCACCATGAATTGGGAGGTCCACCAGCCACAATCCAAGGACGCCTCTAGCACCCTCTGAGGGATCCGAGGTGCTCATGGAACCCTGGTTGAGAATGGCTGCTCTGAACTGTCTAATTCTATCATCTTCTCTGTAAAATGAATCTTCTCTTCCTTTTCTGAAGTTCCAAACTTTCAGTATATAAATGGGTCATTGAGATGGATCAGCCCGTTACTGTCAGAGAGGAAATCTGCATGCAGACAGCTCATGATGTATGGCTTATGGAAGAAATGCCGGAAAATGACTATTTACTCCATACAGCAAATTAGCATTTCTCCTTTGCCGCTGAATGATCTCTTACTGCTTAATTTTTAAAGAAATGGGTGAAATTATCAAGAGAGCTGACAAAAAAGCCTCCCTGAGGGATTATACTCCTTGTTAAACTTCATTTAAAATCCATCCTTGATCCTCTTACGGAATTTGTGTTGTGATTGAGATGGAAAACACAATTGAAAGGACGCTCACATATATTCCTTGCCTCTGCAGAGAGTTGTCAGGGATTTACATATTTATTATAAGTTATACTTATACCTGATCTTAGCAAAAATTTCACAACTTTTTTTTAACCGGCTCTTTGCTCTTCTCAAAGGAATCTCACGGCTCTGTGCTCTTCTCAGAGGAATCTCAGGGCTCTGTGCTCTTCTCAGAGGAATCTCACGGCTCTGTGCTCTTCTCAGAAGAATCTCACGGCTCTGTGCTCTTGTCAGAGGAATCTCACGGCTCTGTGCTCTTCTCAGAAGAATCTCACGGCTCTGTGCTCTTCTCAGAGGAATCTCATGGCTCTGTGCTCTTCTCAGAGGAATCTCACGGCTCTGTGCTCTTCTCAGAGGAATCTCACGGCTCTGTGCTCTTCTCAGAAGAATCTCATGGCTCTGTGCTCTTCTCAGAGGAATCTCACGGCTCTGTGCTCTTCTCAGAGGAATCTCATGGCTCTGTGCTCTTCTCAGAAGAATCTCATGGCTCTGTGCTCTTCTCAGAGGAATCTAATGGCTCTGTGCTCTTCTCAGAGGAATCTCATGGCTCTGTGCTCTTCTCAGAGGAATCTCACTGAGTTTTCTGCAGGTGGTGGCCCAGCGTGGTTGGTGGGGATTTGCAGCACAGAATGGAGAATTCCTTCAGATAAGATTAGTTATTGCCACCTGCTGGGGACATACTTAGGTCTTTGGTGAAACACAGTGGATGTAAACCTATGAAGTATCGGGGCCCTCAATGTGGCCCTTGACATGACCAAGGGGCAATCAAATTGTTTAGTATAAGTAATGGTGGTGAGCAGTGCCAAAGACTGAGACAGTCTAGTCTGTGGACATGTTCTATGTTTGTATGGAGGAAGGAGACATGCTACAGAAGTAGTAGAGATAAGTATCTAGCAGTAGGTGGTCACATTCAACTGTTCTGTAATGAATGAAGTAATTAAGATGTTTTGTAGCTTCTCCAAATCAGTTCTTCAGTTCTAATGAGTGTTAGCAATACACCCCAACATTTAACACAGGTACAGGGCCATCTTTAATGTGGGGCCACAGGGGAAGCTGCCCCAGGCCCAGTCATTGTTGTGGAGCCCAAAGCAGCTCCCCCTTGAGCCCACGCTGCCCACAAATAATAATATTTTGCTTATTTAGCTTTTCTATGGGATGCCATGTGTTCTGTGTTGCAACAAGAAAGTGTGAAAGTCATAAAAAAAAATATCATTGGGGGACGGGCAGATGTTTGTATGTAAAAAAAAAAGTGGCAGCAAGATGCTCCCAACAAGCGTCTTGCTGGCACTTTTTTTTTTTTTACAACAACTTGTTTGCCCAGGGTCCATTAAATATTAAAGTCGACCAGGGAGCCCCAACACCTTCACCCAATCACCATGAGATGTGTAGATGTTGATTGTCCAAGACCAGGATGGACAATCAACATCTACAAGAACCCATTCTGTCCTTGGACAATGTTGATTGATGTTGAAGAGATGTTGTAGTTTCTCCAAGTCACTTCTTCAGGTCTAATGAATGTCAGGAAGATACCCCAACATTTATATCCACACAGGGAGCCCCAATACCTTCATCCATCCACCATAGAATGTGTAGATGTTGATTGTCCAAAAACAGGATGAATAATCAACATCTACAAGAACCCATTCTGTCCTTGGACAATGTTGATTGATGTTTAAGAGATGTTGTAGCTTCTCCAAGTCACTTCTTCAGGTCTAGTGAGTGTCAGGAAGATACTCCAACATATATATCCACATAGGGAGCCCCAACACCTTCATCCAACCAAGGAAGACGCCGCTCCAGGCGAGCAGTCACTACAGTCCGAATGCGCTGGGTGCAAGCCACGGCCCGCCACCGATGATCAATAGGAAGAAAAGAACGGCTGCACACCATAGGAACGTTCCAATGATTTTATTCCAAAAAACAGCAATGAACAGCCAACAAAGACAGAGTGTCCGAACCCAGGAGGTGACGCCAGGCGTCACCTCCTGGGTTCGGACACTCTGTCTTTGATGGCTGTTTATTGCTTTTTTTGGAATAAAATCATTAGAATGTTCCTGTGGTGTGCAGCCGTTCTTTTCTTCCTACCTTCATCCAACCACCATAGAATGTGTAGATGTTGATTGTCCAAGAACAGGATGAATAATCAACATCTACAAGAAAGAACCTGTTCTGTCCTTGGACAATGTTGAAGAAATGTCATAGCTTCTCCAAGCCACAGGATGGGATTGCCCAAGAACAGGATGGGAGGTGTAAAAGTCGTTAAACCCCCCCAACACCCCTCCGCATTCTAGTTACATAATCTCAACATCCTTAGGCTGGCTATACATTATACCATTTTCTTCCACAATTTTCCTTTAGATTTACCAAAACACTTTCAATTTATATGCAGTTAAGCAGGCCCTTGCACCTCACAGTTAAAGGTAAATCTAAAGGAAATTGAATAAGAAATTTGTATGGCCAGCCCTAGCTTTCAAAAGTCTGCATATTGTAGGTGCTAATTCTCCTATTCACATGGTTGAAGGTGTGAATTGTTGTCAGAGTAGAAATGTCAAAATGGGTCCCATGCTACCATTTTCTCTCCTTTCATCATCAAGGGCCCATAGTCTCTTTCTGGTTCTTGCAGTCAGCCTGTGGGCGGGGCCACTCACACTGTCAATGGGGGCACCTTTTGTGCTCATCAATAACAGAGACCAGGTTGGAACTGCGGTTGTGTGAGAATCAAACATTAAGGCAGTATCCTGACTTAGAGATGAGCCGTGTCACTGGGTACAGTAATATAAGTACAGAGTTCCTCTTAAAAGTGCTGTCCCGTGTCACCATACACTTAGCTTGATGTACAGTATATTGCATTTAGGAGGCACACTACAGAGCCTGAGCCTTCTTCAGCAGTCCAGAGTACCTCTTCTACCTCACTCCCAGTAACAGAATGGGGTCCTGCCGAGCACATAGGGTGGACCTCATGCGTGCACTTGTTAACACCTTCCTTCCCGTACCATGTTTCCAGGTTAAGAGCCTCCGTAATGCGGGTTCGGTCCCGGTTGCTACAGGAGACTGACCGCTGGGGAAGGAGCCAGAACACCGACCCCCTCACTACTGGAGGACCCATCACTTATGCCAGGTATCACGCTTTGTGACTAACTGGCTCTAAGTAACTAGCGCAAGTTCTTCTTTACCCATAGAAACTGCATTACTCCTCGCGCTTGTCTTGCTGAGAAAACCTTTGCAGTAGCCTTGCTTCATACCCCACATGTGCTTTGCTGACACAAGTTCTTTTGGTACGCCAGAACCAACATGCCACTCTTTGAATAACTTCAGACCAGGCTTACAGCAGTTGATTTAACTTTGCTCAATGAGTTTCTGGCAATACAGTTCAACATGAACAGTGTCCATTTCTTGACCCCAACTGCATTTAGTTGGAGTTGGCTGTCCAGGCACACCTCTACAAGGCAGTAGTCCATATTGGTAAATAAATATAGTATGGGATTTCGCGCAAACACATAAATATAACATCAATGTTGCGTGTGTCACGTGACCTGTGTGCAACAATGAAAGCAACAGATTGACAATAGTGATATAATAAAAGCAAACAAAAAACTGAGGCCCCTATCCTAGGGCCAGATCATGGATAGTAAATCAAATAATACAATCCATCAGCTGTGTGTAGTGACTCCAGTGATGATGGTTAATAATTGTTCTTTAAATTGAAATCAAATACATCAAGGTGCTTCATTCCCTCTGTATATGTGCTCCCAATGCCCTTACCTCAAGGGGCTTAGAAATAAACCTTATTACAGATGTGATGATCTGGGAGTGCCTGTTCTTCTGGTTGTGAAGTGGTGTCCGCTGGTTACAGGTGAATGGATATCCCAATTACTCCTGGATGGGGGTGTGTTGATCTGTGTGTTGATCTCCAAGTCAGAAAAACGAAAGAAAAGAAGGGGGGGGGCTTCCAATGGTGTAGTACTTTTTAAATTTCCGGTTTATTAAAGTTAAAAAAGTGGATTAAAATAACATCCACACTGTGGGTACAGTGTGGAACAGTGACAAGCAAAGATGGCGGCGGGACGCCGTCACCTGGTGCAAAACTTCCGGTTCACAGCTACAACGTCCGGGGTCGAAACAGCGTCGAACGTTGTGTGTATCTCTTAGCTAGATCCTACGCGTTACGTCACGTGACCTCGTGACTTCATCAGGGATTCTGATTGGTCCAAGCCTCCTTCCATTTATAGTCATTGACAGGAAATGGTTTGGGCGCCATATTTGTGTAGTCCGAGTGTAATATTATTGCGCAAAAAAGTGTTGTCCTGTTTCAATGCTAATGTGTGTGCATCCTTTACTGGCTTTGAATTAATATCCATAATTTATTAATACTTCCAAGTTTACACACTTTGGAATTGCAAATAATTGACTGGGGTAGTTCACCCAGTTCTGAATTTAGAGTCACATATATCTTACATATTATCGTTTAGTATATTAACTTCATGTCAATTCCACAGTCACCACAAGATGGCAGCATACATAATTTTACACTGCACAGATTTACGATACCCTTTTAGGATATTACATTTAATTATTCATTTAAATATCATGAGCACGTATTAATAAATTATGGATATTAATTCAAAGCCAGTAAAGGATGCACACACATTAGCATTGAAACAGGACAACACTTTTTTGCGGCGCAGTAATATTACACTCGGACTACACAAATATGGCGCCCGAACCATTTCCTGTCAATGACTATAAATGGAAGGAGGCTTGGACCAATCAGAATCCCTGATGAAGTCACCAGGTCACGTGACGTAACGCGTAGGATCTAGCTAAGAGATACACACAACGTTCGACGCTGTTTCGACCCCGGACGTTGTAGCTGTGAACCGGAAGTTTTGCACCAGGTGACGGCGTCCCGCCGCCATCTTTGCTTGTCACTGTTCCACACTGTACCCACAGTGTGGATGTTATTTTAATCCACTTTTTTAACTTTAATAAACCGGATTTTAAAAAGTACTACACCATTGGAAGCCCCCCCCCTTCTTTTCTTTCGTTTTTCTGGCTTGGAGATCAACACACAGATCAACACACCCCCATCCAGGAGTAATTGGGATATCCATTCACCTGTAACCAGCGGACACCACTTCACAACCAGAAGAACAGGCACTCCCAGATCATCACATCTGTAATAAGGCTTATTTCTAAGCCCCTTGAGGTAAGGGCATTGGGAGCACATATACAGAGGGAATGAAGCACCTTGATGTATTTGATTTCAATTTAAAGAACAATTATTAACCATCATCACTGGAGTCACTACACACAGCTGATGGATTGTATTATTTGATTTACTATCCATGATCTGGCCCTAGGATAGGGGCCTCAGTTTTTTGTTTGCTTTTATTATATCACTATTGTCAATCTGTTGCTTTCATTGTTGCACACAGGTCACGTGACACACGCAACATTGATGTTATATTTATGTGTTTGCGCGAAATCCCATTCAATATTTATTTTCCACTCTGTGATTTAGTGTACACTATTGATTTTGCGGCATCACTTTTATGATTTTTTTGTCCACATCATATGTTATCCCAAATATTTTAATATATTTTTTTATTTTCACAGTAGCTAGTAGCGCAGAGGTCCTATCACTTATCAGTCCATATTGGTGCCCTCCATGTGGCATTTGATCCCCAGAAGTCGCAGTATGTCTGTTAATGTGGCTGGTCCAAGAAGAATCTCTATGATTAAGCCCCGGTGGGCTGGGGGCAAAATGCATCAGAGGCTGGGTTCAAGAGGTGTTTATGGCTGAGGCCATTCACATTTCTCTTCACCTGTTGAGCTAGTGGTGTGTGATGTCTCTCAAAGCCTTAGTCATAAGGCATTGTGCTGAAAATGCACAAAAAATCGCAACGCGCTCGGGCGCTCCTTTATGGCGTGAACGAGCTCTGAGGTGTTAAAAAATTATTTGTAATAATATTTTAAATGTTCTTATCCAGAGATATATTTTATCATATGAACAATGTGTCAATCCAGCGAAGGTTACATGTTATATAGAAGACATTTTATTTGTCTAATTTCATTTCACAGAAGCCAAGATGAACGATCGTCCAGGTAATTTTTTTTTCCAGTAAAAAATTAATCTTTATTTATTTTGTTTTATTGCTGTCCGTGGGCTCGGCTGTAATTGTCTCACTTGATTTAATTTATGGAACGAGGAGTTATGTGTTGTGAAGCCGGCTTGACCCATTAATTGAATCCGGAGAGGAAGCATTCTGTTCATTTGTTCGATAATTAAAACAAAAGAGGAAATGTTCCGACCCCTTTCCGGAGCGCTCTGCCCCTTAGAAATGACAGGAAAGATTCAGCTGCAGGTCTGAGCGTTCATGGAGGAATCTTCCGTCTAATATGTACACACAGCAAAGGAAAGACACATCGTATGAGGGATATTGGTGTTCCACACTCCAAATGAATACAATATGGGAAAGGTTCCCCGGGGGGGGGGGGGTGTTTAGGTAGCAAAGTTAATAATATCAAGAAATGAATACGTTAAAAGAAGATTCTTTATTGGAAAGTTAGCATACACATAGGCACATGACAGTTAAAATATGAGCTCTGGTGAGGGGATATGATATCATTCTACATACAAAAAATGCAAACACAAGATTATACACAGCATCACATATTAGAAGATCTGTCGTATAAAATTCCAGACGCGTTTCGACCTACATGGTCACGGTTTTCCTCAGGGGATAGGTATGCTGTTTAGAAAATTATATTTTAACATTTCAAGTGTCAACAAGCAATTAATAAACAGTTACTTTTTTTAAAAAAACATAAGGTATAATTACCAATGGAGGGTGTAAATGGTGAAATCTCCTAGCCAGAGTTCCTTTACAATCATTCAGATGATCCCATGTGTCCCTTGGCCACTCCCACTCCAAAGAGGCATAACACTCAGCCCTGTATGGCTTGCAAGGAGTCTTACTGGAGGACACCCTCTGGGGGTGCTTGTGGGTGGGGGGTCCACACCTGCAGCAAATTCCCAGAGATATCATGATATCATAAATTAAAGAAATACTGATTAAATTCTGAATTAGCAGTTAATGGACTCTGACCCCCCCTTGCAAGCCATACAGGCGGGAGTGTTATCCCTCTTTGGAGTGGGAGTGGACAAGGGACACATGGGATCATCTGAATGATTTTAAAGGAACTCTGGCTAGGAGATTTCACCATTTACACCCTCCATTGGTAATTATACCTTATGTTTTTTAAAAGTAACTGTTTATTAACTACTTGTTGACACTTGAAATGTTAAAATATCATTTGTAAGCAGCATACCTAGCCCCTGAGGAAGACCGTGACCATGTAGGTCGAAACGCGTTGGGAATTTTATACGACAGATCTTCTAATATGTGATGCTGTGTATAATCTTGTGTTTGCATTTTTTTGTATTTGGAATGATATCATATTCCCTCACCAGAGCTCATATTTTAACTATCATGTGTCTATGCGTATGCTAACTTTCCAATAAAGAATCCTATTTTAACCTATTCATTTCTTGATATTATTAACTTTGCTGCCTAAAACCGCCCCTGTGGGAACCTTTCCCATATTATATGTACACACAGAGGTCATGGCATGATGAATCGGCTGCTTTATCTTTCTCCGGATCCTTAAAGACCAACTCTTAATTTTCTATTAATAGAAAAAGAGTCCGCCAGCACTGAAGTACAAAAAAAAGCAACTCTGGCTGCAGTGCTCCCCTACTACCCAGTGTATTACCTCTTCTCTGCCACCAGATGTCCTCAGTCTTCCATTCAACACAGAAGACTGAGGACGTACTGTGGGTGCAATGCGTCATAGCCCCACCCCTGAGGACCTCAAAGTGTAATGATGCATCACTGCTCTCTGCATCATGAAGGAACGCTCACACCAGAGAAAATATGCAGTGAAAGCGGACCAAGTGCATCATGGGACTGGGCTGTAGACTTCTGTAAAAAGATCATTATAAAAAAGAAAAGTAATAAAGTACACTAGGGTGCAGCTCGAGAAAGGGCGGTAGGAAACCTGGACCTGGATATAAAAATAAAAAAAATTGAAATAGCCTTACTGAACCTGGCAAGTAGGAACCTCCCAAGTGGACACCCCAAAATATGGGGTACTCTGTACTACACATCTTCTGTGCTTGATACTCTGGCCCCGTCCCATCCGGCTTCATGAGCCCCTCTAATGCTTTACTGACCAATAGGAATGAGCTGAGTATTCTGTTATTATATTTGAATGTAAGTTCAGACCAAACAGCCGATCTCCAACACAGTCTCTCCCACCTTCCCCCGTGTTCCCAGGCTCCCGCCCCTTTTGCCAGTCCTCCTGGGCGGTGTAGTTCAGCTTCAGATAATCTGAATTAACCACTTCAGCTCTGGAAGGATTTGCCTCCTTCATGACCAGGCTATTTTTTGCGACACGGCACTGCGTTATTTTAACTGACAATTGCGCGGTCGTGCGACCTTGTACCCAAATAAAATGGACGCTCTTTTTTTCCCACAAATAGAGCTTTCTTTTGGTGGTAATTGATCACCTCTGCGGTTTTTATTTTTTGCGCTATAAACAAAAGAATACCGACAATTTTGAAAAAAACAAAACTATATTTCTTACTTTCTGCTATAAAACATCCAATAAAAAAAAACGTAAATTTCTTTATCAATATATCCCAATATGCATTCTGCTACGTCTTTTTGGTAAAAAAATCCAATAAGTGTATATTGATTGGTTTGCGCAAAAGTTATCACGTCTACAAACTATGCGATAGTTTTATGGAATTTTTCTTTTTTTAATTTTTTTTACTATTAATGGCGGCAATCAGCGATTTTTAGCGGGACTGCGACATTGCGGCAGACAAATCGGACACTGAGCGATACTTTTTGGGGACCAGTGACACCAATACAGTGATCGGTGCTAAAAAAAATGCATTGTCACTAAACTAATGACACTGGCAGGGAAGGGGTTAACATCAGGGGCGATCAAAGGGTTAAATGTGCTCCTCGGGAGTGATTTCTAACTGTGTGGGGGGAGGTGCTTTGACTGGGGGAAGACAGAAATCCGTGTTCCTGCTTAGCAGAAACACAAAATCACCATCTTTCCCTCTTACAGAACAGCGATCGGCCTTGTTTACATCGGCAGACCGCCGTTCTGCCTCTCTCTGGGATGATTGCGGGGTGCTGGCAAACATTGGGTCTGTTGGACCCGCTGATTGGCTCCCGCTGTCTCCAATCACAGCACCACGGCAGTGGGCCGCGGATGACGCGCGGGCGCACCCCAGACCCAGAACTAAAAATCCCGTACAGGTATGTGATTTCGCCCAGGAGGGCCACCCTGCTGCAGTATTTATGCGTAGAGCGCGGTCCGGAAGAGGTTAAAGCGGAGTTCCGCCTCCCCCTCAAAAAATTCAGCAGCTACATATACTGTACACATACTGCAGCTGCTGACCTCTAATATTAGGACACTTACCTGTCCTGGAGTCCAGCGATGTTGGCACCGCAGTCAATGTTTCCGTCTTCTGTCGGGTGCTGCCGGCGCCATTGCCGGTAAGGGAACCCGGCCGTAAAGCAGGGGAAGGAGGAGGAACAGACTTATGACGTACCTCCCGCAGCGAGTACCCACTACCCCCCCCAAAAAAGGTGCTAAATGTGGCACCAGAGGGAGGGAAGGGACAGATAAACGGAGGTTCCACTTTTGGGTAGAACTCCGCTTCTGCTTACAGCATACAAATCCCATAGCCCCCAGTGTTTCTGTATGAGTTGTGTAATAACTTAGTTGAGGAACACTGCCATCTTGTGGCAAAAAACTGTTCTGAATAACAGTAACATTGCACAGTGTTACACTGAATTATTGGAGCCAGTGTGCATGGACTGGTGCTTGTGGGGAGACGGGCAGGCTATGTACTATAAGGCAAGAACCAGCTATTACCAGCAGCCCCTGCAGGGGTAGCGCTTTGCCTGTGTACGGTCTGCGTCCCTGGCTGTGTCAGAGCTTACACAGAGTGAAGACATGCTCTCCTCCCCCCATTTGGCCGTGTTCAGGCCTGGGGATTGGCTGCTCAGGTCTGAGGAGGAGGTCACATGCCCTCCCCCAGCCAATAAGAATTAGCAGGTAGGGGAGGGGGTGGTGCTCCATCAAGAGAACCTGCCACTTTGCCCATAAATGGAGCCCACGTCTGAGCAGATCTTCCAAAATATAATTTCTATCTGGAATTTCCGATGAAGATCTCCGATCGGTCCGGTGTTCCCCTCAAAATCTCAGCTTCAATATTTCATACCAACGCATTTCATCGTCATCTGTTTTTATTCCTGCCTGTATAATTTTATATGATCTTTACTGAAAAGAAACGATTAAGATTTTGATTGCCCCCACAGTCATTATGAATTACACACATTTTTTTTTGTTCCTCAGCCCCGTTGCAGTCGGGATTTAATACGAGTCTTCGACTTTTTATTTTCTTAATCCTTAAGGCGAAGCAGATGAAACATTAGAGTCAGTACATTTATATGGATATATAGCGTTCTTCTCCCATAAAAGTCTAATCTGTGTTATTACTGCTTTATGAGATTTCATTAAAAAAAAACAAAAAACAACAAAACCCGATCAAAAATTGGGACCAGAGAAGAATAGAAATGAGTTAAAGAAAAACTCTGATGACGCAAAAAAACCTCACCAACAAACATAGTTGGCCTTTTAGTAACAAGTCTGGAGAATTTACAATATTCACCAAGAGTATCCATTATTCTGAAAGCTTTTATTATTAAAGAGTCATCCTTAACCACTTCTATAGCAAGGGACCTTTATAAACAGCATGGTAGACTAAGGGGTTAGATCAAGTTCACGGCTGCTGCTGCTTTAACAGCCGGGAAAGGGGCTTTCCGATAAGGGCTCATACACACCGCAGCTCAAAGAAGCGCCTCCTACAGGCGGCTGAGCTTTTTCTGCCTGGAAACTCCCCTCTATGTTATTCAGAATTCAGAGAGTCGTGGTTAATGATTCTTACTCTGAATGGTCTAAGGTTATCAGTGGTGTTCCCCAAGGTTCAGTGTTGGGACCCTATGACGGAAGTCACTTTGGTTGGGGGTCTTGTGGAACTCAGCTTACCTTGGAGAGCTCTGGAAACTCTGTGTCCAGCTTCCCCGGCCCCTTCTATGTGTAAATCCCCCTGTGTTCATTAGGGGCGCAGTGTGACCGAGAACCCCACTATGATCTGTGCTAGTCGGGCTCGCTGTACAGCCACACTGGAATGTTGTATATATGTATATATTGTGTCTTGTCTCATACTGTTGTGGACTCTTTGCTGGGATCGTTTGGGGTGTGGTTGTATTCCATTGTTTTATTGTGTCTGCCTTGGAAGAAAATTATATTATGGGATGTGTACCTCTGTGGAGGGGAGGGGGGGAGGGGGATTCTTCCAACAGCTCTCCTTGCTGATTGGACAGTTTATGTCCAACATCAGTGCCTGACCTGACAAATGCTCTTCTGGAAGAATGGTCAAACATTCCCATAGACACCCTCCTAAACCTTGTGGACGGCCTTCCCAGAAGAGTTGAAGCTGTTATAGCTGCAAAGGGCTGAGCCAACTCAATATTGAACCCTACGGACTAAGACTGGGATGTTATTAAAGTTCCCGTGTGTGTAAAGGCAGACGTCCCAATACTTTTGGCAATATAGTTTTATATATATATATATATATATATATATATATATATATATATACACACACACAGTATCTCACAAAAGTAAGTACACCCCTCAGTGACATTTGTGTAAATCTTTTCTTCTATCTTTTCATGTGACAACACTGAAGAAATGACACTTGTCTACAATGTAAAGTAGTGAGTGTACAGCTTGTATAACAGTGTAAATTTGCTGTCCCCTCAAAATAACTCAACACACAGCCATTAATGTCTAAACCGCTGGCAACAAAAGTCAGTACACCCCTAAGTGAAAACGTCCAAATTGGGCCCAAAGTGTTAATATTTTGTGTCAATATTATTATTTTCCAGCACTGCCTTAACCCTCTTGGGCATGGAGGTCACCAGAGCTTCACAAGTTGCCACTGAAGTCCTCTTCCTCTCCTCCATGATGACATCACGGAGCTGGTGGATGTTAGAGACCTTGTGCTCCTCCACCTTCTGTTTGAGAATGCCCCACAGATGATCAATAGGGTTTAGGTCTGGAGACATGCTTGGCCAGTCCATCACCTTTACCCTCAGCTTCTTTAAAAAAGGCAGTGGTGGTCTTGGAGGTATGTTTGGGGTCATTATGTTGGAATACTGCCCTGCAGCCCAGTCTCTGAAGGGAGGGGATCATGCTCTGCTTCAGTATGTCACAGTACATGTTGGCATTCATGGTCCCCTCAATGATCTGTAGCCCCCCCAGTGCCGGCAGCACTCATGCAGCCCCAGACCATGACACTCCCACCACCATGCTTGACTGTAGACAAGACACACTTGTCTTTGTCCTCCTCACCTGGTTGCCGCCACACACGCTTGTCACCATCTGAACCAAATACGTTTATCTTGGTCTCATCAGACCACAGGACATGGTTCCAGTAATCCATGTCCTTAGTCTGCTTGTCTTCAGAAAACTGTTTGTGGACTTTCTTGTACATCATCTTTAGAAGAGGCTTCCTTCTGGGACGACAGCCATGCAGACCAATTTGATGCAGTGTGCGGCGTATGGTCTGAGCACTGACAGGCTGACCCCCCACCCCTACAACCTCTGCAGCAATGCTGGCAGCACTCATACCTCTATTTCCCAAAGACAACCTCTGGATATGACGCTGAGCACGTGACCTCAACTTCTTTGGTGGACCATGGTGAGGCCTGAGAGGAACCTGTCCTGTTATACCGCTGTATGGTCTTGGCCACTGTGCTGCAGCTGTTTCAGGGTCTTGGCAATCTTCTTATAGCCTAGGCCATCTTTATGTAGAGCAACTATTCTTTTTTTCAGATCCTCAGAGAGTTCTTTGCCATGAGGTGCCATGTTGTACTTCCAGTGACCAGTATGAGAGAGTGAGAGCGATAACACCAAATTTAACACAACAGCCCCCCATTCACACCTAAGACCTTGTAACACTAACGAGTCACATGACACCGGGGAGGGGAAATGGCTAATTGGGCCCAATTTGGAGATTTTCACTTAGGGGTGTACTGACTTTTGTTGCCAGCGGTTTAGACATTAATGGCTGTGTGTTGAGTTATTTTGAGGGGACAGCAAATTTACACTGTTATACAAGCTGTACACTCACTACTTTACATTGTAGACAAGTGTCATTTCTTCAGTGTTGTCACATGAAAAGATAGAAGAAAAGATTTACACAAATGTCACTGAGGGGTGTACTTACTTTTGTGAGATATGATATATATATATATATATATATACACACACTGTGCACATATAAAACCAATGAAAAAATAAAAATAAATATCCATAATATTATTAAAAAAAGAAGCTTCTGCTCCTTTTTGGGCGAAAAGGTTCATGCAGTGAGGTTTTCCGCAATTGCAGCGTGATTTATTGTGGCAAAACCTTAAGTGCCATTAATATTGAATGGCCCCACACACGTGTTGTGTGGTTTTGCCGCTATTGCAGTGAGATTTGGGATCGTGGGCAGAGTCGTAGTCCGAGATCCCAAAACACCAGATGTTAATGGAACCTCACATTGCTCTCTCAGATAAAATTATGCCTGAGGGGAGTGTTTGGGGAAAAAAAAGCTTGTAAACGCTACTACTCAAAAGCGTCCATAAACGCATGATATGATAAAAACCCGGGAGAACGCACTTTTATAAGGCGGGCTTTTTCAAGGTGACTCCTCTGGCGTTTTTAGGTTAACTAGTGTGCTTGAGGCCTAAAGGTGATCTGGACAGCTGGAGAACTGCCTGATCTCTTTATGGGGAGCTCAAAGTGTGCCAGTCAGGAGACCTGGCACCGAATCCCAGGAAAGGAGAGACTGTCCCGTCTTTTACATAAAAAAAAAAAAGAAAACAGAAAAACAATCAAATACACAACCCCCCCAGAAAACTGGCACAATAAATGCCCTATACCCTCTATCTCTCTCTCTGATTTGTCACAGGTTCTCCTCCCAATTGAATGCACAGCAGCCAGGCACAAAGCAGCTCCCACAGTCTCACAACACAATGGCCAGGCAGAGAGTGTCTTTTTAAGGTTTAATGCTCCTTGAACTTAGTTGGGGTGCAGGGCAAGACTTGGACTACTTCAGATTTAGGACACTCTCTGGCTTCAGTAGACTCTTGAGGGTAACTCCCTTCTGGACCAGTAATAGGCAAACAACTCCAAGCACGGGAGCAGTCCAAAGTCTGCAACTCTTGAGCAAGTGCTCAGAGGGTTAAGCAGCAACAGTCACTAGGATCCTACACTTCAGCCTATACTCACAATGTCCCCGAGTACTTGGATGCCTCCATCCAAGCAAAACCAGCCAGACACTTCTCCTGTGAGCCTCCAGGTCAGATCCTCAGTGAACCCCTTTTCTGAGTTGGTTTCAGCTTCTCTCATAAAATAGGCCCCCCTAGGTTAACCTGAGCTGGGACCTCGATGGACTCCTGCAGACTTTAGCTTTTCTGCCCAGAAGGGCAGCAGCCCCCCAAGCTTGGTCTTCTCATTCTGGCTAACAACTATGCTGTTCCAGGCCCCAGACTATTTATACACTCCTCAGTCATCTGCTGGGCATTCTCTCCCCCCGGGATTGGCTGAGACCACATGAATATTCAAGCCCATGGTCTGCCTCTTCCAAACCACTACATTCTAGAATCCACTAGAAGGCAGGGGGAAGCATTTCACACCTGCAGCCAGTGAGACCCAGAACAGCCAAAAAAATTCACACACCGTTCCAATGGTCGCCACTTATTCCAACCAGAAATGCAGGCTGGTGAAGTTACATTTAGATCTTCTGCCTCCCTAGTAGTTCTTCCATGTGATGGGCCTTGAAAAGTAGAGCTTCTCGTGAAACTTCTGTGGCTTATATCTCCGGATCTGTTGATCACTTTGACTTTTGGTCATGTGCACATGCGCGTGTTGTACAGAATCCTAGGCTTCCAGTTGTATCCAGCCATCTGTGTGAGTGTGTCCTATTCCAGGATTGGTGCCAGAAGGCCTATTTAATTATCAGAGCTGTGCCTAAGAATTGCTAAGTGGTTTTCAGCTACTTACCCTCTAAAGATTCCCTGAGTACTCAATCCTGTTGTGTCTACCCACTGCCAACCCTCCCTAACCCTGACTCCTGACCACAGCTGCTTATTCCTACCTGCTGCCTAGTCTGCCTAGCGGCACGATGCCATCAAGGTGTCCGTGATGAAGACATAGTAACCTTTTCCATTTACCCTGATCCCCCCTCAACCCTCCTCAAGCCGCCACCATCCACTGGAAGTTGGAAAGTGGTGTTACAATCATCGGCAGCACTGTTCTGGCCAGTCATCTCCGGTGAGATTCTGCAGTCTTTGAAGTCTCTTACCTTGAAAGGAACAACAGCTCTAACCATCCCAGGATGGAACCATACCTATCTCCTATTCCGTACCTGGCTTCCCGTGCAGCCGCTGGGATGATGGATCATGGACATTAAGACTAGATGCTTAAGGCGTTGACTAGCTACACACAAGAAGAAACGGTGAGCTGTATCTTATTTCTATAATTTGTCAAGAATTACTATCAGCATATTCCTTTCTGTAATTGTGTCAAGTCCTCTTGAAGCATATCCGCTACTAGTCTTTGACTTTTATCTACAGCGCTTGCATGATTGTTACAATACGGACTTTGAAACACAGTGTCTATAATTACCGAGGAAGTTTCCACACTGCACAAGCACTTGGTTTGTTCTAAAACCCCCCCTTTTTTCTGAATGTCCTTAATGAACATTTTATAAATGTTTCCTATGAAAAGTTACCTTTTCTATCTACATCTATTCAGCAGTGTTTAAGGACGCTATTCCATCAACCCAATCCGAAGATCGGTTCTAGTTTGCTTGTGTGTGTGTGTCAGTGAGGGATATGAATGGTATGATCTAGGAATGGTGGCCACCTGTGTCTCATCTAGACGTTAAGTCTTTTTAATTATGTGTTGGAGATAGTTGTAGCTTTTTTCCACTATTTTTGTAATTGTTTAATACATTTTGTATAATCAATAAATGATAGGTAGCATTTCACCGGTTTGTCCTTATTGAAGAATGGCTTTGGGGTTTCTCCCATTTTTTCTTATATGTTGATATGTAATATTCAGAGGACAACCACTCCTAGAGGTCTCCAGTGGATTCATAGGATACCTCAGGCTGACGGCGGAACCGGACCCTTATAAACGGGTGAGGCTGGCTTTGGCCTTAATTTTTCACCCTATGGAACCAGTGCTAACTTTGGATGAGCCCCAGTTCCCCTTTCTTTTTCTTCGCCTAGTCTGGTGTGACATCTGCCTGCTCCTTGACCACGGCACTGTCTGCTGTCCTGCTTTCTGTCTGGTTCTGCCTGCAGTTAGCTGTAGATCTTGGCCTTGACCAAGCTCCTGATCCGTCTGCTTCTCCATGGGAGCACTCCATCATCAAGGCTTCCTTCTGAAGTCTTCTCTTTGGGCCTCTGTTACTTATATAGACCAAGCTCCTGATCCGTCTGCCTCTCCATGGCAGCACTCCACCATCAAGGCTTCCTTCTCAAGTCTTCTCTTTGCACCTCTGTTACACGTATGGACCAAGCTCCTGATCCATCTGCCTCTTTATGGGAACTCTCTACCATCAAGGCTTCCTTCTGAAGTCTTTTCTTTGGGCCTCTGTTACTCGTAATGACCAAGCTTGTGATCCATCTGCCTCTTTATGAGAGCACTCCACTGTCAAGGCTTCCTTCTGAAGTCTTTTCTTTGGTCCTTTGTTATTCTGTGGACCAAGCTCCTGATCTGTCTGTCTCTCCATGGCAACACTCTACTATCAAGGCTTCCTTCTGAAGTCTTTTCTTTGGACCCCCTCTCCACATTGGTCTCCAAGCAAAGTCATAATAGTTTATGACAGGGTCACTTTATTACTCTCTCCTGATTCTTCACTTTAAAAGTCAGGCTGTGTCTAAGTTCAGATTGGCCTGTAAAATAGATTGTGGATGGAAAATCACTGGAAGCCCGCTGGGTATTTATCAAAAATTGGGATCTCAGAGGAATTAAACATGGTGCACTTTGTGGTGATTTTATTACAATGCAATCCATACATTAATCTCAATATGTGTTGTCCTTCTCTAATGTTCATAATTAAAACACATTAGGTTGATTAATGCAGAGGGCAATCCATTAGTGATTGATCAGCCGGCAGTCTGCGTCACTTATACCGGAGGCTTGATTGGATCTTATCTGCTCAATTTGCTGTCCAACAATGAAAAGTTCAAATTTTCAGGAAATGCAGATTAT